>NC_134470.1:70806035-70886836 GCF_964194025.1 Convolutriloba macropyga
TTGGTGTATTTTAAAAATTTGTTATGGTATATTTTGAAAATTTTCCGAAACCTCTTACACTGACGTCAATTCTGAAGAACAAGGGAAAAGGATTTCTTTTTGAAATGATTACCACTGTAGACAAAGAAAACATAAATGGAATCCAAGGATTGCTGTCAAGAACTGACTCATGAAGTTTCGTGAATTTGAAACATTTTGTGCACAAATTCTTGACTGAAACACACTCTTTCTGTGGAAAAGTACTGCAATTCTGTACTTTACCTGATGGTTTTTCAAATTTTGTTTTGTGATCAGCGAAAGAAGTTTCTTTTTTTTGAATTTATAAAACTAATTCAATAGTTTGATATAAACTCGATCAGCTTTGCAAACAGAAAATCAAATTCAGTATCAGCTTTTTTCTGATTGAAAAACGTTTCCATTAAAATTCCCAATTCTGAGATGCAAATATTGTATAACCGGTAGGAGAGCTGTTTGGCTACAGAAAAAAAGCCCAAACGTCTTATTTAATTGAATTCTTTCGAATTATGAGATTCCTCAAGTGTTCTATTGACAATTCTGGTTCTTGAAATCCGAATGCAATATTTTCAGTATGTTTATTTTCATTTAGTATATTTTTACTTTTCCTTAAAACTTTTTAGTTGAAAAAATTTTTCAATTAAATTTTATTCCAGTTTTTCTGGTCGATTTGATTCAAACGTGACGTATTCAAAATATTGTTGTGGTCATTTTATTGCAAATGTGATCGATAAAACTAAAATAAATATTGTTTAAATTTCAGGATATGCAGTAAGGAATTTAAAACGTTTTAACTGAATCGAAAATCATTTCATTGACGTGTCTAGTTTTTGCCATCAAAAACGATCTACTCAGTAAAATTAATTAATTTTTATTGTTACTTTTTCAGTTTTAATCAAAAAGCTAGATTAAAAATACGTGTTTTATCTAAATTACGGATCTGTGCAGTCAAAAAATCAAAACAGTTTTTCTTATTCTTCTGGTAATTCCATTCTTGGTAATTGAAATTTATTTGAAAGCCTTATTTTAAACTTTGCTTCGAAATTCTACATTATATGCCGTCAGGAATTTAAAAAGTGAAATTTAAAATCAGTGAAACAGATTTTTCAGATTTCTCTGATTTGAAAACTATTTATTGACGTTTTTTGTTTCGACAATCTGAACATGATCTATGCAATAAGGTTTGATACAATACTAACTCAAAGCACTAGCCTATAATTCTTTTGTAATTCAATAGGATAAGACGTCAGAAGATCAAAAAAATTTTCAGATTTCAAAATTTTTTTGGGACAATTCTGGTTGCTGTGATTCGACCTTGACTACCTAGTAAAACGCTTTCTAAATATATCAGAATTAACTAAAACGCTCGTTCAACATTTTTTTTCGGTAATTATAAGGGTCATGCAGTCAAAAAATGAAAACAATTTTTCAATTTTTTTGCCTCCGAAAATGTATTTTTGACATTTTTGTTCCTGAAATCGAAACATGATATATCCAGTAAACTTCTTTCTCGCTGTTGAAAACTAATTCAAAAATTTTGTTTAAATTTCGTTTTGTAACTCTAAAGGATATGTCCTCAAAATTTCGAAATGTTTTTTTTTGGTTTTTCTGATTACAAAGTTATTTTGATTATTTTGATTGTCCTGACACCAAAAACGCTTTCAGACAATTCTCTTTTATCAGATCAAACGCATTTTCTGATCTAAGATTGGAACAAATTCTATCCAGCAAATTGCTTTTCAGGCTTTCCAAAACTAACTCAGATGGCTAAATCAAAAAATTGTTTTAGTTTCTGTAGTATATGCAGTCAGAACTTGGAAATGGTTAATCAGATTTCTGTGGTGTCAAAATGTTTTTTTGGCACTTTTTGATTTTTCTTTAAAAATGACAAACTGCAATTTCCCTCTCTAAGAGCAAAAATATCTCAATCTGCAATAAGTGAGGTGAGGTAGCAACAAATTTTAATTTTTGTGTTGAATATTTTTTGAGGTCTGGGACCTTGGGCAGACATCAATTGTTGACTCCTGGCAACCATAGAAAAAAAACCCATTTGGTTGAAGTGACGTCTGAAAATCTTACCGCGAAAAAAGTTTTTTGTCAGGGTATCATCTTAGACACAAGAACTTGACTTGGTGACTTCTGATACCAAAATCCCGCACAAAAAAGGTTAGGGATTTGTTAGGTTTTTAATTTTTGTTTAACACAGACTGCGTGCATTAATGTTGAGCAGTCTAATATCTATGTAACGCAGCGCCTGATTGCGACAACAGACAGTGAAGCTGCTGCCTACACAGGAAAGGCACAGGAATATCCGGTCTGGAGCACAAGATTTGTGGCAATGATGCAGACGAAGGGACCCTACAAATCACAAATTGGGACAGAGGAGCAACCCAATGAGCGTGCACCACTAGCCAAGGGGGCGAGCAATGATGAAAAGAAGAACCACAAAGTGCTGAAGGATGCATATGAGAAGGAAGTTGCAGACATCAAGGAGAAACGGAACAATGTGTGGTGCCATCTGGCACTGACTCTAGAAGCAACAACCTTCATGTTGATGAGACATGACTGTGTGGGAGATGACGGCATCGGAGATGGAGCAAAGGTTTGGTAGCTTTTGCAAGAGATATTTCAGAGTGTGGAGACGTCGACAGTGGTGACTTTGGTGGCAGAGCTCGCTCGACTGCAGCTCGAGGATGCTGAGGATTTAGAGTTGCTCACAAAGCTACAAGAAGCAGGGGAAGCAGTCTCACAGACCCTTTTCAACGCCTTGGTCCTCAATGGTCTGCCAATGAGGTATGAAAGTTTTGTTATACAGGAAAGCTTTAACCCAGCATTGAATTTTACAGAGTTGAGGACAAGGCTGCAGAACTTCCATGAGAGCTCAGCACAGAGGCACAAGGGACAAATTGGTCCAGAGGCACTGACAGTGAAGCGTGACTTCAAGAAGGGACCCAAGAAAGAAACTGCTTTGTTTGTGGGATCCCCGGACACTTTGCCAAGGACTGCAGGAGGAGAGAAACAGCACAATGCAGCAAGTGTGGTGAGAAAGGTCACCTAGACAGGGCATGCAGGAGACAAAGAGAGGGAGGCAAACATGATTCAGTGGCAATGGGTCCAGCATTGGCTTTACCAGACGAGGAATACTGGGCAGCTCTTACCCAATGGAAGACAGCAGGCATGCTGGTGGACAGTGGTTTTACAGATCACATTGTGAAGAACATCGATACGTTCTTGGACTATGTGCCCATTCAACCAGTGGTCAAAAATGCCAACGGAGAGGCTTCCATAGTGGTGGGCAGAGGCTGTGTGAGGATCAGCATACCCTCCAATAAAGGGGAATTCCAATGCGAACTCAAAAATGTTTTGTGTGTACCGGACTATTCTTCAAACCTCTTATAAGTCTCAAGATGCACGGAGTTGGGACATAGATTCACTTTCGAGAAAGGAAATAGGGAACTCGGGGGAACTCGGTTAAAACTTACACAAGAGAATAATTTGTTCTACGCTGCAGCATTCAAGAGTTCAAGATGAGTTGCAGCAGCGTGAAACTTGACAGTGCAACGAAGTGGTACAGACGATTGGGTCATTTGAATCAAGCGGATGTGGTCAGGAATGCACAAGAGACAGTGGGGGAACTCGATGATGTATGCAATGTGTGCGCATTGGCTAAGATCACAAAGACTCCGGTAACAAGATTTGCAGAAACCCAAGCAGAACAGAAGCTGGAGAGGATTTTCACAGACGTGATAGAACCTTTCAGAGTAGAGTCACTGTCAGGGTTCCGGTTCTGCATTTTGTTTGCAGACCAGTACACAAAGTTTGGTTTTGTGGACTTGCTTAAGGCAAAGAGTGAAGCAATGGTCAGCTTGAAGAAGTTTGTTCCAGTGTGGGGACGCCCAAGAAGCTGAGACAAGACAATGCGGAAGAGTTTCTCTCAAAGCAGTTCAAGATGTACTGTTTAGATGCAGGCATTCTAGAGGAGAAGACCATAACAGAGACGCCACAACAGAATGGGTTAGCTGAGAGGTGCAACAGGACACTGCTGGAGATGGTAAGATGCTTGCTCATTGACTCGGGTCTTCCCAAGATGATGAGGGGAGCAGCAATTCTCCATGCAACGAGGATCAGGAACTTTGTTGTAAGACGAGGAGAAGCGAAATGCCCAGCAGAACTGATGCGAGGTATAAAATCTAAGCTTCCAGTTAGTAACTTATCTATTTTTGGTTGCACAGTCTTCATGAGGAAGCGGTACAGAGATGTCAGCAAACTTGAAACCAAGGCACTGGAAGGAAAGTTTGTGGGTTACACTGAAGGAGACAACGGATACCTGGTGTACGTTCCCAACACACGCAAGGTTGTAGCAGTTTGAAATGTGATCATCAAGGAGTCCGGAGCGGGCTCAATCCCTGACAACACAGAGACGCTCGACCTACTAGATGAGGAGTCACAACAACTGGGGATCTGGCACCCAGATGATGGTCATCAAGACGATGACAACAAAGATGAGCATTGCACATCTACTGCAATAAAGGAGGAGTGGCATGACGCAGAGAGCGTGAACACTCAAGAAACGACACTGAGACGAGATGACTCAGACGTTGAGGAAGCAGCACTGGATGAAGAATCTACTGCAACAAGAGGGAGTCTCAGAGACTCAGAGTCACTGGAAGACAGTGAAACGGAGGACTTCTCACAGACAGTTGGCTTCTTTGAAGAGGCACTGGAGCAAGCGGACAGGGCAGAGCCCCGACGAGGAAGACGAGCAAGGAATGTTCCGCAATTTTTTTGGAGAAGTCAGGACCCATCTTGCTGTTACTGAGGGTGACTATGTCGAACCCAAAACAGTCTACGAAGCCAAGCAAGGTGATGATTTGGACCAGTGGCACCGAGCAATGAAGGACGAGGTCAAGGCACTCCAAGACAACGAGACTTGGAACCTAATGAGACCACCCACAGACAAGGACGTCATACCGGGCAAATGGGTCTACAAAATGAAATTGGGACCCAGTGGTCAAGTGGACAAATACAAAGCACGCTATGTGGGCAAAAGCTTCAAACAGGTGGAAGGCCTGAACAATATTGAGACTCTTAAGCCTACCTGTAAGCCAGAGACATTCAGGATTCTACTTCAACTATCAACGAGGCAGGGCCATGTGATGCACCAGTTTGATGTCAAGACGGCTTTCCTGCATTTGCCAATAGAGGAAGAAGTGTATCTGGAACAGCCACAGGGGTTTGTAAAACAAAGGATCAGACGGGGAGAAGTTAGTATTTCGATTGAGTAAATCAATTTATGGTTTGAAACAGGCAGCTAAAAACTGGTATGAGGAATTGGCAAACTTCCTACTGAGACGTGGGTTCACCAGAAGCAGGAATGACCTTCACTTGTTCGCAGAGCAAAGACAGAGGGTCACACTTTCATCTTTGTCTGGGTTGACGACATCATAGTGGCATCAGGAAGCATGACAGTGATCTCCGATGTCAAAAAGGCACTCGAAGCAACAATTCACATGGAAGACAGAGGGAGATTACACTGGTTTCTGGGTCTAAGAATCAGACGAGAATAGAACAAAGTCACAGTCGACCAAGTACGCTACATAAAAACAATGCTTGAGCGATTTCAAATGAATCAATGCAAACCCTCGAGAACTCCAGTTGATTTGAATTTGAAACTTCAGACAGCACAGAACGGAGATCAAGAAGTGGACCAGAGGATCTACAGAAACTTGGTTGGATCACTTCTGTATCTGGCCAAACAGACGAGGCCAGACATCATGTTCACAGTCAATATTCTAACCAGACAAATGAATGCACCTACCAATCAACACTGGTTGTGCGGAAAAAGACTTCTGAGATATCTTTAAGGTTCAAAAGATTTTAAACTTACTTACACAAAAGAAGCTAATTATGATTTAGTGAGAGAATGTGATGCAGACTGGTCTGGTGACGTGAACGACAGGAAATCAACGACGGGCTACTACTTCAAGCTCAACGGACGTAGCGCAGCACTCAGCTGGGGTGTCAAAAAGCAGGCCACAGTTGCTCTTTTTCATCCGAAGCAGAATATCAGGGCATGGCAGCAGCAGCAGAAGAAGCATTATATCTGAAACAACTTCTGGAGGATTTCGGCATTCAACAGAAACATCTAATAGCAATTGGAGAGGACAACCACAGTTGTATTAAATTGTGCCAAAACTCAGTCATGCACAAGAGGAGCAAACACATTGAGAAAAAATTTCACTTCATTCGGGACAAGACGGAAGATGGAACTATTTCAATTGATTACGTTCCTAATGACAAAATGGCAGCCGACATCTTCACGAAATAGTTACCCGTATGGAAAGTGGAAACATTCAGAACTGTTTTGATGGGAACAGACTCTACGCAATCAACTCAAGTCTGAGTGGGGGTGTTAGAATGTCGATCAAACTATAGTCTTAAACTTAGTGAGAATTAGAAAGAAAGTTTAACTTACCAGAATAGAAAGACAAAAGCAAATTGATTTTAATCAGAGAAATTATATAAATGAATCGTCAAGAAATATTGCTTAGAATCAATGTTCGGTGCAAATTGGTGAATCTAAATAACTAATATTAGAGTGAGATTATTCGATGTAAAATCTTCCCAGCATGTTTTGAATGATTATGGTAGCACCGGAAATGTGAACGAATTTTTAGAGAAGTGTAAATGCATGCCATCTATGGTACCCCCTGCGACTGATTTCTGGGAAATTTGCAGAAGCAAACCATATTGGGTAACCCTTGCGACCCCCACTCTAAATAATTGTGATAAGAATAGTTTTGTATATTGACTTTCTCGCACTGATAACGGGTATATATATACAGCTGATTTTTGAGCCTTTTTTCGTCCCCAAAATCAAATCACTATCTTGATCGAATAATCAGATCTCTCCTGTAAATCTCTAAATTGCACTGTAAAATATCATTCTTGTGTTTCTCTCATTTTGAGAAACTAATTTTTCTACTTAGTTTAAAACGCTTATATTCCACTTGCGAAAACCCATTACCCAACAACATGACTGACGTAATACTTTTACAAGGCAAAATGATTTTAATGCAAAAGTGCTTGACCAAAAAATCTTTCCATGTGATTCCATTTTAATTTTCATAATAATCGCAAATTGTCATTTCAAATTAGCGCAAAAATTGAAGATCGGCTTGTTCTCAGGATAATAGGTTTTTTAGATAGGATGTTACTTCTGAGAACATGCCCAGTTATGTCGTGATCAGCTCAATAAACCTTTTATGCCGAAAATATTTTTCTTCGTCTCGCCGAAAAGACTTTTGCTCAACCCATTAAAACACTTTTGCTCAACTTTAACAAAGAAACTCGACTGTGTAATTTTGATCACAATTAGCCCCCCCCCCCCGGCCTAGACTAGGGCACTTGAGGATGGGCAAGCAATATGGGCACGCATGTGCACATTTTAAAATGCGAAAAGTCTGCACTGTCAGAAGTTAAAATGCAGGAAGTTCGCAGATAGCCAGAAGTTGACTTCTGTTGACCCTCTCGTCATTTTAAAACGTGTGTATTTTGTGTTTTAAGCATGGATGGTTACGTGACTCTGCAGAAATTTCACTTCGAATTTCGGACTTAATATCTCGATCTGCTTTGCGGTTCTTGATGAAATCCAGAAGTTCTCAGTGACTTCAAGTAGAGTCACGTAACCCTTACATGAATGGCTACTAAAACGAATAGACGTGTTTCGTCAGCACTAGCCATTTCTCTGGGCATCCAGTATAGTTTTGGCTCTCAATGTGTTGCCAGCCTTCATTTGATTTCGAAAGTCTTTCTGCTTAATAAGCGTATCAAGCTGAACTTGTTGTTTTGACGCATCTCATAAAGGGCAATCAAAGCAAATCTTTGATGTTTTAACTAAAACTCTGCAATACAAAAATTTGTTGTTCGAAAAAGTTAGTAATAGTTTTACAAACTTTCTGTTAGATGTCAAATATCGGTAAATGTTTCATTGATTAATTGAATATTTTTGGTACTTTTGGATTTTCTTGGGATCCAGTGAAAAAAAATAATGTGCGGTTATCATCTGAAAGAAGGAACTGAATAATTTCAAGATATTGAGGGTATTGTGGGTAGTTTTCATGGAGTCGTACAGTTGTATCCAAGGCATTCTCCTCATCATCTTGGTGGGGTAACAGATTGTTGGGAAACCCATTAGTGATCATTTCTCGAATCACAGAAGGAGAATCTGTAAAATTAAACTCAATAATACCAAATGCAGAAAAACTAATTTGAGGCTTCTCATCGGCAGGGTATAGGGATTTGTTGCTTATTTGAAATACATGGGATAAAATTATTTCTCCCTGATATTTTGTAGACTATAACTAAATTCAAATAAACACATTAGAAGTAAACCCAGGTTGAGGTCGCGCTCGAAATCGCCTCTGATCAGACCGTCTCAGACAAGTGGGACCTCTGATCAGACCGTTCCAGACCGAAGTGACCCCTGATCAGATAGTTCCAGACCATTGTGCGGGAACATGAGTGCGCTCGAAACTCGTCTGATCAGGGGTCACTTCGGTCTGGCCACCTCGACCTGGGAATTTATTTTCGCTTGTACATAGCTAATCTAGCTCATCAAAAAAATTTTCACGAATGTAGCGATGTTTTTTAACGTAATGCATATTTTGTCTGAGAACTGCGAATTCGATCACTCTTTTGTCGAAATTTGAGTATAAAAAAATTTATATGTGGAAGCAGAGTGATCAACCATAAAGGTACAAAAAAGGACGAGCTGGCCTTCAGTTGGATTTAAATACTTTGGCTCGACACTTGAAAGTATTTGTGAACTTTAAATTGGCTCAGTAATGTGATTCTGGAATATGGCTTGAACTTAAAAAAAAATTGGATTCGAGAAAGACGCAGTTTTAGAGTGCGGAGCTCAAACAGGTAGATCGTGAAATTGCATCGCGATAAATTTACAATTTGGGTTGAGGTAAAAATTTTTCATAAAAGTTTTTTAACATTCTATTCAAACAAGAAGGCTCGGTAATGTGGGTTTGCACATAATGTTCCGACCTCGCTCAGCTAAATTTTTGATTTAGCTGTCTACCAAGAAACGAAAAGATAGGAAACTTTCAAAAAAATTATTTTATCTCGAAATCAGTTGGTGTATGGATGAAAAAGTTGCTTTAAACTGAAACGACTAAAGAAACGAAAACTACTAGATGAGTTATTCTGTTGCGGTTGCTCATGAGTCTCAGCGGAACTGATATATCACAGCCTAGTTCTCGAGTTTTACGGCAAATTGCTTCATCACAGGGTTCGATTGACTAACAATCTCGTGGAAACAATTAGTCGCTCGGACGTATTAAAGGACTGTAGCTTTAATTTTGTTCATTGAAGTTGAGAAAATCCTCAGTGATAATCTATGTCCAATCTCGTTTTGAAATTTGTATGACTTCAGTTATTGCTAGTAATTTTGCTAACTTCTCGTCAAGTAATCTCAACTAACCTAAAAACTCGCATAATCTTAAGATCTTGCAAACTTAGCAAAAAGGACTAAAGTTGTTAAAGAATTAAACTTTAGTTCAAGCTGAGAACCAACTGCTCTGTATAACAGGTTCTAATGGTTCTGAATACAATACAGTTTCACTATTCAAAAAATTGGGTTCAATGAAATAATCAAAAAATTAATATTTATCATCATTGCTACTTGTTTCTGATTGGTTAATCAAGAAAGTGATTTAGGCCATTGTTTGCAATGTGAATGTCAAATTACAGCAATACTTGATTTTAATGACATCAGCACGAAATTTTATTACGTAGCTCTTAATGACTCAAATGTACGGTATTTGAACTTTGATGATCAACTAAATATCAAAATATAAAAAATTTGGGAAATTTAACAATAAGTGACAAAATATCGAAAAAGACAACTTTGCACCATATAAGTGCTAATAGCCACACTTTTGGGTCTGATGCAGTAACGTTCGTTGGGTCCATGAGTGGATTAGAGATTACCCTAATCGTGTGCTGTAACCTCGGTTTCCTCAGGTCTTCCCTTCCAAAAATCGGGGGTGTACAAAATTTCGTTCCCAAAATTTTCGGTTTTGACCATTTTTGAGTTTCGACAAATTCTAATTTTTTTCAGTTTCAAAGGTAATTTCTTGCTGTCTGATGGCATTTGTAGCTAAATTGAAGTAGCGCCAGCATCGCCGGCCCCGTTTTTGATCTCAGAAACACCATCATAGTTTACTGGCGCTAACTTCAGGACTGGCCGGTTTAGCTCTCTATGTACCATTTTGACTCTCGCTGATCTTACAACAACGTCGTTGCAATGAAGATCTCAATGATTTGCCCCAGTTGTTACCCAGAGCATTTTACAGAGTCATGTACCAGCCAAACAGATTCACCTTCTTTCAGGTTTCACACGTGTTCTTTTAACCACTTCGATCTCTGGTTCCATTGTGGAGGGTATTTGCCATTCCATTTTTACCAGATCATGTCTGCATAAACTTGAGACGTTTTGAAGAATTTTTTCAGGTCATGGTAGCTTTCAGTGGATGGCAAGAATGCTGCACTCGCGTTCTCTCGTCCTAACAGGAAGTGATTTGGTGTATGTGCTGTCAGGTCTTCAGTGTCGTCCCTTACTGCTGTCAGGGGTCTTGCGTTGAGTTCTCACTCTACAGAACAAATTGTGGTGCTGAGTACCTCGTCGGTGACGCTTCAGTTGTCCAGGATTGCAATACTGACCTTCTTGCAACTTTGAACCAGTCTCTACAAGATTCCAGCAAAGTGTGGAGCTCGAGGGGGATTGAATTTCCAAACAACCTTTTCTGTGCTAAGTCAATCTCTATCTTAGCTTTGTCCCACTTGTTCATGAATGCTTTCTGCTCATTGGCTGCTCAAACGAAGATTGTTCAGTTGTCACTGATGATGGTGTTCGGGTAGCCACGTCTTGCAATGAATTTTGTCACTGCAGCTAGACAAGACTCGTTGTCCAATGGTTGTGCTACTTCGATGCGTACTGCTCCGGTTGTTACACAAGTGAAAAGGCAGCACCATTCCTTTCAACGTACGTTGTAGGAACTTGACTTCGAAGGGTTTGAAAGTTTTGACGACCGTATGGGTGAATAGGAACACATGTTTGTCAAGACGTTCTCGAAGTAGGTCTGCCGTCGGTGGATGCATTGGGCGGTGGTTTCTGTGCCTGCATTTGACATATCTCTATTTGATTTTCCTTGCTTTTCCAAGTTTACTGATACAGTACTTTTAGTGGGGCATGTTTCTCACATTATCTATGCCTTCCTGTATGTTGTCTTGATGTGCTTTCTGCAACAGAAGTTGTACAACTGGATGTTTTGCTGTTAACAATGTTGGGTGTTTCGCCTTGAAATCGAAGTTTGAATGCTTCTATCGACTTTTCACTCTAAAAGCACCATTTTCTTCTATGAATGGTGACAATTTGGCAATGGTCAGTGTGTTGGAAATTTCGTTGCAGTTTTTTTTTAGAGGTCCTGTTGAGAGTTCTGTTTTGAGAGGTCCCTTCTGCTTCCTCT
This sequence comes from Convolutriloba macropyga, assembly GCF_964194025.1. Taxonomy (NCBI): domain Eukaryota; kingdom Metazoa; phylum Xenacoelomorpha; order Acoela; family Convolutidae; genus Convolutriloba; species Convolutriloba macropyga. The sequence goes on from NC_134470.1 coordinate 70,817,591, forward strand.
TGAAACTCATGCAGAAAGCACTGGAGTTTCTAAATTAGTTGAAGCTACTGTATCGTCTCCAGTCAAATAGTTAGTCTAGTTTAGTTTCTTTGGCTTCAGTACTGGTAGCTTGCTCGGCTTCGACTTCGTTTACTTAACTTCCCGGGTTCCCTGAAGCCTTCGATGGTCATCCATCTTATGCCAATATCTGCAGGGTTTTCATCACTTTCGACGTGTCTCCAATAATCCATTGAAGAGTTATCCAGTATTTCCGCTGCCCTGTTGAAATAAGCGCTTTCTGTTTCTTGTGAGCTGACTGTAACCACTGTGAAACTGTTGAGATATTAATCCAATGATAAGTTTAGTCAATTCTGAAAACACATTTTCTCAATATCTGCCTTTTGATGTGAACTCTTCATACTGCGGCTTGAAGTTCTAACTTCGAAACCGTCGTGTGTCTGATAGGTGCTACACGGCGTTTTCCTATCTAATAGGTGTTGTTTGAACTTCGCCTTGTCTTGCAGATATGCCACGATGCACACTGCTTCTTCCGATGCGTCTCTGAAAATGTGCAGTCTCAAGTTTGCACATCCGTTTTCGAAACAAAGTCGATTTATCGACATCTTCCTTATTTCTCTCCACTCAGAGCAGCAATCACTAAAAACTGTTGAGTTTTCTACTGAAAACTCTTTGTCCCATGCTTGTTTTAATGCTGCCAAAATGATTCTGAGTTAGGAACTTCATTCTGACAAGTAAAAAGGCAGCACCATCTCTTCAACGTAAGTCGTAGGAACTTGACTTCGAAGGGTTTGAAAGATTTGACGACCGTATGGGTGAATAGGAACACTTGTTCGTCAAGTCGTTCTCGAGGTAGGTCTACCGTCGGTGGATGCATTGGGCTGTGGCTTCTGTGCCTGCATTTGACACATCTCTATTTGATTTTCCTTGCTTTTCCTAGTCTACTGATACAGTACTTTTGTTGGGGCATGTTTCTCACATACTATATGCCTTCCTGTATGTTGTCTTGATGTGCTTTCTGCAACAGGAGTTGTACAACTGGATGTTTTGCTGTTAACAATGTTGGGTGTTTCGCATTGTAATCAAAGTTTGAATGCTTCTATCGACCTTTCAATCTAATTGCATCATTTGCTTCTATGAATGGTGACAGTTTGGCAATTGTCAGTGTGTTGGAGATTTCTTTGCAGTTTGTTATCGACTTTGAAACATTTCGAAGCTTTCGTTTTGAACAATTCTGAAAAATTTGTTCTGCTTGGTTTATCACTTCTGATTTTAGGTGTCTCTTCTGCTTCCTCTTGAAACTCATGCTGTAGGCACTGAAGTTTCTAATTCGGTTGAAGCTACTGTATCGTCTACAGTCAAATAGTTGGCCTAGTTTAATTTCTGTGGCTACAGTACTGGTAGCTTGCTCAGCTTCCACATCGTTTACTTGGCACCACGGCTTTGGCCACTTTTCTTCATCTGTCCGGAGCTATGCCTGCCCAACAAACCACCCAGATTCCCTGAGGCCTTCGATGGTCACCTTTTTATGCCAATATCTGCAGGGTTTTCAACCCTTTTGACGCGTCTCCAATAATCCATTGAAGAGTTATCCAGTATTTCCGCTGGCTTGTTGAAATAAGAGCTTTCTGTTTCTTGTGAGCTGACTGTAACCACTGTGAAACTGTTGAGATATTAATCCAATGATAAGTTTAGTCAATTCTGAAAACACGTTTTCTCAATATCTGCCTTTTGATGCGAACTCTTCAAACTGCGGCTTGAAGTTCTAACTTCGAAACCGTCGTGTGTCTGATAGGTGCTACACGGCACTTTCCTATCTAATAGGTGTTGTTTAAACTGCGCCTTGTCTTGCAGATATGCCACGATGCACACTGCTTCTTCCGATGCGTCTCTGAAAATGTGTAGTCTCAAGTTTGCACATCCGTTTTCGAAACAAAGGCGATTTGTCGACATCTTCCTTTTTTCTCTCAACTAAGAGCAGCAATGACAAAAATTTTTGAGTTTTCTACTGAAAACTCTTTGTTCCATGCTTGTGTTTTTGCTGCACAAATGATTTTGAGTGAAAACTTAATTCTTATGGTGAAGGGTGAACATATTCCAGGTGTGTCGTACACTGCTGAGACAAAGGATAGGAGAAATCTCTAAGTTCTTTTTGCTGAATGTTCTTGCTCAGTTCCAATACGGACTATGGCACTCTGCTTGTCTACATTTTAAATCAGTCTAATAATTGAGGATGATCGTGGTTCGTTTTCACAACTTTCGTTGACCTGTCCGCCTCTGGGATTTGTGACTTGACTACATCGTCACTCGTTATCCATTCCATCAGTCTGAATCCAACTTTAATGAAGATGTCTCTAATTTTCTGGTAGATTTCGATTGCCTCTTGAGGCGGTCTGACTGACTAGAGAAATTTGTCCATTTGTAAGTTTCTTTGAACCGTTCTGAGAAGACTTCTGTCGTTTTTCGTGTTATCTTTCGCCACTTGATGCAAAGCAAAACTTGCACAAGCCGACAAGCTCTTCGCCCCAAAAAACTTGTTGTCTCTACTCAAAGATTTCTCTATCCTCTGCTCTGGATCTTCTCGCCAGATGAATTGTAAGCATCGGTTCTCATCACTTGGGACAGCATCTTGAAGGAACATTGCGTTTATGTCGGCTGAAGGCGCTATTTGATGTTCTCTGAAGCAAAAAATAAATTGCATTAGACTCTGCAACAGGTCTGGTTCAAGTAAAAATTTGTCGTTGAGGGCCACACCTTGGTAATTTGCTGTTGCGTGGCACACTCTTCTGACCTTTCCAGGTTTATGATTGTTGATGACAGTATGATTCAAGCAAGTACCATCGAAGCTTGTCTTTGATTTCATGCTGTTCAACTTATCCAACTTTGCGAACATAACCAGCTTTGACGTCAGTGTCAAGAGTCTCCTGATAAACCTATTGAGACGTATCACTTTTCTTTAGGCGTCGTTGCAGGAACTTGAGTTGCCCCATAGCAGAGTAGAAATGAATTGGCAGCGTCACTTCATCTTCTCAACTTGGAAGTTCAAGTTCTTATCTTTCACCCGTGAACCGAGTTCTTGCTCCAATGCTTTCATTGCCCTCTGTTCTTCTTTGGAATGTCAGATGACATCACCATTTGAGGCGTAGAATTCGATATCCCACCGCTCACTCAACTGGCTCGATAACTTGTCCTCTGATACTGAGGTCTGTAGTAGCAAGGTTGACTGCTTGCTTTGCTGGTAGGGGAAGACTCAAGGCCCATCCCATTTTTAATTTCACTGCCCCATGGTGCAGTCAGACTTTTTGATCTCTAATGTGTGATGGATGCCATAAAAGTCTTGTCCAAAAATTACATGAATTTCGTTTTGATTGTAGCTCTGACTTGGTAACTTCCTCAAACGTGGGTAGCAATCTTTCAATCCTTGCAGATCTACAATCTGGTCGCCCAACTTCAAATTCTTATGAACATAAAATTGCAATTTTTTCAATGGTCGGGACTTCTTGTGTTTGCTGAAACCGCTATATTTCCGTCTTAGCATCTTGTGATCCGTGGATTCCAGCTACTGATAAAGACGCTTTTTGGCCTTGCAGCTGCAGTGTAGACACAATTGACTTCTCCACGAATGAATTTGAGGATCCTGCATCACACATTGCCAGTACACTCAAGCTGTGGTTTCCATTCACCAGTTTTACGCGCTCTACATGGAGCTATACTTTTGTGATTTTTTGTTGCCACTGCTGTCGTAGCATAAGGCGCCTGTTTAGCCTCCTTCTTTGAGAAGTCACTGTGCAAAAGTTTGTTGTGCCGTTGTCCGCAATTAGGCACACTGCAGGTTCATTTTCTGCAATGCTTTGATCGATGACCAGATCTCAGGCAATTGAAACACAGTCTGGACTTCTGTATATATTCTCGTCGTTCATTCAGCCTCATTGATTTGAATTTATCACAACGCCAGATGGCGCGCGGTCAATACTTTAATTGGCATTCTGATTTTTTTTGGTTTCGTAGAATCATCAGCATTGAATGCAAAAGTACTTGTTTTTGGTTATTCTCCGTTTTGAATTTTGGAGTTTGTCTGGGCTAACAAGTCTTCATGTATAAAAGCAGTTGATTCTAACCAGTCTTTGAAAACAATCAAGTTTGCCCCTAGTATTCGGCAATCTTGTAGGTGTCGCAGCCACTGCTCTCCAAGCTGAAGGGAAAATTTTCTGGTTGCTGAATTCAAAACATCATCCAATTCCAGGTCAGCCTGGAATCCAAGCCGAGTCAAAACGTTAACCATGTTTGTCACTTCGTTTGAAAATCATCGAACAATGATATTGGAGTCATTGTGTCAAACTGGAGGCTCATTGTATATCTTTTTTTGTTGAGATTCAATACTAACACTCTGTGTGCCAAATTTTTTGCAGAGATTGTCCCAGGCTTGATAATAAGCCTTTGAGGTGAAATCTAATCCAGAAATTGCAGCTTTCGCCTGAGCAATGAGGCTAAAATTTAGATAATACCTCTTTTCAGTATCGCTGAGCCACTTTTGATGTTCAATGGCATCCAAAATTTCTGCCCACTCGGGCCACTCCCAGGGTTGTCCTAAAAATTCCGTTGTCTTGAGTTTTGGTATTCCTCTTGGATCACCACTCGGCTGGTAAATTACTTTTGAAGTAGGTTGGCTCAGTTTTGTTTGATTTTGACTCTCTATCGATCAGTTGCGCGAGTTGTGCTTAGGATTCTGGCTTCACTGTGTGGTGTTTTGGAATGCTGCCGTCCTTGTTGCTGGAACGTCGTCTTGGGTAATAACGTCTGTGGTTCTGTTACACTAATTCATTTTGGGATTTTTCGTTTCCTGAGGATGCTTGATTCTTGCAGTTGCGTTAAGAGAAGCTCTTTAACCAACTGGAACAACGGGGCAGTTTTCCAATAAGCGCTGAAACAATTGCCACCTCTGTCTAGTGTGACATTCTTAGGAGAGGTCGATCATAATATTTGAAGATAGTGGTCGACAAGGGCCAGACTCTTGGGCCACTGAATTTTCCCAGCCTGCAGTATTTTCTAGGCTGCATCTTGCTACAACACTTTCTAATCGTCTGCCTGTGGCCCAGATGCTCTTGAATTTTCGTTTGTCGGTTAGAGTTCCACACGCCTTTGCTCTTCGTCGGCTTCAGCTTTCTTTTTTTCGTTTTCAAAAGCTTGCTCATGCTGTTGCACGCGCAATTCGTCTTCCTGTTGTTGTAAACGTAAGTCTTCTTGCCGACAACCAATTGCCAATTGCCTCTAACTCCAATTGCCACTCTTGCAGTCCTTACTCTGCTTCTTTTTTTAGCTCTTAGGTTTTCGAGCTTCATTTCGTCGATCCATCGTCTTCTCAAGTTGGCAATACCGGGTTCTGTTTGGCTTCCGTGTGTAGCAGAATGCCTGGATGGGACCTCGACATTCTCTTCAGCGTTTTCTATTGCTCCATTTTATATATCAATTACAGTATCGTTTGGGTCTTTTCAAACAGCCGGTGTGGATGACACTAATGACGTTTGATTTCCACACTCAGTGGTTTGCAGGTACTGTTTATGCATGACTTGATGATTATTTTTATTCTCACTTAAAGTCGTCAACCATTCCTTAGAAATATCGGAAATGACAATTTGTATAAGTGCTGCATGCGTTGAATCTAGTTTTATTACTAGCTGTTCGAGTTTACTGCACTATGCTTGCTTGCGAGAGTCGTCTAAATTTTCTGATCCCAACTCCTCTTCGTATTTCAATGCTTTTCTGTAAAACAATTCACGTTCTTCCGACACTGTATAGAGTCTTTTCGTTTGCTAAGAACGCAGTTGCAATATCCTTCAATTTTTTTAAGGATTGGTACTTGCTTAACTAGCCATTTTAATGTCTTCTTTCTTTAGCCCAGTTTTCGCTCGGTGTCAGCATCTAAACTCTTCGAATACTGCTTCAGGTGTTAGGTGCGTTGCTGTCTGTTTTTTTAGTTAATCGCAAGTCTAAGCGCACCATTGATATGCTCTTTCTGCGGACACTGTTTTCTTCTGAGCCAAATGACTTTTCACTTCAGCTAGATGTGCGTCAAAAAATTCGAGCATTTCAGCTTGCTCATTTTCTAGCGTCTTGAGTTGGCCTTACACCGTGTAGTAAGTTCTTTTCCAATGCATCCCGGGGCTCTTTCCAGCCATCGTAAGAACTTCGTTCTGGCCCACCTTGTTGAATTAAAGATTCGTTGCTGTTTGTGTTGTTGATCGGGTCGGCGGACCAAACGTTGCGGCTGCTCAAGAACCCCAGCGGAACCGATACATCACAGCTTGGTTCTAGAGTTTTACGCAGGCCCGGTTTGTCATAGATTTTAATTGACTAACAATCTCCTCGAAAAAATTAGTCGCTCGGACGTATTAAAGAACTGTAATTTAATTTAGTTGATTGAAGTTAAGAAAATCCTTAAAGATAATCTATGTTCGATCTCGTGCTGAATTTTGATAGAATTCAGCCAGCGTTAGCGTTGTTGCTAACTTTTCTTCAATAAGCTCAACTAACTTTAAAACTTGCAAAGTCTTACGATCTAGCAAATTTTATCAAAAAGACTAAAGTTGTTAAAGAATCAGACTTTAGTCCAAACTGAGAACCAACTGCTCTTCATAACAGTTTCTAATGGTTCTAAGTACAATACGGTTTCTCTATTCAAACAATTGGGTTAAAGTAAATAATCAGAAATTTATCATTTATATCATCATCGCTACTTATTTCTAATTGGTTAGTCAAAAAAGTGACTTAGGTCATGGTTTCCATAGTAACTGTCAAATTACTGCAATATGTACTTTTATTGACATCAGCACGAATGGCTATTACTGACTAAAATGTATTTTAATTGACCTTTAATGATCATTTAAAAAATTATAAAATAAACAATTTAAGAAATTTAACAATAATTGACAAAATACCGAAAAAAGCTAATTTTGCACCATATAAGTGCTAATAGCCACACTTGTGGGTCTGATGCAATAACGTCCGTTCGTTCCTTGAGTGTCTTAGAGTTTACCCCAACCGTGTGCGATAACGTCGGGCTCCTCAGATTTTCCCTCTCAGAAATCGGGAGGGTGGTGAACAAAAATTCGGTCCCAACTTGTAACAATTTTTAGTTTTGACCATTTTTGAGTTGTGACAAAGTCTCAACTTCATCAGTTTCAAAAGTTAAATCTTGCTTTCTGATGACTTTGTAGCTGATTTGAAGCGGCGCCAACATATGTCATTAACAAGACTACAGAAAAAGACTAACAAAAGAAATCAAACATCGATTACGATCAAGTTCTGCAAGAAAACGATGTTGCAGCCCCTGAAAAACAGAACCTGTTCACTGAAAGTTGTACTTTTGTTCCATAGTGCCGTCATTTGAAGCCAATGTTGAAATTTAAGTTCTGTCGTTAGCATTAAAATATGACACGACTAAAAAAAGATGTTGAAAGCTAAAAAAAATGATCAATAGGAAAAAAAACAATAAAATACTCTCCTGAAACAAAACAACCTTTATTTAAAATTTAAAACGCAGTGATGGCTAAATTTCATTTTTTTAGGAAAATGATGCGACCTATCTGTCGGTAGTGAGCTGCAAACTGACGGAAAAAAGAATAAAAGCATGGCTAAAACTCGAAAGTTCACTATTTTTTTATTGAAATAAAATATTATCGAAACTCATTAAAACAATAAGCTTTCAACTATAAAACAGAATGGATTTAATCCTACTTCTTTAGGCCGTCAATACGATAGGTCAAAAGCGAAACTATGTATTATGGCTACAAAATAGCAACAAAAACAAATTTAGAAAGAATAACAATTTTACGCAAACAAAGTATTTACGAAGCCATCAAAATTACAAGCATCTCACTGAATATTGGGTATATAATAATTGGGCCTCATTTGCTTGTACAAAAAATGGTAATTGGTCCAAAGAAATGAAATCATTCAGTGTAAGGGCAATGTCTTAAATCGATTAATAGACCCTAAAAAAGTAAAAAAAAATTAAAGAAAAATCAGCATCTTCTACAGTTCGAACACATGAATAGACAAGAACTAGCCTTAATATCGTTTTGTCCTTTAGAAGCAAGTAAATAATGTTTCAATTGTTAGAGAAATGCAAAAATGCACAAAAAAGTCAGCATATGAAAAAATTAATTGTTTCAGTTTTTTAGGTTTACACTTCAGGCTAATTCAAAGAAAATACTCTCTATCGCTGCTTTTTTGATTAAAAAAAGCTGAATTTATCCCCATTTTTGCAAAATTTTCCAATCAAAATGTTGAGCACCTTTGTTCTGCATTTTTACTTACCTTTAAGCAAAATTGACAAAAAAACATCAAAGTTAGGGAAAACGTGAACAAAAACAACTGAACTCAGTCAATTATTCACAAAATTTAACCTCGATAACTCCCAACTCTCTGCTATCAACATCGACCAAAAGTGACTGAACAAAAAAAAATTCAATTGAGAATGTAGTTTCTCCGCCACCAATGTGGGTCTGAGCAACCGTGAGTATTGCATACGCGGTTGGTGTGCTATCTTGTATGTGTTACAACTATCCAGAAAATTTGTTCAGGAAGATAGGAAGATTTTTTGGAAGGATTCTTGCTTTATTTGTTTTGAAATGGAATCTAAACAAAATTGCTAGTTACAATTATTATTTGTGAAAAAATTATAAAGTGAAATAACTGACATTTTTTACCAATTAAGACAAAAATATGGTCTTTTCTATTGATCTTACAAATTTTTTGTTCCAAGTCTCCCTGTTAGCAGCCCTATTTGTTGTGCAAATTTTTGTAGGGTCACCGGAGTTTGGTGGCATAGTAACTTTTTGTAGGATCACCCAGAGTTTGGTGACATAGTAGTTTGGTGGCATAGTTTGGTGGCATAGTGGATGGCTAGTATTCTGTTCATATCCCGAATTACACTGACTGGTCTTGGTCTTTGTGTTATATTTATTGCATGCAAAATAATATGACCAGCTTAACTCCCGCAAATTTGCGTTTTTAGCAATTGGAACTTCAGCCTGCATACATATAATTTCAAATAAGTGGTGGGCTACGCTAAGTGGGCTCGGCGGAAATAACCAACAGAGTAGCTTAAGTATGAAGAGCATGTACACTACTGTAGTAATCTAATATATTAAAGGTACGTCGCACTTGAACGCAACGGTTAACAACGCTCCTATCTTCACATGTTTTAACGATCCTTAAACATGCAGCCTATACAACCATGCTTAAGTGCCTGATCTGTAAATGTTTTTTTGCTCATTAAGCATACGGCTTAGCAAAAACAAGCGAGACAGAAAGCCATCGACCAATATTCGTATGTAGCCACAACGGATAGACAACAATAACAGGCGTCGGTAGTGCAAGGGATTGGACTTGTGTCTGTGAAGCGAGGGGCATCGGTTCGAGACCGAGTCGGTGCAAAGAATGGACTCTGTTTTTTGTCTCATAAATGGTGAATCTTGTTACCATTTATAGTCACTTCTATAATTGCTCTGAAATTAGTTCCGATGCACTAGAATTGCTGTGAATTATTTTCGATGCACTATTATTTTTTCAGGCTGTGTATGATAAACTCAATGGCTGGGTGAGCTCAATGGCCTTAGTTTTTGTCACATTGAGGATAAACTGCGCATTTAAAACTTAAAATCCGCTTGACACTCATTTTTTTGGAAATCATTTTGAGCTTAAAAATGGATATAGCGTGGTTCAGCGCTGAAGTGCTCTGGGACTCAAGTCCCGGATCTCATTTATTTTAAGCACCGGTCAACATCATTTGTGGAACGATGCAAATGTTTTAGCATTGAAAAATGCTTAAAGATCAACGGATGATTAAAAAGAGAAGCTAATCTTTGTGACTTTTCCTATAAAAGTTCCGATTTAAAAGATCCAGCAACATCGTATCACAATCTTTAGATTTCAAAAGCACTTACAAAAATAGGAATTTATTGTGCTTTTCGAGCAAAAGCTTTGCAGATGATTTATTTTGAAAGCACAATTGTTTTTTTTACTGCAATGAGGTGAAAAATTATACTTTTTTACTTATAACGGATTCAAGAACGAATTCTGATCATATCTGATTACCAGTTTTTGAAACGCTTAGATCAAATAAATGTTGTTTTTTTCAAAAACCAAATAAAAAAATTAATTTTTTTCTAACTTTTGCTAATTGTCAGTGTTGTACATTACTAGAAAAACTGACACTATGTAGAAGAGTAAACAAAATGGTTCTGTATAATGACTGTCCAACGAGCTTTTGTAGTAGGAGTGGGACTACATTCAAACGATTGTCTGTCGCAAAGGGTCTACACTTACAGAGATGTTTTGTTTTCCAGTTTTCTTTCCATTTTTTTTTTGGATATGAATGGTTGTAAATGGAAACTTATCTCCAAAGACAAGTCACTGATCGCCTTTGTTTTTTTTACAAGCCTTTTGCAGTTTCCAGATGCCTAAACTGGTTTTTTATGCAGTTCTGAGATTTTAACTAAGCAAATACTCTGTTTATTATTAGTTTTTTATGGGTACGCTTGTAGACATTATCCGACTTTTCAGAAGACTAGGTCGCTTAATATCGGCAACAACTGATATTAATGCGTCTGACTAATTTTCAGCCGGAAAAAATATTCCTATCCTCACTTCAGCTCTATTCAATTTGCTAAAAGTCTTTAAAGATATTATACCTGCAAATTCTGTAAAGATTTTGCAGAAACACTAAAGATGTTTCTCTTAAAATGACTGGGAAGTAAACACTTACCACTGAACGCGAAAGCCCTGTGAATTGCGGCTTGTAGAAGCGTTTTGTTGTTTTTGATTCGCTTAAGTTCGTAATCGAAAATGTAATTGTATCTCTTCAATATGTCAATGGCCAATAAGAAAGCCTTCAAATTGTCCATTTTCACTACATTAAACAAAATATCGCCTTTCCAACTTTCGTACTTTTCAATTCTTCGTGCTTGGCTTTCTCCATCTACAAATCCAAGAAAGTCCATGAAGAAGGCATCGCATCTTTCAATGGACAAACCAACTTTCCGACATTTTTCAGTGGTCGGGAGTTCGTGGTCGGAAAATAAAAGCAAAAAGGCTTCCGATGAAAATCTGAAATCAAGGCTGTACTCGAATATATTCTGATCGTCAAACTTGTTCAAAAGTGTAGATTTTTCAATTTCCTTGACACCGAGAAGAATTTGTAGAATTTGGTTGCAATTATTTGAATCCTTCAATCTAATTGATATATCAAGAATAGTAGCATTCGGGTACTTTTTTTTCACTTCGATCGTCAGTAAATCTCGTTTGCGCAGAAATTTGATGCATTCTGATACAGAATGTGCGTTTTGGGAGACAACACTCCAATAGAGAAGGTTAAGCTTCAGGACTGTTTCATCATCAAGGCATTCAATGTTTCCAATTTCCTCTATGGATACAACGGACAAGTTTGCCGAACCTAAACAGGGTATCCAAAATCTTTTTCATGAAAAACTGTTCAATCTTGGTGTATTTAAATAGTGATTAAACCTGACTGTCCACAGTTTTATTAAAAAGATCTGACTTCGATACCCTGCAACACATTATTTTCTTTGTGTTAAGCCAAACTTAAGGCATAGAGAAAAGTTGAAAAGATGAGAAAAAAGCTGCTGCGAAGCCTTGTTATGACCTCGACTTGTGAGAAGACAAAGCTGCACCAAAAACGGCATGAAAAAATTTTGCTTGATGAAAAAAAACCGCTACTAAAAGATCATGCTCGATTAAAAGAGTTATGAAAAACCTTACTCTAACAAAACGCGGCTATGAAATAACTAAAACTCAGTTCAACATAAAAGCTCGGTAATGTGCGTTTGCACATATTGTTCAAATCAATCTAATCTACCATTGACGTAATTTATTAACTGAATGAGGAAGAGATATGACAATTTCAAAATTCCTTCAAACTGATCAGGAAAAAGTGCACAAGTAAAAACTTTGTAAACTCAAACCACTAAATTAATACAAAAAACGCATTAAAGGAGCGTTGAGAACTGCCATTATTAAGACTAAATAACAAGAAGAGCAAGGGAGTGTAACACATTATTTACGGATAAAAATTACTATCTTTGATTGAAAAAAAAATAAAAGAGCACAGATAAAATCCTCGGCAGAACAATATTTTTTAATTTATTACAAAGCAGATGGGACTTGTCCTCATATAGACAATAAAGTTGAAAAATAGGAACGAAGGCGCAAAGATCAGATTTCCATCCAGACTTTGAAACCAAATTATTTCAAAACTCTTAACAACCGTCAGCTTTCAACTAACAAATACTTGAAGGATTCAGTTCTTATAGATGCCTGTCATACAGATCCGCAATCTGTAATCTGAGTTGATTCGCGTTGCCAATTTATTCAATTTACTATTCCAAATTAATTGGTTAATTCGCGGGCGAATATACTATTAATTTTGTAGCTGAACGATTCAATATTCTGAATGCAGAATATGCGTACATTTGCGGAGCGGAAGTTAGTTCTATTGTTAGACTGGTATTTCGCTTAGCGAAATAGGACTCAAAAATATTTGATACAAATTAAGGCTTTGGCGGAGCAAATTCTAGTTTAAGAGAGAGACAACTAATTTGAATTAAGAAAATGAGCAGGAAGAAATAAAATAAAATAACTAAAATTGATCAACAATTTGATCACGACAATTGAATCCCAATTGCGGCAATTCAAGATCACAAGACGACATGAACAATATGAACAGACAAAGTTATCAGGCACAGGATATAAACAAATTGTTAAAACGTGAAAACTCAAGATTTGATCTTCAAACAAGAACTAAAATTATGATTAAAATTAAATGGCGAAGGAAAGTGAGCTAAATTAAATTTAACTAAAATAACTTGATTTGCTATACCAAATCAACAGCCCGGAATGAATGAAATGTACTACTGTACCACTTTTCCCCCTCGACAAAATAAATGACGAAGTTATTTATCATAAAATTATTAACATATGTACTGGTTACTATAATTACTACTATATTGTTTTTATTTCAGAAAATTTTAGTCAAAATAGTTTAACGTTCGGCAAGTTTTAATCACTGTCACTCTCATAAAATCTTTCCGTCTCGCCGACCGTCATTGATGCCTCTGGTCCCTCGTAGTTAGGCGAAATATAGTGCTGTGTGGGGTAAGACTGTGCAGGGGAGCATGGGCCGACTGTAAAATCTGATTCGTTGTGCTGACTCTGAGCTGCGGCCGTCTTTATAGCTGAAATTATTGACTTGTTCTTGATCTGTGTTTGTTTAATAATTTTTCTCCTTTTGTTTTGCGAGGGTGCACTGGAACTTGAAGCTGTGGGTGGACAAGTTTTCACAGATGCAAGTGATTCGTCTGACTCAGTTACTGAAGGCGTTGAGCGTTGTCTTTTTAACGGTTTCAGTGCCGCTGAAGCCTTGGTAGCAGCTTTTCGTTTCGTTTTACTAGGGGGCTCCGCGATTACAATGGATGTCGACGGCATCTCCATTGGCAACGCGAAATCACTTGTTACTTCTGCTGGTGGCTTTGGCGGCGCTGTTATAACTGTTCGTTTTGGTTTGTGTGCATTTGTACTCGAAGAGCTCGAGTTACATTTGAATGTATCGAGGAGACCGTGTTGATATCGTCTGCTATTTTTCGGTGTTTCATTCATTTGCTTCGTTCTAATTTCTTCCTGGTCTCTTTTGCATGGTGACTAATAAGATCTTCAGTAATCTTTCCCGTTGGTGTTTTCGTTTGACGATTCGCATACAATTGTAATTCAATTTGGCGTTCGGCCTTTGTGCCAAATTTAGCCAAATGTGAATTACGGATGGTCCCATCTCTTTTTCCAGAGGCTCCTTTATCACTGATGTAAAAGTATCTGTCTTTATCACCGAAGAACCGGGCGCTAACACTTCATATAGCCCGTCCTGGCTTTTCTTGGAACGTTTCGTTCGTGGTCTCTTTTTGGCGAGCTTAATTTCCAGGGAGGCTTCAGTTCGTGACACCGACAGTCCGACTTCTGGGTGAGGGATCACTCTGGATTCTTTGTTTGGGTCCTCATTCTTCCGTTTTGCTGCGTACTTGCTTAATCTATCTCTATTCAATTCGAGTTCTGTGTCACTCCTTTCCTCGTTGTCCCAGTTTTCGTCGGAGATTAGTTCCTCCCATCTGACTGTCTCCAAATCTAAATATTTATTTTAAAAAAATTATATGGCAGACTACTTACATTAGGTTTCGTCGATATATTACTTAAAGGAGTATTAGGCTTTCTACCAAAATGTTCTTCAAATGGTGATACATTAATAGTCTTTTGAAGGCATATTCGTAGCTGGTAATTAATTGAATTTATTGATGCTTTCACATTAAATTGATCTGGCGTCGCCGTTTTAATGCAAGCTAGGCGATTCTTGATTGTTTGTATTAGCCTCTCAATTAAGCCAATTGCTCTGTGATCGTGTATTGGAGCTTCAATTGACTGTATATTTTTTTGACTACAAAATGCTTTAATTTGTTGTCCCGTTTGGCATCGAGCTTGATCTAATCTAATTGAAAGGGGTGTTCCGTGTAGCAAAACATACTCTTGAAAGAATTTCAAAATGTTATCTGCATTAGCTCTATCGAATACATCTGCTGTCAATCTATACATGCAAGAAAGTAAATCTCTTGATTTTTTCATTATAAATAGGTCCTCCAAAATCATTTTATATTTCTTCATTTGGAATTTTGCATAACTTTAATGGTGCCAATTTATTAGCTGGAATAATAGACTTTAAATTTTTACCAATTTTTACACAGGAATTGCACTTTGCCGTCTTTGTGATTATGTCCTTGTGCATGTACGGCCACCATGCATGGGTTGCCATATCTGTCATCCCGCATGTTCCAGGGTGAGTGGCATGTATGGCTTCAACGTATGCATCTTTGAATGCATGAGGGAGAGCTATCCTGTCGTCGATGCATACACATCCATTCTTGACATGAAGATCTTTCCAGAATGAGTGTATGTACGGCGATATTTGTTTGAAGCGATCTTCTTTTTCAGTTAAGAAGCAGTCCCGTACCTCCATTAAAATCGCATCTTTGTTGGTGAGGCTGGCCATTAGCGTGCTAGAAAAGATCTTCGAAAGGGCGAAGTTAAATGAATCCAAGTAGAGGTCGTCTACTGAGGGTGACGTTACTGTCATTGTGTCTGTATTAGGGGTGACTGGCGTTGCTGGCACCGCTGGAGCTGTCGATGGTCCTGCCTCGTCCGCACATCTCACTTTGGAGGGCGTCGATTGCTTGACGTGCATTAAAGTTTCTTCATCTGAGTTCGAGTGTGACATCATGTAGACTGTTTTAAATTTATTGGCAATTCGTTGAAAATTGCTCAATTGAGATAGCAACTGATCGGTAGGGCGATTTAAGGCAAAAAGCGAGTGAGGAACGTTAGCTGTCTCGATTTGGATATTAGAATTTGAGTTATTTGATGTTAATTTGTTAAATGAGTTATCACTATCCGTAATTGAAGAATATTCTGGATTTCGCGGTGCGAATTCACAGCATAATTTGTTAGTGGAATTAAGAGTATTTGAGGCTTGTTTTGTAATCGGATTTCGCGCTGCGAAATGGACGTAATTTTTCGCTTTTAGTAGGATGCGTTTCGCGCTGCGTTTAATCACATTCAATTTTGCTACTATAAATTGCTCGTCATATGCAGATATATTAACAGCTTTTTGTCGCGGGTCGCCAGAGATATAATCCACTAATCCCATTTTTGAGCCAGGGAGATGATCAATTGTAAAATCAAATGGCAGTAGTCGATCTACCCAACGTGTCAATCGACTGTTGTAGGATTTGTTAGCTCTATTTTCCCTCAAGATTGAAAGAAGAATGCCACAGTATGCCAACCATTTGGGGTTCGTTGTTCTATTCCACACACCAAATCTTTACGTGAAGCGTCGCATTTTATACGTAATTCTAAGTCCGCGTTAAAATGCTTATATTCGGTTGTTTCTGCAATCTTCTCTTTAATCAATGTGAACTGTTTTTTATGTTCATCCGTTCAAATAAATTTTTTATTTTTCTTAAGCAGAGGTCGAAGTGGGTAACATAATTGCGACAAGTTTGGAATGAATTTTCCTAAGTGATGAACTGAGCCCATAAAGGATCTGAGTTTTTTGAGACTGGAAGGTGCTGATAATTTTCCAATTGCATCCGTTTTATTCGACAATGGTGTTATACTTGTTTGAGTAATATTATGTCCGAGCCATTCGATTTTATCTTTTGCGAAATGACATTTAGCAAGATTTATTCGGAGATTTTCTTGATCTAACTTTTTCAGACATTTTCGTACTAATTTGAGAAGTTTTTCTATTCCTCCTCTGCTCACTATTAATATATCGTCCAAAACACAGAAAGTATTATCCAGGCCTGTGAGAGTACAATCAATCGCTTTTTGAAATTCAGCCGGCATATCTGTAAGGCCGTAAAGTCCAGTTTTAAAATGATATGTACCGGTCATATCTCCGCTTACGAGGTTGAAGTTACAATGACGGGCCGTATCACTGTGTAAATCGAGCTGGCTGTATGCGTTCTGCAAACCAAGAGTCGTAAAATAAGCCGTCTCTTGCGGCGCGGTTGACCGTGTTTGAGAAATCGTTTGAATTAGCGAGTCTATATTCGGCATTTGATACTTGTTTTTGTGAATGGCTTTATTCAGGATTTTGGAATCTAATGCTATTTTGATTGATTGATCCTTTTTGACCGTAATGACTATTGGAGAAATAAAAAAATTGATTAGAGCAGTTAGTTAGTTTTTCAATATGTCCTTCGTTTAGCAATTTTTCAAGTTCGATTTACTTTTCGGTTGGAGATGAATTGGCACTGTTCTTCCTTTTTGATGTGTAACCCGATAATTTTTGGGGAATTTTGAATTGACCGTGTGATTTTTAGATTTTCCTATTCGGGAGATTAATTCTTGAAATTCCTTTGCTAGCGATTTTTTAATTGCACAAGGTGGTTCTATATTTTTGACTTCCGTAATCGGGCAAGGTTTTTGTGATATTGTTATGCCTAATTGATCAAAGAGGTCTCGTCCGAGAATTGGTCGAAAACCATCAGCTACGACCGTGATTTTTGATTTCTGAATTTTTCAATCATTGCACCGAACTGACGTTTGTAAAGAGCCTAGATTTTCGACAATTTGATTAGAAAAAGACTTTGATTCTAATGGTTCTTTCCCCGACCATTGTGATTGCGCACAGTTATACATTATTTCTCTGGTGAGCATCATATTGATAATCGTACAACCGCTACCGGAATCGAGGAGCAAGTGACAATCTGTGTTGCCAATCGTTATCTTCATATTTTGCAACGCTATTGGTGGTGATCTAACGTTTTCTACTGTCGCAACGTAATTGTCGTCCGAGGAATCATAGTTAGAATTAAATTGTTCATTATAATTTATATATTTGACGTTTTGATTTTCCTGACTTGTATTTTGATCTGCGGTTTCAGCAGTTTCTACATTGTTAATACGATTTCTTTGACGTGAATTTCGTACATTATTAAGTTCTTTCCAACATACCTTGGCGAAATGGTTGAGCAAACCACAATGATTGCTTTTTTTACCCATAACAGGGCAAACCTGGCGGTGCGTTGTTGTCCAAGCTTGACCACAACCTCTACATTGGCCAACTGAGGCAAGGTTAACTGCTACTCTGCCTGACTGATTTCCACGAGCACCCGCGCCTCGAAATCGATTGAATGATTGTATTGCATTCACCGTACTGCCAATTGCGCCGTTATTTAATGATATTCTCTGCTGATTCTGATGGCCCATTTCCATTTTGACTGCAATACTAAGTGCTCTTTCGGGGACAACTGTGTCGCGGAGAAGTTCGCGTTGAATATCATCATCCAACATGTTTGTGATGAAAATATTCCTGATGATCACCTCCTCACGATTTTTAAAAAAATTCGCAACTTTCCGCCTATTCTTTCGAAATGCTGTAGAATTGTTCTACCGTTTCTCCCTTTTTCTGCTTTCGTGAAAAAAACACATACCGATTGAATGTGATATTTCTTGGGCGGATAAAAGCTATATCTCCATCATCTCCCAAAGTTTGAGGGTAGTCAGGTCATAAATATTGTCATGAGGGAATTTTTGTGTTAGTAAGCGTCTTCCCTCTGTACCGATGCTGAGGTACAAAAGAGACACACATTTTTGATTGCAAAGATGCCATGGTCTCACGCTTCTGTTATCTTTTGACATTTTAAGTCCCGTTGCAACGTCAATTGGCTGTTTCGTATCTGACGGTCTCTCTCCGTTTCAACTGTTGGGTTCAGCTGGAAATCGTACCATCGTCGGTTTCGGTTGCAGTAGCGTGTCCAGTGTGATTTTCTCTCGCGCGACAATCGCAAGCTTTACTTGGATCCGCCATTTCTCCCATCTGATTGGTGGGTCCGATGTTGGGCGTTCCCAGAATGGCTCTATCGACAATGGTGTCTTTCTAGATTCACGAGCTGACTGCGCCATGTCATACGGATTCGCATTCTGTAATCTGAGTTGATTCGCGGTGCCGATTTAGTCAATTTACTTTTCCAAAATAATTGGTTAATTCGCGGGGCGAATTTACTATTAATTTTGTAGCTGAACGATTCAATATTCTGAATGCAGAATATGCGTAGATTTGGCGGAGCGAAAGTTAGCTCTACTGTTAGACTGGTATTTCACTTAGCGAAATAGGACTCAAAATTGTTTGATACAAATTAATGCTTTGGCGGAACAAATTCTAGTTTAAGAGAGAGACAACTAATTTGAATTAAGAAAACGAGCAGAATGAAATAAAATTAAAATAATTAAAATTGATCAACAATTTAATCACGACAATTGAATCCCAATTGCGGCAATTCAAGATCACAAGACGACATGAACAATATGAACAGACAAAGTTATCAGGCATAGGATATAAACAAATTGTTAAAACGTGAAAACTCAAGATTTGATCTTCAAACAAGAACTAAAATTATGATTAAAATTAAATGGCGAAGGAAAGTGAACTAAATAAATTTAACTAAAGTAACTTGATTTGCAATACCAAATCAATAGCCCCAGTATTGCTGAGATGTACTACTGTACCACAAAGCCACTTTGGTCAGCTGATTTAAAAGCAAACATCACATGATTTCAGTGGCACTGCCATTGAGGTCATAAGTTGTTCACAAAAACTTACAAAGTTCACATGAGCTTATTCTGAACGTCAATATTCATAGAACCGGTTGTAGAAAGGCAATACCGAAAGACAACAAGAACAACAACAAACATTCACCAGTATCGAAAGCTCACATTTAAAAAAATAAAAACTCATATTGTCAAACTCAAAAGAGCATTAGTTGACGTGTAAAAACATTATAGACGAGCATCAACACCACAAAAAATTGCACGGCAATTTTCGTGAAAGATAGTAATATACAACTGGGAAAAAGAGGCCGAAAACATGAAAAGTTCAAAATTGCATAGATGACGATTTTTTTAAAAGTAAATATGAAGTCTCTAAAATCATGAATCAGGAAATAAAGATATAAAAAATTAAACTTCATCGCAATAAATAGCCCTTGAGACGTTGTATCAATCAAAATACGTCATCCGACTGCAAAAAAGAAACAAATACATACAACAATTAAAACTGCAAAGATCATGAAAAATTTGCGTCAAGGTGTCCCAGCCATTGAAACGTTAATTTTTTATTGAAAATGTCATTGTGTTGATATGCGCCTCTTGAAGACCGCAATGAGGCCTGTAAATAATTTGATATTGTCATAAGAGACCTAAAAAGAACCGATAATGCAGCCGAGTATCAAAAAAGTATTTAAAAAGTTGATGAAAACCTGTTATACCGAAGGCATAAAAGCATTAGTTGAAATACCGAACTATTAAACTAAATCAAACGAATAAAAAGAATTGTTCTACAAAAAAAAACTTCAAGTCGGCACGACACAATTGTCTTGAAAATTGGCAATATTGACAATTCACAGATTTATTTTTCAAGAAATATGTTTAAAATCATGAGAGTTATTTGTTGTAAAAGTACCGCTCAATATGTAATATTTCTAGTTTCACATTAGTAAAGTTGGTTTGTTTATTAATGAGACTAAGCTAAACATTTGCACAAAAAGGTTAAAAGGTGACAAAGATAAAAAAAATTGACAATATTTCCGAAAAAAACTGCTTTTTAAAGAACATAATAGCCAAAAGTTATCAACTGCAGTTATTGGATACTTCACTAAAACCGCAGTAGATAGCAACGTTTTATTAGAGAGATAAAATTAAAAAGCAACAAACGCAGCAAATTTTAAGAACTCTCTCTCTCTCTCTCATTGATTGTATCCTATTGAAAAAAGACTTGTCGTTAATTGGGACAAAATTGAAAACCGCTTTCAAATAAGACAGCACCCCAGTACAATTGGAATCGAATCATTTTTGCTGAAAGGCAGATTGACACCAAAACGGGCCTTTCTTTCGTTGCGCTGCTCACTGTTGAAAAAAAATGTTTTTGTTTCATATAGTTGCAAGGTAGAAATTTTTGTTAAAAGAAAATAATATATTTTCAAATTAATTAAAGTAATTTGGATAATTATTGATATAAAAATGGGAAAATCCAGCAAATTGTGAGTTCCAACAAAACTTTCTCAGGAACTTGAGGTTAAAATAGAACTCTTTTAAATTAGAACTCTTTGAATTATGAAGATTGATTCAGCAGTCTTTGTATTTCTGCCACGAAAAAACTTGGCAAACTGAGCTAAAGAAGCTTTTTGCTTTTTTGGTGAAATTTGTCATGAAAAAATGAAAAAAATTTAATTTTTTTATGAGAAAATTGAGCCAAGGTGTTGGTTTAAACAATCCAGCATCTCTCTTTTGTCTTTAGAAGCAAGACCATTAGAACTATTTATTTTGATCTGTTGTTATATGTTTTTGTTGATTTCAGAACCCTTGAAAAGATTTTCAAAAAAGACTAAGCTCTTTAGAGGTTCTAAACTAGCGATTAACTTACATGTTTTAGCGGTGAATTGTGGTGAATTTTTGTTAGTTCACCGCTCACTATAGTGGTGAAATTACATAATTTCACCGCTTATGACGCATTTCACCGCAAAATTTTGTTCGACATTCGCAGTGAAAAAAAAGCAACTTTTCACCGCTTATCTCAAAAGTTCGGGAAATTTTTGATAAATTGCTGTACAGACCAGGTAAAAAACTGCGCTTGTTATTTTTCCGATATTTTTTCATAAATGGGGGAATATATATTTGAAGCTGGCTTTTTTTCCTCAATCGAACTTTAACTTTTTGTTTACGCACCCTATAGAAAAAAGAAAAACACGATTTTGTAGCCCAACGGATGTAGTTTTGATTATTGTTTTAAAAAGTTGGAAAAAAGGGGAATCTCTGTAATTCAAGAGAATATTTGAAAAGGAAAAAAATCATTTCGTTTATTGGGCAGATTAAACGGGCCTTATTTGAGTCGAAAATTAAAACGATTTATTGCACAATCTTACTAACGACACTTCTGCATAATTTTAAAAAACCTTTTTGTCCATTATGCTCATGGAAATCAAAATTGATATTTTTCGGGAAAACAAATTATTTCAAAGTTTAGGGTCGAAATTACATTTCTCGATACAATTGCCTCCGAACGTCCACGCGTAATCGCGTAATGTTTTTTTTTGAAAAAAAAGAAAGAGGTCTAATTGAACTATTTTTAAAAAAAGTGTTTTTGGTGTTGGTGTTTTTTGTGTAAAAATGTGTTGTTTGTTGGTTTGTATGGTTCTTCTGTGTCTATTTGTTTTAAATTGTACTACACTTATCTTTCGAGGATGTGGCGAAGTTTTCTTTTTTTTTCTGTCAAAAAGACGGTATATTATTTGGTTGAAACAGTACAAGTAATTTTCTCCAATGCAGCTGCTTTCGGATGCTCACAATGGTTTTTCTGACAATTTTTAAAAGCTGTTTTTGCAACCCTGAGATGTATGTTGGGACATTCTGTGGTACGCACAGACTCGCACGAGCCGTCTTGTTTTGTTCCCTACCTGGATTGGCAATTGATGAAGGAAAGTTAAATTTCTGTGGGTAGATCACTGTGAGTTGAAGTCGGACACTGACTGGCTTCATCATTATCATTCCAGTTCCATTTTCTTCCAGGTGTTTTTCAAGTTGTTCTGTCCAAAATTCATATTGACGAGTGTATGTATCATGTGGCTCAAACATTTCTGTAATATCTGTAGACGCATGAAGAAACTCTTTGAAAAGCGACACGTAGTCCTTTATTTGTGGGAGACCATCGGACAAATATTGGAAAAATTCAGAATTCGTCCCGTTCTCTTCAACAACAATTATTACTACTTCGTATTGCGCCCGTGAAATGGCCGTAGTAAGTGACCTAGGTAGCAATTGTGTTTTCCATTTGTCAATAACAACAAAAACCGATTGAAACTCAGCTCCGGAAATGCATTCGACATCCGCCATGCGACAACAATGCACAACTTCAGTCGCCATCAAAATCGCCGCCTTAACGTTAAGTTCCCGTTGTTCTTTAGGTGTTTCAGATAAAATGACAAGTAATCTACTTGTAAATTTGTCATCACAGTTTCTGATAATCTCGCGCAATGATTCGTTCTCTAAATTAATGACTTTTTTCACGTCTATTTCACGTTGCTCGGCGGTAAAGCAACCGGGAAATTCCACTGGTTTTGTTGATAAAGGAAGTCTGTATACTTGTTCCTGGTCAATTAGTTTATTCGTTACAGTACTTATATGACTGGAACTTCTGAAAACAATGTTTAAGTATTCACGCTTAAAATCAGCGGGGGGTATATTTGGACAAGGGATGTCTTGACCTGTTTCAGTGAAAGCCATCCAGCAGCTTTTGAACTCAATGTAGGGACTCTTCTCGATATTGAAGAACTCAATTTCATCAAGAATCACTGCTCGTTGCATTTTCTTAAGTTCTCATCTAGTCAAACACTACAATTTGGGAAATGTAATTTTCAAATTGATATTTATTTTATATATGCTGCTAAACTATACGTTCCGCAAATTGATAGTACAGACTTCAGGACACAGCACTTATGAGACTGATTGGGTCTAGGAAATATACCCCTACGGAAATAAACCCCCATTTTAAAACTGAATTTCGGTCGTGATAATTTGTTCGGTTGTGATAGTTTCATATCAAGTCCCACGGGCCGCTAAGGCATGGTCATGTGATGGTTTCCAAGAAACATCAAGAAACTGAGAAATTTTCTTTATTAAAGTTTCAAAGATAAAAAGAAGAACTTACCAGACGAACTTTGTTGCTATGTCGATATGTAATGGCCACAAAACTAAACTCAATTCTAATTTTGTTTTAGCGCTATCATCATCTTATTGACCTGTCAATCATATGTCAGAAATAAATTCTCCCACCATCAAAAACCTGATTCTAACATCCACCGACCTCCAACTAATGAACTCGATTGTATCTAGGCCATATATGATCCTCATGAATTGTTGATGAAAATAGAAAATCACATCAGGATTCGGAACTAAGATCAACTTACATGTCAATCAAGTAAAACCTTTTTTTTTGCTAATCTAAATTTTCTCTGTATGTTTTTGCATAGTTAACTACTATATATACGAGCTAATTTTTGTATATTTTCAGTTCCACATTTAATTTAAAATTCAACTTATTGAATTCTTTTGACCCGTGTTATCGACCTCGACAATGGTGTCCAGACCAACTACAGGCCGACAAATTTTGGTTACACAGAATGCAGAATCAGCTACTGCGTGGTTTATGTCTTTTTTGGCAAAATATCGATCAGAGAAGAAAGAGGACAAAATCAACACCGATGGTACTGTACAGGACCTACAGGTAACCAATTTTTTTCTTAGTATGCGCGGGCAAGATGCAATTATTAAACTGAGGAACCTAATTAGTCCTAGAAGTTTTATACAAACTTCGTATAAAGACATCAGAATGGCAATTCGAAATTTTATTTCTCCTAAAGAGAGGGTAGTAACGGCAGAAAGGACAAAATTTCTGTCCGTAATACAAGGTGTAGGGGAGTCAGACGGCGATTTCCTAGCACCACGTCCTGGAGAGGAAGGACGTTATTGTGAATTCGAAAAACTCAAACCAGCGGCCAACCTCGAAGAGGAGCTGGTGAAAATAATCTTTCTCAGGTTTGAGGGACACGGAGGCGAAATTTAGACTACTAGATGGTATTCAAGCAAAACCAGCAATGTAGGTTACTGGAATGACCGCGAGTTTACAGCTCAGAAGTCAATCAATAGCTTTTGCAAGTTCTTCATTAAGTAATAGGCCTTTTACTGTGAAAGAGGAAGTTGGATTCAACTTCAAAAAGACCACTCGAAAACCAAATGAAAAATTTACGGCTAACAAAAAAAACAATATGTGCGCTAGGTGTGGAGGTGAGCCATATTATAGTAGACGCTGTCCAGCGCTAAGTAAACAATGCAACACCTGTGAAAAGGTAGGACACTTCTCAAAAATGTGTAGTAGCAACTCCCAACCAAATTCAGGTAGGTACAAAAAAAACAGAAAACTTTTGGGAAGAAGAAAACAATTCTTCAGAGCAAGCAGCTCAAGCATCGAAGATAGGAATGATCTATACTAATATACTAAAGAACAAAGATTTAGCCTGTCTGCGACATGGGAATATATCTCAATAAATAATTGCAAAAAAAAACGGAGATAGACACAGGTGCAGATAGCACAGTGATATCATCAAAAATATGGACCGAGCTTGGTAAACCTCAGCTGGATAGTAAAATTAGACATCTCAAAGCGTATGATTGTCATCATCAATTAACGCTTCAGGGATCCCTTACTTGGGACAATGAATGTAACGGAAGCAGGCTCGCACAAAAACAATTAGCAGTTGTGCAGTCTGGTAAAGAATTTGGACTGCTGGTTAGAGACCTTCTACCTAAAAACACGGTTTGAACATCATCACATCCAAAAACCTATCCGTTGTATAGGGTTACAAAGCTCATGTGAAGATGATACCAGGATCACAGCCAATGTTCTGCAAAGCCAGAAGAATTCCTCTACCTCTTCAAGACAAGGTCACAGAGAAGCTGGAACAGATGGTCAGACAGGGCATCTTTGAACCAGTACAGCCAGGAGGAGTCAATACTGCAGCTCCAGTGGTGAGGTAGAGAAAGAAGAGTCGAAAACTGAGACTTTGCGAGACTCAAATATCTCTTTGCTCCAGACAAAGAGATCCCGATGACAGCATCAGCTAGAATCACAAGATGGGCAATAGCTTTACTGGGTTTCAATTATGAGTTGAAGTACACACCAGGGGAACAGATACTTAATGCAGATGCTTTGAGCAGAATGGGTTTCGACGAAGACGAATCCCACAACGATTGAGTGTGCTTCGCAATCAATAACATCTGCTTCACTAAGAGTGATTTGGTGACCCAAGCAGAAATCAAAACTGAACTTGGAAGAAACAGACTCTTCCAGGACATAATGAAACGAATCAAAAGCGGCATTATTCAGAAGCGGAAAAAGGATTCGATCAACAAAAAGATGCACTGACGTTCAATAATGGAATAATCTTTAGAGGTGTTGTTCTTTTTATTCCAACCAAACTACGACACTTAGTTTTTGCAAAAAGCACGAAACACTTCTTTGAAAGAATGCAATTGAAGCATCAGTCAGAATGATAGCATGGTCGCCTGGCATTACCCAAGACGTTCAACATTCTGTAGGTAAATAAAAAATTTGTCAAATGAACAGGCATAGCCTGGGAAAAAAGCCTACGTTTGGGAACAGCTCCACATGTACTGGGGTTATATTAAGGATCAGGGCAAGATCTTAGTAATTGTTGACGCGGTTTCTGGCTGGATAGAAGCTTTCCCCGCGGGAAATAGAACATCAGAAACAGTTAAAGTATATCTTGGTCAAATCTTTGCAAGATTCGGAATACCAAAATCTTTAGTATCAGATAATGGTCCTGAATTTGTAAGTGGTGTGACATTAAACAGTGGTGTGAATCACAGAGAATTATGAAAATAGAATCGCCCTTCTATCATGCAAGAGCTAATGGACTAGCTGAAGGAGCAGTTCAGACAGTAAAGCGGGCACTTCAAGCATGGAGTCCAAATCATAATGTGTCATTTGGAGCATTCCTGTAAAGGATGCTGATGAAACATTGCAATACTTCAAAGTTAAGGAGCTAAACTCCAGTTGAACTCCTGTTGGGACGTAGAGTGAGACAACCAGCAAGCACAGATTTCGACCTGTGCGAACCCATTCTATTCAAGGCCAATGAAAAGACAAAGACAGTTGCTGCTACATTCATCATCATCAGGAAGGGCTTGAACACATCTTTCATACAGCCCAAAAACTCGACACGGACTATTCTAGTGAGCAACAAGTGAATTGCCAGACTAGAAGAGGACAGTGTGAAAACCGAATCAGCAGTGGAGTGGACCATATCTCAATAAGAACCACAACTTCAAAACACAGATGTGGGACCTTCACATCAGGATGAAACTTCTGCAGCCACATCAGCTGCAGAGCACCAACAACCCGACCCATCAGAGCCTTCACGAACATCAACAAGAAACAGAAAACAACCCGACAGATTTGGAGAACCTGAGCCCACGAACTAGCTTTGAAAAAGAAGGAGAATGTGATGGTTTCAAAGAGACATCAAGAAACTTAGAACTTCTCTTTTTTTAAAGTGTCAAAGAAAAGAAGTAGAACTTACCTGACGAACTTTGTTGCTATGTCGATGTAATGGCCACAAAACTCAACTCAATTCTAATTTTGTTTTGGTGCTCTCATTATCTTATAGACCTATCAATCATATGTCAGAGGTAAATTCTGCTACAAACAGGAACCTGATTCTATCAGCCACCGACCTCCAACTAATGAAAGCCATATATGATATTCATGAAATGTTGATGAAAATAGCAAATCACTTCAGGGATTCGGATCTAAGATCAATTCACATGTCAATCAAGTGAAACATTTTTTTTGCTACTCTAAAATTTTTAGATAACTACTATGAATACGAGCTATTTTTCGTATATTTTTAGTTCCAAATTTAGTTTAAAATTCAACTTTTTGAATTTTTTTGAACCCATGT
Organism: Convolutriloba macropyga; assembly: GCF_964194025.1. Classification (NCBI taxonomy): domain Eukaryota; kingdom Metazoa; phylum Xenacoelomorpha; order Acoela; family Convolutidae; genus Convolutriloba; species Convolutriloba macropyga. The sequence goes on from NC_134470.1 coordinate 70,844,740, forward strand.
TATCGACCACGACAGATAGTTTCTTATCAAGTCGGGCCGCTAAGGCTTGGCCATTGCCCGCCAGACATGGCCAAAAGCAATAGAAGCGCAGTTCTTTAATAGTAAATTGGGTGTTCATTTCCGTGGGGGTTAATTTCCGGGGGGATTATTTCCTATCTAAGATTTTTTTTCCGTGGGAGTTTTTTCCGCTACCGGACTGATTAGCTTATCTGGCGTTTCAATACTAAAACTGTCCATAATATTTTACGCATCTGAGCTTAGGACGGATGGTTTTGAGCAAACTCCACAATTCGTGTCATACTCCTGGTTGAGATCTTTATAGAACTTTATGAAATTTTTAAAATAACTTTCAAATGATGGAAACTACAATTTTTCCTCCATTCTGCTCTCGCCACTCTGCACATGCGAGACAGTGGCGAGAAAGGAGAAGCCGAAAAAATAGTCTAGTCAAAAAGCAGGAAAGCAGTTGGGCTTCAGAAAAAGTGGGAAACTTGATCATGATTGCTATATTTTCAATCAAAACGTTATTCTTTAATCATAAAAAGTATCTGGAGTTATTTTTTATTTGATTATCTGGAGTTTGATTACAAAAAAATCATTTAAAAACCTTGTTAATCAAAATAGAAAACATCAAAAAAACAAAAAAAACACAATTGATTAAAATGAAGCGGAGAAATCAATTTGTGGTGACTAGGTGAGAACTTGAGTTAATTTTCGGCATTTTTTGGATATGTCAAACACGTCGTGTATCCCTCGAACAATTATTTTGTTTTTACAGTGTTCACTGCAGCTTGTTTCTATCAAGTTTTCCAAGAATTTTCCAAAAAGTTTTCTCTTGGAGGTGTAGAAATAATGAATCTTTTTAATGTTATCCTCCCAAGCAAGCAGTTCACATTTGGCTACTAAAAGTGTTGTTTTTCCAGTTCCGGGTTGACCAGTTATTATCAGATGATGGTTCGATTTGTCAGATAAAATTTGATATTGCTGAGGACTCAAAATAAAGTTCAGATGTTGAGGCAAGTTGAGGTTTGTATAAACTTTGCTAATTTTGAACTTTTTAAACGATGGTGAATAATGCTCTTCAATTTGTAACGGAGCTCGCTCAATTCTGCCGGTTTGCTCGGAAATTACACGTGAAAAACTCAGACTGGCGCAGCAAAAACAGGCAGAAACATATTCAACGAAGCTGTCTCTGCATTTAGGCCAATCGGTAACTCCAACTCCCTCAATTAACCTGTGAATGGTACCTTTGGTTTCCTCGATATCCCAGTTTTCGTTAACGTGGATCCACGCAAAACCCCCTCCAGATGCCTCACTGCTTGTCAGAAATGACAAATACTTGGTAACTTGCTGTCCGTTCTGTTTTAAGAGCTCCACGAAGTCATGCTGCCCCGAGTTACCAGGAGTTGGATCTGTCAATAGCTTTTTGATGGCACCAATTTGGTTAACAAGAACTTTAGTTTCTATGTTCGGAAGGAAAATTACAACTTTGAAGCTATTCTGAATCAAATTTTGAAAACTCGGTTTTGAGGTTGTTGTCTTTTTCTGATACACACGCCAAAGAGAGGAAATGATTAGTTGCATTTGGGGTATTATGTTTTCCAGGCATTGGGTTATTTTGTTTCTGATTGCTGTTTGGTGCTTATTTGAGGGGTTTTCAGACATACCGACTTCAAAGGCAACAATCTGTTCTGTTCCAAGGTAGAGCCAATCAATTTCAAAATTCGCAGTTTTTGAATTTTCGATTTCGGCAATTGCTCCTAAATGCTGGTTTGAAAAACCTCTGATAAAAAGGCCACTGTGGTTTCTCAGCTTATTCAGGAAGTTTTCAGAAAAAAGCCTAACTTCGCCCATGTAAGCGGCGTAACCTGCGAAGCTCCCAACTTCACCAGTACCAGAATAGTTGAACAGCATGTTGTCTGTCATGCGGTTGAAACAAGGAATCGTTTCTAATTTTTGATGACGCTGAGGAAAGAAAAAGTTTAAAACCTCCAGAGCTGCGTCTTTATTCTCGATATCAAAACATGGGTTACTACCAAATTTTAACTTGTTTGAGCTTGGACAATAAAAACATTCGTAATTTAATTTCTCGCAGTAGTAATTTATCAGCTTTTCTATAAAAACCGGCTTTACGGAACGGAAATTAGCTTCTGGTTTCAATTCTTGTCCAATAGTGTCTCGGTTGATGAAATTAAAATGCAGATTGTAATAAAAATCTCGGCAATTGATTCTTAAAACTGATGTTTTTAAACTGTCTATATTCTTGAAATCTCGGTTTATTAATGTCAGCTGTTGTTGAATCTGATGACAAACTTCGGCAACAGCCCCATCTCGAGAGAGGTCACTAACTGCTTTGATGACAAAGATTCTACCAAAATTTGGAATGGGAATAAATAAACATCCAAGTGAAATCTTTTTTTGCTTTTTTGATGTCGTTATAGTAAGATCAAAAACATTTTCAGGGTGTTCGCGAACAATTAAGCCTCTCTGTTTTATCAAAAGGAGCGTTGAGATTATATTGCTATGGGTCAAAGTGCACTGAACAAAGGGGCTCAATTCTACCAACTCGTTCGGTAGCGGCGGGATTACGGTCAACTTGTTTTCTAATTGGGAATTCATTATATATAATGTATATTTAAAGATGTTTGATGGAGCCAAGAGTTAAACAGGTCGAATAAGTGGATATAATAAATATTGTGCAGTTATAAGAGAAGTTTTGATGTGTTCATCAAACGTGCTGATTGAAGCGTGGGTTCAGCATTATGTAATTCTGGTGCGTTCATTCAGGTCTGGACATATTTCATTTCGGTCGGGAACCTCAGCCAGGGTATTTTTCACAATATTGGCATAGTTGTAACAATTGCTGTCTCCATTTTCTGCGAGTAGTTTATACACTTTTTAAGCATGGCTCGTTGAAGGGAAGGGGGGGTATTGTTGCAATGGTTTAAAAAAGTATCTAAATGTCGCAGGCGGTAGAGCGCATACTTTTCCGTGGTTATCGATTGCAATTTGATATCATGTCGGAATGTCCGGAGTGGCAAAAACATGGAACTAAAAACCCGATTTCAACGTCACGGCGATCCAAAAACCAAAAATTTGATACTCGTTTTAAAATAGGCAATGTTGCGATTAAGAGTGAATGAATAAAGAAAGCATCTCTCATTGTGGCGTGCGGTAAAAGTAAAACAACACAATACTTAATATATCAAATAATCGAGACCAAGACCAATTAAAAATACATTGACTGGCAACATAGTTTAATCATTAAGCAAAATTAAGCAAAATTATTAAGCATCACTTGGCTATATTAGCTAGATCAGATTTCTCAAATCTAGCAAGTAGAGCAATGAAGTGAGTACAATATATAAACGAGGCACTTTTAAAAAGCGCTGCTGTTATTATATTTATTATTGTTCTCATTATCATCATAAATCATCATTTTAAAAAGGGAGATCGATCTGAATTAAAATATTGGAAATACTCAATATTTATAAAACAAGGAGGCTCGCTAATCTGCTTTCACACTGGTTGTTCCGACCCGCGCTCATCTACATTTTGACTTAACTGTCTTTTGACTTACATTTTTGACAAAAAGATGATAAAAACAGATGTTTGAGTTCAAAAATACCTTACAGAACCAACCTAAAGACTGAATTAAATAATGCCATGCTTCATTACAACAAGATCTTCATTGAAAAGACTACGAGAAAAAAACAACAACAAAAAAAATTTTCTAAAAATTTTCACGGCAGAAACTCATATCTAAAATTAAAAGCACCTGGTGTTAAAGTCATATTACAATCAGACAAAAACCTAACTGCACAAATTTAAGTTTTCTTAACTACACAGCAGATGGGATTTTTCATTAATGAGACTAGGTAGCATTTCGACAAAAAGAGGAAAAAATGAGGCGAAATTCGAATGTCAATCAACATTTTATAAACGAAGTAATTTTAGGTATCAAAAATCATTAGCTTTTAACGAAATAATTCTTGATAAATTTATTAAAAAGTCATAATGAAACCAATAGGACCTGTCTTTGGTTAGACTAAGCCATAGGAACGGACTATAGATGCAGAACATCTCAAAAAATTACGAACAACAAATTACCAACTTTTCAAAAACACAAATTAAGGAAGCCATTGAAATCAAGAGCCACTCACATATTTTTTAATGAAAACGCTTGTTGTCCAACAAGCAAAACATCAGTTACGTCATAAAATCAGTTACGTCAACAGGTTAATTTTTAAAACACAGGGAATGGTATGGGACCTCTCAATGATGATTAAAAGATGCAAGTTGACAGAAACAACAACAAAAACTGAAAAAATCGAAAAGTCATTGACTATGAAAAGAACAACAAACACAAGCAAAATCCCAAAAAAATATGTAGGAAAGTGCGAGAAGAAAGTGTCGATGCCATTTAAACCAAAAGCTTTTCTCTGAATAATTTATGTATGATCAATTCAACGTCTTCTATATGCCAATGCAACTATCAATGTTAGGATAAGGTGTTAAGATTCCCAATGGAATCAAAATTACAAAAACTAATCCAAAAATTAAAAAGGAATTGATGAAAACCCGTGCATCGAAGTCATTACACCAATATTTAGAACATAATACCGCCAGCTAGATTCGTTTTTAGTTGAAGTAGAAACGCGGGGTCCACTCATTACTGAGACTGGCTTACAGCTCACAAAAAAAGGGTGAAGATATTTTAACGATCAAAAATTTCTGGAAAAATCAATTTTAAAACCTTAACAGCCGATAAATTCAATAGCTTCAAAGGAAGTCAATAAGTACGCTCAGTTATCCCTCGGTTGAGTGACCAGGATATTTCTCATGCATAGTTAATCACTATAGTGATAGTCATAAGACTTATCACAATAGCTCTTACGACTATGGAAACAACAACAAACACAGGCAAAAACTAAAAATTCATTGGAAAAGTGCGTAAAGAAGGTGTTGAAGCCATTTAAATCATATGTTTTTTTCTTAAAACTTTATTCATTATCCATTGAAGATCTTCTCTAAGCCAATGAAAGATATCAATATCAGGATAATGTGATAAGATTTCAAGAGGGACCGATAATATAAAAATATCCAAAAATTTTTAAAAATCATTTTTTTAAAGTCTTATTAATAACCACTAGCTGTCCACTTGAAGGACTAGATAGGTTCACTGAATACTAAATGCAAAACGTTTTGCTTTTAGACAGTAATTTTTTGCACCAGTTCTCCAAAGGTTCAGTAGAGTCTCAAAAAGAAAATCAAAATATCATTTAAATTTACGATAACACAGAGTCGAGGCCAAAAAAAAACATGAACCTATCTTTGAAAACGAGTTCGCTATTCATTGGGCTTCATTTGACTCTAAATGAAGTTTGTCAATAACGAAACTTCGGTTTAAAAAGTTGCTAGTCACTAGATGACTTAAAATAGCAAAAAAAAAACAAAATCTTTCTAAAAAGAGAGATCTCAAATAGATTTCGAATTTTTTTGATAGTAAACTTCCCTATGAGACCAGAACCAGTCTTTTTATCGCCTTTCGTCTGTTAGGAACTCAAAATTGGTTCTTTTTCGGCGTGAAATGGAATTTCGAATCATGTAAACTATCGCGTGTTCTCAAAACACGTGTTCATACAAAACTTCAATCCTCGATAATTCTTCGAAAAAAAAAAACGAAATTCAAAAAAATCTTCTTACTTTCAATTTTTACGCTGGTCGAGTTTTTTAATGATACCACTCACATTTCTCTACGATGAATATATCGATCGGCCAAAATTGTCTGAACAGAAAAACCATTTGATTATATAGTTCCTCAGCCCACATGTGGGGTCGGAACAAAAAACGTTGTCTATGTAATTGTAAGCTATTATCATGAAAACACAATAGAGTCGTAAGGTGTTTTGATTGATTTTCGCCCAATATCCTCATAAACCTAGGTGCAAACTTGTCCCTAATGGCTACAGAAAGCTTTTACTCAATCAATTTCTCGCATAATATCTCTCACCCTATGCTTCTGGTGTACCCAGTTGCTCAATTTGTCTTAGAAATTATTGTAATGGCCGTAAATCAAAGAAATTATTTAATTAATGGAATAATTTGTTTATCCTTCACTAGCGAATTAGTAAGGAGCTGAATCAGGCCATTTGTTACTTGCCAGTGAGCAATTGTGAAACGAGATATCCAGAAGGGTGTGGAAACGCTACGAGGACATCAATTATGAAGTTGAGCAGAACTTGGAACCTGTCAATCAAAACACTCTGAGCGTGATCACACGCGATGGGTAAGCAATATTTTTAAAGCGCGACAAAAGCCTGCTGCAATATGTAATTTCTTCATATGATCCTAAATCATCGAATATTAATACAGCTGCAAGAATGACTAACTTTTCTTCCAATATTATCGATTACATCATAATAGACGATTACGAAACAGGCACAGTAGCGGATACAATTTTGGAAACTGATAATTTTGCAACAATCACAGTTCTTAAATCTGTAAAGCTAAAATCAAAAACAACATAGAAGAATTTTTTTGACATTAAAACTATTCAGCTATAGCGTTCCAAATTTTTTTGAAAATTCAGACTGGAACACTTTTACGGTGCAGTGACGGAAGATATGATGTAATTGAAATTTCAAAGAGTCAATGAAAGAGCATTAGCACTAAATGCTCCCATTAAAGTCTGTTGTATTAGAAAAAACAAACCAAAACGTTTGCTTCAAGAAGAATGGCTATGTGAGCAAACAAAAAAAAACAGTTTTCAAGATTTAGCCATGATGAAACCAAAAATGATTTAATTCGTCAAAAAAAAACAACTTCTCTCAAGTTTCTTGGGGCTCAACAGTGAAAAAGCCAGTTGGAACTTCATTCAAGATCTTCGTGATAAAGAAAAGACTCAAACAAAAATTCAATCCTTATTAAACAGTTTTGGTAATAAGATAACAAGGCTATGGAAATTACAATTCTTCTAAATTGTAGATTTTCTTCTCTAGGAGAGTTCATTGGCTTGCAGCAGACAAACAACATTCCTCCTGAAACTTCTCCGAGAAAGTGTTTCAAGTTCCGATGCATAACAACAAAGGAAACAAATGTGCTCATAGATTCATTGCAAACAAATAAACCACTTGGTTGTTCAAAAATATCAGCTTAGGCAATAAAAGTTCCTAAAACAGCACTAGCGCAACCACTATGTTATCCCAACAATCATTTCATTACAGAAGGAAAATTTCCAGAAGATCTTAAAATAGCTTGGGTAACTCCACTTTTCAAAATGAAATCCCGAAGACCCACTCAATTATAGACCTATTTCTGTCACTTCTTTTTTGAAAAGGCGCTCAGTTCTCAAATTACAATTTTCCCAGAAAGGCAGCAATTATTGTCTAATAGTCAATTTGGTTATAGAAAGCAAATTTCATTAATAGAATAGATCTCAACAAGTAAAAAATGTTAGAGGTGCGTTTTTAGATATTTCAAAGGTCTTTGATTATATAAACCAGAAAATAATGTTACGGAGACTTGAAATTATAGGTTTGGACGAAATTGCTACCAATTCAAAAGAGACCTATTTGAGTGATAGAACGCAAAGAGTTGTCCTATTTGAAATTGAATCAGATTGGATAAATTTGAAAAGAGGAGTTTCACTAGGTACTATTTTAGGATCTCTACTATTTAACATTTACGTCAACGATTTAGCATAGACTGTAGAAAAGGATTGCACCGTCGTCCAGTATTCAGACTACACAATTCTTTTTACATCCGACACTGATGAAAAATCATCAAAAACAAAACTTGAATATAACATCTCAAATTTTATCGATTCTTTGCAAAGTCCCAATTAGTGATGAGCAAACAAAAAACAGAATATATTGTGTTTACCACCAGGAGATTAAAGAATAGTGTTCTGATTGTCGACAAAAAAGCAGAATCAAATAGTGTGAAGTATCTTGGCGTAATAATTGATGCCAAACTAAAATTTGATGAAGAAGTGAAAAAGACCCTTCAGAGAATGGCTTCTGGAATAAAGTTTGTAAAAGTTTACCAGAAAAAACGAAAATCTTATTAGGTAATGCAATAGTAATAAGTCATCTTTATTATTTTGCTTTTATTTTGATGGGGATGCAAAAGTCAAGACTCACAATCTTAGAGAAATAACTGAACTGAGGGAAGAACAACCATTTTTAATAGGAGAAAATACGATCGGTCCACAGATCTCAAACTTCGCAACAAAATATTACTGGTCTCTTCTCTCTCAAAACATCAATGCTCAGTATATTTTTTTGCTTACTCAGCAACGATCTACCGGCATATAAAATTGAACCTCTCTTTACCATGAGAATAAAACAACATGACAGGTCAAAAAAATAACATTCGATATAAAAAAAGACAATAAGTTTCTAACTGATTATTTTATTGCACAAGCCATTCTATTTTATAATAGTCTGCCTACTGATATTAAACTGAAAACAACATCAAAATCTTCCATAAAAAAGAACTGAAAGAATATTTTTGGAAAGAATTTTTGAAGGTCCTAAATAAAACTGATATGAAAGATGACATTGAGAGCATTAGATTTTCGTTTTTTTTAAAAATTTTCTTGGTGTACATATAAAAATTTAATAACATTTTATGCTCCCATTTCATGCCATTTTTACTAACGTGAGGTCATATTTTCAGTTAAGTAATTTAATGATTTTATAATTTTATATAATGTTATATTCTTAACTTTACACTGCCTCTTTTACCATTTGCATTTTATTTTTATGTGTATCAGAGGAAATTAACAGTGTTCTTCATTTTTTGATTGACACGATACGTTACAGTGATAACTTCTGGTATTTTTAATCGATTCTTAGGGCAGCGGTTGCAGGATGGCTTTTTTGATACACATTTGCAAACTGAAAATTTTTAAAGTTTCTTTCTTCGTTAAAGCACTTTGAAGCAGATGCTATGGGGTCTCCTTTCCCACAAGTAACTGAAAATCTAGGCATTCAATTTGATAGGCTAATACCACAAAAAGTTTGTTATATAAATAATCTTCAGACTTCTTATTCAAAAGATGGTTTAAGTTCAAGCAAAGGCTTCCGCAAACTCTGTGGCACAAAAAAAGTAACTTCTGCAAAACAAAATGCTCTCCGCAAAATGGATTTTGACCTAATCTGTGTGTTTCTGCACAAATATTTTCTTTGATCTGAAGTGGAATTTTGTCTCAAAAAGCCTTGGTTTTAAAATTGATCTTTTAAAACAAAAAGTATTTTTATTACTGGCGGCTGCTTGTCGTGAATTTGTCAAAACCAACCAACGTATTTCGTGTTTATCCCCCTAAACACTTGTATATCAATATCTACAATAAATACTCTCAGATCTTCTATCGCATGAAAATTTTGCTAGATCAAGTGCAACGTTCAAAACAATAATTTCTTAGAAACTGATATTTTCATGACTTGAGTGTCTAGAGCTCACCTTGATGAAGCTGCAAACAGAAAAGAATTAAACGAGAAAGCACCCGCTAATTATGCCTAATTTATGCAGGATTCCAGCCTAGGGGCACAGTACATCCTAAAAGACTAGTGGGAGTTAGTAACACTATTTATGGTCCGATTCTACCTGATGCATAAATATAACTGGAATAAAAGTTGAGAACACGAACACACAACACAATCGGAAAGAAGAAAGCTGGAAATGTCAAGAAATGACTTACAGCAGAAAATGCATTTCTCCGGAAGAGAGGACCCCCCACCCCAATAGTCAAGTTAATAGGAATCGATTTCAAGCAAAAAACGGTCGCAAATATTTTGCCCCACATTCCGAAAAATGACAAAAACTGGACACCCAGGTTTAGGTCCAGACCCAAATTGAGAGCTATGATCAGACCCACCCAGGTCGAGGTGTGCGTTAATGATCAGACCCATCCAGACTAAAATCGGTCATGATCAGACCCATCCAGACAATAATCTGCCATGATCAGACTTGAGCTCGTTTTTCATACGTGCTCGTTTTTGACTCGTTTTTAGTGTTGCCATGATCAGACCCATCCCGACCATAATCAGCCATGAACAGACTTTAGCTCGTTTTTAGAAATTGTGCTCGTTTTTATCTCATTTTAAAGCTTTTTGCTCGTTTTTACCGGGTTTAAAAATTTCCGCTCGTTTATAATTTTTTTCAGTAAGAAAGAATTCCAAACTCTGGTTATAGACTTATTTTTTAATTATGAAACAACTTTTAAGAACCAAAGTTTTCTCTGGGCCAAACATATCCTTGATAATTGATGAATGATATATTTTTTGTAAGAATAAAAAAAAATTGGGTTGTTACATCATAATAATAATAATAATAATAATAATAATAATAATAATAATAATAATAGTAATAATAATAATAATAATAATAATCATAATAACAATAATATTAATAATAATAATAATAATAATAATAATAATAATAATAATAATAATAATAATAATAATAATAATAATAGTAATAATAATAATAATAATAATAATAATAATAATAATAATAATAATAATAATAATAATAATAATAATAATAATAATAATAATAATAATAATAATAATAATAAGAATAATATTAATAATAATAATAAAAGTAATATTAATAATAAAAAAGTCATTTCTTTTTGTTGATTATTGCATACTTAAGCGTAAAATGTAAACTCAAAATTTTAAACCTATAACAATTTTTGGACGGTTTTTGATAAGTAACGTCCTCTTTGAAGTTTTAGTCAAACTTTAGTGCATAAAAATGGTGAACATTTCTGTGAGTGGATTCATTTTGAATCAATAAAAGGTATGAAGTAACACAAAAACCAACTGTCTGAGATCTGTTGAGAGTAAAAAACACGTAGTACCTGCAAAATAGTCAATCATAAGTTTTGTGTTCCGATAACATAATGTTTTCACTGATAAAAATTGTACCTTTCTAAAATCGTAAACCGTAACATTTCTCAACCTTCCAATCCGTTTTAAACTCGTCCTTTAACAGGACGGCACGTCTACTAAATTTTGCACATTATTTATAGAAGAAATTTGCGACCTAAAACATTTTTGCTTCATAATGATTTTTCTCTCGAATTTGGTCAGAATTTAGCTCTTTAATGATCAGACTTTAGCTCGTTAATGATCAAAATTTAAGCAGACTTTGACTAGGAAGCTCGTTCATGTAAGCAGACTTTATTATGACGCTCGTCCATGTAATCAAAAACGCAATTTACCCCCCAGTGCGTTTTTTATTGTCTGATCATTAACGCACACCTCGACCTGGGCAGTCGAGCGCACACCCGTGTGTTCCAAGACCGAAATTACAGGGTCTGGAAGGAAGTTCGAGCGCACTACAGTCTGGACGATAGTCTGGAGACGGTCTGATCGGAGGTCGATTTGGTCTGAAAAGTCTGATCATAGGCGGATTCGAGCGCAATTGGGTCTGATCAGAGCTGAATTCGAGCGCAATTTGGTCTGCTCATAACCTCTTTGAGCGCACTTTTGTCTGATCAGAGGCGACTTCGACCGCAATTGGGTTTGATCATAACCTCTTCGAGCGCACTTGGGTCTGATCAGAAATGTTTTCGAACGCAATTTGGTCTGATCAGAGACCGTTTCGCATTAAATTTTTTTCATTTTTTTTGTTTTTTTTACTGAGAGATGTTGGCTCTGCCAAGAGGCAGCCACAAAGCAGCGTTCTGATCAAAGACCCATCATAAGTCCGATAGCTCTGATCATAAAAAAGGAGTCCAGCTGATAGCAGAGGCCGGTACCCTTCAGAAGAAATTTTGATCAACTGGAGACCACGATGTTTCATATGGAAAACTGTCTTAATTCATCCATTGAGTCAGAAATATAAACTAAACTGTACACTATATAAAATTAGTTCTCAACAGTTTTCCTTAGATGAATTATACACTGCAAACATCAGTTTTTATGAAAAGAATATATTATAGCAAAACTAGGAGATTTTTTCGTAAGTAAAATTTTTCTCTGATCAGACTATTTCTAGCGCACTTGAGTCTGATCATAAATGGCTGCAAGCTCAACTGTGTTTGATCATAACCTCTTCGGGTGCACTTGAGTCTGATCACAGTCTTTATAGTCTGGAACATGGTCTTGGTTTGGTCTGATCAGAGGTCAATTCGGTCTGGAAGGTCTGATTTCGAGTGCATTATTTTTTCAATATTTTTTGTTTTTTTATTGAGGGATGTTGGCTCTGCCAAGAGGCAACAATATAGCAGCGTTCCGATCAGTAACTCATCTAAAGTCCAATGACTCTGATCAGAAACAAGCAGTCCAGCTGATAGCAAATGCCGGTTCCCTCAAGAGGAAATTTTGATTAACTGAAGAACACAACATTTCTTGTGGAAAGCTTTCTAAATTCATCCATTGAGTCAGAAATATGAACTAAGGGGTATATTAAATAAAATTTTTTCTAAACAGTTAGGTTTCGTTTTCATCAGCAATACTTTTAGAATTGGCGTTTCCTTAGATGATTTTAATACTGCAAACACCAGTTTTTATGAAATGAATATTTTATAGCAAAATTAAGAGATTTGTTCATAATTATCTTTCTCTGATCAGACTATTTTGTGCACACTTGAGTCTGATCATAGTCTGATTAAGGTTTGGGCAAAGATCTGAAATTGAGTCTGGACCATGGTCTGAAGATGGTGTGATCATAGCCTTTTTATAGTCTGGACAATGGTCTGAATTTGGGTCTGATCATAAGCGCACTATAGTCTGGACAGTGGTCTGGTTTCGGTCTGATCAGAGGACATTTTGGTCTGGAAAGTCTGATCAGAGATCATTTTGGTTTGGAAGGTCTGATCAGAGGTAACTTCGGTCTTGAAAGTCTGATCAGAGGTTATTTCAGTCTGCATAGTCTGATCATAGCTCAATTTGGGTCTGGACCTAAACCTGGGCAATAAAAGCTGGGGAAATCCGAAAGTGAACACAAATGAAGCTACACTACTCTAAACAAGTTATCCCAAAAATGACACCTTGAATTTGTATAACGAAGCAACAGCATGAGAATAACAGAGTAGAGAAACCCGTCGTTGATCGAAAAATTCAACAACAAGAGCAAAAACTACAACGACAACAACCAAAACAACAACAACAACTGAGTCAACAAAATAAAAAGAACAAACGATAGGGTCCGAAAGCGAAGATTAGACCGAATCAAAGTCGCTGGTTGAAAAACCGAGAGAAAACAACCAAGAGAAAATCATCACACAAAAAAGGAACTTAACGACTCTGCAATCCATTCGGGAAATTATGTGAAACGGCAATACGAATGAGCTGGAGCAAGAATCAAACGAATAAAAAATTTGAAAACTTTTTTAATTTCTTTAAAAAATGCTGTACAAAATAAAAGAAATCAAATAAAGTAAAACCACATATAGTTCACTGAAAAGAGGAATCTTTAGAATGAAGCTGATATTTTTTACTTCTATTTTTAGGCATAACTTTGAGTGAGTCACTCATGATGTTTGAAAGGTTTTCGTACAGGAAATGCGAGATCCATGATATTGTTATAGAACAGTCGGTCTTGCAATGTTTTATGTACCCCATATGCGGTTTCATAACCTAAAACTGCAGACAGACATTCGTCAAATGTGGAGCCAACTGCTTTCAATGTCCACATTTACGCAGGCATTTCCACATAGTCGAGATTCAGAGCGCGACCTAAATGAGTACAACTACTGGGAGTCATTTATAGTATATATCGTACAGTCTAAAAGTGATAGGCACAGATGAGCAACTCGATCCAGAAGAAGCAAATCAACCAACGTATATGGTGTTTATCCTCTTAAAAATTTGCAAATCAATATTCGCTAAAATTGCTCTCAGCTGATTATCTATCGCGCGCAATTTTTGCTATAATAAAAACAATGTTTGAATAGAATCTGATGTTATTTTACTTGGGTCTCTAGACACGATCTTGATGAAGCTGCAGACAGAAAAGAATAAAAAAGACAGCTCCTGCTGACGATACCCAAATTTATGCAGGATTCTAACCTAGTGGCACGGCACATCCTAAAGACTAGTGGATGTTAGTGGAAAAAATATTGGTACTATTATCTCTGATTCAATCAGATGAATATGTGGAAAAAAGAATGAGAACACGATAACGCAGTCGAAAAGAAAAAAATACCAAGAAACGAATCACAGCAGAAAATGCATTTCTCTGTAAAAAAGCAACCCCAAGTTGCTTTTTCGGAATAGACTTCATGCAAAAAATGTCTAATCGGAATAGACTTCATGCAAAAAATGTAGCACACATTTTGCTAAAATTGCCAAAAATTGAAAGAAAACTGAACAACAGAAGCTGGGAAGATTGGAAAACGAACACAAAATAAAATGATGGTCAACTAGAACTTAAATTTTGGTTCAAATGCAATGAAAGTATAAAGTCAACATGCAATCTGATAGACAAGTCAATAGAACATAAGAGAAAAATATCACTTTCCCTTTATCGATTCTTAACGCAACAGGCCATGTAACGGTCAGCAAGCCTGCACCTTTGCAGAAATACAGCGACATCTTCATACATACAACGAAATCAACCCTTACGAGAAATCTGCCGGTACCAAATTTTCTAGTATATTTATTTTTGACCAGATTGCACTTTCGCTATATTAAAATATTGTGCAGGTTAAACATACATTCAAACATTTGGGCAAAAGGTGGTTCTTTTGATGAAAATTCTTGTCAGGGTTTTTCACATTCAAACAGGCAGTTGAAAAATGATAACTGCTATTCACCGGAAAATATGTGTGACGGAAGCGTGTTTCGCAAAGAGTTTTGCTGCAGAATAATTGCAGATTAATCTCTCATTTTAGTAATCATAAAACATTAAGTTGTAAAATTGAGCGGCAGAAGGATTAAAAGGATTAAAGTTTTGTGAAATGCCCTCATAGCCAAACGTAAGTACTTTTCACATTTAATTGATCATAATTTTCATTCTAAGGCTCTTAATTGCTTTATGGAAACCACCTTCAAAAATTTAAGCGCTTTCCGCATTCAATGGTAATTGGCGCCAGAAAGCGCTTGTTACATTCTTTGAAATTAGTTTAAGTTCGGTACAAGTAGATGTTCGTAATGGCGAAAAGTCTACCGAACCAATAAAACTAAAGCAAGGTATCCATAATAAAGGCTAAGGGAGGAGAAATTTTCCAAAAGCTCAAAGTGCTTCCTACTACAGAACGATACATTTTTCACAACCAAAGTGATACTAAAGAGCTCCAAACAGCTGATCTCCAAAATGACTTTGAGTTTGCATAAAGAATCAACATCGAGGAAAAACAAAATACGGCATCCCGTCGTAAATCGCAACAACAAGAACAAACACCACAATGACAACAACCAAAACAACAACAAGTGAGTCAACAAAGTAAATGAACAAACGATAGGGTCCGAAAGCGAAGATTAGACCAAATTAGAGTCGATGGATGAATAACCAAGAGAAAACATCCAAAGGAAAATCAACAGAAAAAAAGACCTACCCAACTTAACAACTCTGCAATCCACGCGGGAAATTATGTGCAAAGGTAAGAAGAATGAGCTGGAGCAAGAATCAAACGATTAAGATATATTAGAAGCAGGAAACTTTTTATTTTCTGAAAAAAATTGCTTTACAAATTTTTAAAAATCAATAAAAAGACGCAATTGAGTTGACTGAAAAGAAAAATATTTAGAACGAAGCTGATAGTTTTGACTTGTATTTCTAGGTGTTGCGGATGCAACTTCAAGAGGGCTAAATACGGAAGTTAAGATGATTTGCCGCAAAAAACTTGACTTTATGTCCCACATTGCTAACTGTCAGTTACCAAAAAACATGGAAACCAAACATCTGAATTTGACCTTTTCAATGCTAGAAATAAGTTTTCACTACATATTAATGGTAACTAACCAACATTCAACCTTCTGATGTTACAATTACAGACGCTAACGATTACTTGGTTGTGACAAGAGCAGACAACGATCTCCTGCATGGATTTTTTACTGGAATCAGATGTCACCAAGAACAATTTTTTTTGGAAGTTGGGTTTCAGACGTCACCCCTACAAGAGGTTCTAGTTTTTTTACTGGTTTCAGACTTCACCAGCAGAAGTCCGCCCGAGGTCTCAGACGCCACCTCTGATGTCCTGTTCCCCGGTTAGATCGAGCCAAAAATCTCTAATTTTTTCGACAAAAAGCCACCAAAAAATTGAAATTTGTCCCCCAAAAACCTGTTTTCTGTTACTATAACACCTCGATTGATAAACTTCGACTAGTTTTATTTTTCTTGTAGCAAGTAAAAGCAATTTAACTACTTTGAAAGAAAAATTTGGTGAGAAAAAGGCCAAAAGTCAGAAAAATGGTCGCAAAATCAGAAAAATAAAAAAAACCCATTTCGATTTTCTGATTGCATTTTCTAATGAAATACCAAAAAAGCCTTCGAACTATTTCTTTTGAGCTAGTTTTCAAATAGCGAGAAGGCCATTCTAGTCGATATATCATACTGGAGTCTCAAAAACAAGAATTGTACGAAAGTTTTTTCTGAAGTCAGAAAAATCAAAAAACCCATGTTGATTTTCTGACCCCATATCTTATTGATTCACAAAATAAACTCTTAAACTATCTTTGTGATTTAGTTTTACAGTAGCCAGAAAGCTATTTTGGTCGATATAGTATACTGAGTCATCAAAAACGAGAACTGTCAGAAAGTTTTTTCTGAAACCAGAAAAATCAAAAAACCCATTTTGATTTTCTGACCCCCTATCTTATTGATTCACAAAATAAACTCTTAAACTATCTTTGTGAGTTAGTTTAGCAGTAGCCAGAAAGCTATTTTGGTCGATATAGCATACTGAGTCATCAAAAACGAGAATTGTCAGAAAATTTTTACTGAAATCAGAAAAATCAAAAATTCCATTTTGACTTTCTGACCCCCTATCTTATTGATTCACAAAATAAACTCTTAAACTATCTTTGTGAGTTAGTTTAGCAGTAGCCAGAAAGCTATTTTGGTCGATATAGTATACTGAGTCATCAAAAACGAGAATTGTCAGAAAATTGTTTGTGAAATCAGAAAAATCAAAAAACCCATTTTGATTTTCTGACCCCATATCTTATTGATTCACAAAATAAACTCTTAAACTATCTTTTTGAGTTAGTTTTGCAGTAGCCAGAAAGCTATTTTGGTCGATATATTATACTGAGTCATCAAAAACGAGAATTGTCAGAAAATTGTTTGTGAAATCAGAAAAATCAAAAAAGCCATTTTGATTTTCTGACCCCATATCTTATTGATTCACAAAATAAACTCTTAAACTATCCTTGTGAGTTAGTTTTGCAGTAGCCAGAAAGCTATTTTGGTCGATATAGTATACTGAGTCATCAAAAACGAGAATTGTCAGAAAATTGTTTGTGAAATCAGAAAAATCAAAAAACCCATTTTGATTTTCTGACCCCATATCTTACTGATTCACAAAATAAACTCTTAAACAATCTTTGTGACTTAGTTTTGCAGTAGCCAGAAAGCTATCTTGGTCGATTTAGTATACGGAGTCATCAAACACGAATAATGTCAGAAAATTTTTTCTGAAATCAAAAAAAAATCAAAAAAACCCATTTCAAGTTTCTGACCCCCATACCCTATTAATTCACAAAATACGCTCTTAAACTATCTTTTTGAGTTAGTTTTGCAGTAGCCAGAAAAATGTTTTAGTCAATATAGTACACTGGGATCTCAAAAACAAGAAAGATCAGGAATTTTTTAAAATTTTTTCTGAAGCCAGAAAAATAAAAAAAAACTCCTTTTGATTTCCTGACCTTATATCCTGTCTATTTGCAGTTTGAACTCCTATGCTAGCCCTGTGAGTTAATTTTACACTGGAGAGAAAGCGATTTAGGTCAATACATCGAATTGTGATCTCAATAACTCGAACTGCCAAGAAAACTTTTTTGAAATCAGAAAAAAAAATTCAGAAAAATAGTTGATTTTTCTGACTACACATCGCCTTGAAAGCAAACCAAATTGTCAAACTAGCCCTCTGACTTACCGTGCAATTGCCGAAAGTTGATATTTAGTAGATATATGAGTCAGCCTCAGAAAAAAAAGAAGTTAAAAAGGCCTTTCGAAAAAAGAAAAGAAAAACGGTTTCGATTTTCGGACTGCACGAAAAAAAACCTAAATTGTAAATCAAACAGTCTAACTCAAATTGTCTCAAATTGTTTTTTTTTGGAATATATTATCAATAAGAGTTACAGAAAAAAGTTCGAAACAGGTTTCTTTAAAAATAGAAAACTCTTATTACAAAATCCCAAGAACACCTCCGATAAAGAAAGCAAAACACATAAAACAACTTCCAAGCTAGAAGAAAGCTTTTGAATTTTTGAAAGATTTGCAAAACGATATATATAAAATATAGCCTTCAGCAAAAAAAAGCAAAAAGTTTCCCCCTGTTAACTTTAAGAACCGTTTAATTTTTTCCTTGTCCGCGGTCACAAACGTCACCGAGAAGAAGTCCCTATTCCCCTGCTGGTCTCAGTAGTCACCAATCAGAAGAACAAATTTTCCACGCTTCCAGTAGTTACCGAGAAGAAATCGATAATTTTTACTGGTTTCAGAAGTCACCATTGTAAAATGAGAAGCCATTTCTTTTTGGTATCAGCAGTCACCCCATTTAGAAGATTTCAATTATTTCAAGAAGAGCAAAACATCTCTCAAGCACCTCAAGCAGTTCTACACAGTAAAGTCCTTAGTGGGTTTTTCTAAATCAACACAGAGACAACTCAACAACCAACGTTTTTTCTTGTAACCCTCGTTGCCTAGTCGCTCCGCAAAAAAGAAAAGCTGTAGTATAATTTTTTTTCAGCAACCTCCTTTTGGGCTTCTCGTAAAAGTAAAACAGCAGAACTAATTGTTTTTTTGCTTACATTCAGGGAGAAAGCACAAACTAAAGTTTACAGTCATAGTCCGAGAAAAAAAAACCATTTGAAAACAAAAAAAAAAAGAAAATCTATTCGTAGCAGTTATTTGGTCCTGTTAAAAAAAAAGCGATAAACCTTCGAACGAGTTTTTTTTCTCTTTTTAGCAAATAAAATCTACTATAATTAGCACCATCACAACCTTAGGATCCTTGTTTTCGAAAAAAGTTGCGTCGCTGAAATTTTATAGGAAATATTTTGGCTGATTAGCCAAATTAGATTTTGACATCAAAAAGTCGTCGCTCCGGTTTTTATCCGTTTTCATTTTAACCGGAAAGACAAGCATAACAACAACAACAACAACAGAGATCAACGATGTCGCAAAGGAACAACGACGAGTGTCAGTTTGCAGTAAACATGTTTAAATCAACGGAAAGTTCTTTGAGAAGCAAGCTTGATTTGTTACAGAAGGCAATAAACGATAGAAAGAGCTTCCGATCATTAAATCTACTGATAAGCAGAGCCAAAACGCTGCAAACAGAATTGGACAAGAAGACAGAAGCAGTGTTGAGGGCGAAGCCTCACCAGAGTACAGCAACTTCGATTCTCGACAGACAGAAAGCCTTAACATCCAGACTGCAGCAATCCGAACTGGAAGTTGACACATTGGACGATGATGGTCTTTTAAGCCAGTCCTCAACAAGATTTTGCGATGACGTCACAATTCCCTCTCGCCCAAGCAGCCGACGACTGGATTCAGAACGATCAACACCAACCCGTAATGTTATCACTGAAGAAACATTTGTCGAGCAAGCAGCCAGTTCACAACCGAACGACACAACAGTCTTCATTAATCCACCGCCCATTCCTCCAAGACCAGTCAAGCCTTCAATGTTCCTGAACAACCAGCAAATCCAGGATCCTCTTATTAGCCATTTGATAAATCAACAACAAAATTTCCATCAACAGAACAGAAACCAGTTTGTTGACTCCAACTCAACACATCATGCTAGTCATTATTATCCAATGACATCAAACACCCAAGAAAAACCCAATGCTAGTCAGCAGCAAGAAACCTTAATTTTGCCGCCCCTCAACATGTCAGACTTGGATCACCAGTTGAACCAAGAACCCAATTTTCTAACGGCAAAGGATTTAGAATTCAATGGTTCTCAATCCAAACAAAAGCAGTTTGTTAACCGTTTCAGTTTATCTCTGACCCCTGAAAGTCAGAGAGGCTTCCGAAACGTCAACGTACCTTGTCCAAACCTTCAAGATGAATGTGGAAACCCATTCCTTGGCAAAGCAATTAGTGGCAAACCTCTTAATCATGGACCTGAATACGTGACAATAGATCATAACCCTCACTCATCTAAACAAAACTACGTTCAGCCTATGCATTATTGTTTCACAAACAATCTAAAACCAACAACAACTGCAAACGTAGTTTCGGATGTCCAGAGCTATTGTTTTTCAAAAGGTCAAGATGTTCAACTCAAACCTCAAAAGCCTGAAAACAGTTTTGTGCAACGTGTCAGTTCTTTCAACATCGGTCCCAATGATCCTGTAAAAAACACAACCTTGACAAACAGCTTCCCAATTCAGGGTTTACCAGTTCAAAGGCCTCCTGTTTACCCATCCACTACCCCAGCGCAAGCAAACATCCAGTCAGTGCAGAGCGATCTACAACTTCTTACAACGCATTCCACAACCTCTCAAGAAGCGAACAAACCAGTCCATAGCTTCAATCCGGCTACTCAAACCAGTATGGTGGACATTGGTCAGAACAACGCAAACGCTTATTTATCATAGCCTTTACCGATCAAGAACATGGCAGCTGAACCCGCTGTAAATCAAAGTCATTCAAACGACGAAATTTCGCAGTTGCGGCCTCCCCCTCTACCTAATCTTTATCCAACTAACATCTTGCCAACTTCAAGCGTAAGGCAACATCAGGCTCCAGTGTTTGCTACAGCTGGACAATTTGTCCCCTCAATGACCAATAGTGAACTTCAGCCAACATCTGTCGACCTAAAATGCTCGATCAAATTGCCGCCATTAAAATTGCAAAATTTTAATGGTAACCCCATGCACTATCACGAGTGGATAAATAATTTTTTCTCAATGGTTCACAATAACATTTCAATTACTGACACTCACAGAATAACCTACCTACAGAATTCAGTGTCGGGTAAGGCAAAGGATCTGATACATGCTTACTCTTGTGATCCATCCTATTATAATACAGCCCTCAACGAGATAATGAGCCGCTTTTGCGACCCTTCAGCTGTTGTCAACGCTTTTATCAACCAATTAGAGAGCTGGAAATGTAACAGTTCTTACAACAAGCAATCCTTCATAACATTCTCTTCATTTCTAAGGAGACTTGTCCAGGCTTTTCAGAACCTAGGTTTTCAAGCCGACCTTCAATCGTCTACATTATTGAGGAAAGCGAAGGAAAAAATTCCCCACAACTTGCTTCTTAAATGGACTGAATACACCCTGACAGAGAATGTTACAACAACTACCCTTGTTGAGTTTCAAAAATGGCTTGATGTTCAAGCAAGGGTTTATGACAAAGTAAACCAGGAAAATAGAACCAGTACCTTCACTCACAACAAAAACGGTAATTATCCTGCTGTGACAGCACAACAATCGGTTCAAGAACAGTTTAAGCAAACAACTGCAAGACAGTCTCAAAGGAACGATTTAGATCAAGGAAAGGTTAATCACAACGGCTCGAAAAATGAGCAACAGTTTGCAAACAATCACACGAATTGTGTTCAATGTCACAAACCGCATTTTGTTGCAACTTGTTCAGACTACCATAAATTGTCCCCTGAAGGTCGATTTCAAACTATCCAGAAAAATAGCTTGTGTACAAACTGTTTAAGTAATCAACATCGCAGAGACACTTGTCCCTCCTCGAAGCGTTGTCAAGTGTGTAATGGTTTTCACCATACAACACTACATAATCCAGCTAAACAATTCAGCAGAACACATGCCGCTTTTACTACCAGCAACGTCCAACAGCAAACTAAATCCCCAGGTCAACAAAATTGGTCATCGAAAGACGACAACAACTCACAAACGCAAAAAAGTAGTGAAGCAACTCAGAATAAAACAACAAAATTCAAACCCAAAGGCAATCTCAGGTACGGAAAAAATTTTGGAAATAATGATAATCAACAGTCATCAAAACGTGCGAATTTGAATGGACCTTCTACCAGCCAAAATTTCAATGTCAACCAAATATCCAGTACACCGAAAGATTGGTTTGAGCAGTTACAGCTGCTGCCAGTAGCCTTTATCAAAGAAGATATAGTATTCGACACGTATGCTCTCATTGACCCCGGCAGTCAGTTTACGTTTTTATTAGATGCTGTTTCTGACTATCTGGAACTCCCACGCGAATATCAATCTTCAACTACTGTTCAATATCTAAGCGTTGATTACGAAATGCCCCTATCAAAAATAAAGCAACAAATAACAGTTTGCCCTTTCAATCAGTTTGATGAAAAGTTCCAAATATCCAGAGCCTACAGCACCCCTACATTAAACGTTAATGCAGCCAATGTCACTGAGCTAAACTATGTTTGCGATGCTTTCAATGAACTTCGACACATATATTTCCCAGACATTGCCGAAGGTAAGATTGGAGCACTCCTTGGTGTCAATGCTTTTGCCTTTACGCATCCTACTGAAGTAATTCAAGGCACCGAAATCCGCCCCTTTGGAGTAAAGACAAAGCTTGGATGGACACTTGCAGGAGAGTACCTGAACACACTAGGAAGCCGCTCTTCAAAATCTTCTAACAAATCGAAACTATTTGTATACCATGTCTGTCGGAAAAGTCCAGAACAAACCTTGGACAATTTGATACAAGAATTTTGATCAATAGAGAACGATGGTACCAGAAAAGAAGATAATACTATCACTGAAGATGAAAAGTCTGCAATTCAAATACTTGAGAGTACTATCAACCACACAGGCGAAAGGTATGAAATTGGTCTTCCATGGAAAGTACCTGCCAATCTTCAAAATAACTATTTTTCTGCCCTCAATCAGCTAAACAGTTTGAACAAACGACTTAATAATGATCCAAAACTAAATGATATGTACCAAGAGACTCTTGTCACAGATCTCGAGAAAAATTACGTCAAGCCGGTGGAAATGACAGACCCACTCCCTGAGAAAATATGGTACTTGCCGCATCACCCTGTTCAAAACGCAAACAAACCAAACAAAGTGCGTCGTGTCGCCAATGCAGCGTCAAAATTCAAAGGCGAGTCACTAAATTCCAATCTTCTAACAGGACCAGACCTCTTAAACAGTCTAATAGGAATTTTGGTCAGATTTCGTGAAAAACCTATTGCTATTTTGGCACACATTGAAGGAATGTTCATGCAAATCGGCATCCGAAATGAAGATCAATCTGCACTACGTTTTCTATGGTCTATTGACAATTATGTGCGACAGTTTCAATTTACCAGATTGATTTTCGGTGCAACTTGCTCACAATCTTGTGCAATTTTTGTCTTAAACAGATGCGCAGAGGACAACGTCGAGACATATCCAAAAGCACAGAGCGCTATAAAGTCTTATTTTTATATGGATGATTACATCCAGTCCTTCGACTCTCCTGAAAATGCCAACGCGACTGCATTTGAAGTAAAGAACTGCCTGCGAGCCGGTGGTTTCCGCCTCACAAAATTCCTGTCAAATCATCAACAGGCTCTTCAGTGTATTACTCCAGAAGACCTCGAGGAGCCCAAGAGTGAAACAAGAGTCCTCGGACAAAAATGGAACCTTGAAAAAGATACATTTTTCATGAAATCCCTAGGAGAATTCCCTAAAGAAGCTGAACAATACAGTCAACGGAAACTTTTCAGTCTGGTGTCATCGATTTTTGACCCAATTGGGTTTCTTGGTCCAATGACAATAAAGTTCAAAATTCTTCTTCAGCAGCTTTGGAAGTTAGGTAGAAAATGGGACGAGCCACTCCCAATTGAACTTCTACATCCCTTACAAAAGCTCCTTAACAGTTATCACTCTATGCCTCAACTTGAAATTCCACGACAGATGACAACACAGAATCTACTGGAGAAAGAGAACCAGTTGCATTTTTTTGTTGATGCATCGATTGTTGCAACGTGTGCTGTTGTCTACCTCAGGAGCTTGAATAAGACCAGCAACGAAGTACAAACTGCATTCGTTATCGGGAAATGCAAAGTAGCGCCCGTAAAACAGTTGAGCGTTCCAAAGTTGGAACTAGAGGCATCTGTCACAGGTGTTCGACTCCTGAATTTTGTTAGACATGAACTCTCTGTTGAAATCAGCAATGTTTTTTATTGGACGGATAGTCAAGTTGTCCTTGACTGGATTGGTTCTTCCAAGAAGCAACCAGTTTTTGTTGCTAATCGCATTGCAGATCATGGTACTCGTGGTTTAGAACCCAAGGAAATTGAAGCAAAATGGTTTAAGCCACCAGATTTTCTCTCCACAAATGATGTCTTTTGTAGATCTACAAAGCAAATGCAAATTTGTGCTGCAACAACACGATCCGCCTTAAGAACCAAGAAACCAGTACTCGACCCTAAACAGTTTTCAACATGGACAAAGATTTTGCTAACGATAGCTACTGTTTTCAATCTGATCTACAGAGCGAAAAAACAGCGTGACAACCACCATCAATACACTGTTGACGACATTGAATTATCAAAATCTTTCTTGATACAAATGTCGCAAGTCAATAGCTTCCCAACCGTCATCGAGTTGCTAAAAAGTAGCCGTAAACTGGACCCGAAATTCAAACACAGGTCGTTAAACCCAGTGCTTGATAAGAACGGTATATTACGCGTCTGTGGAAGGCTAATTTTTGCTCCCAGTGAACTCGAGTTGGCCAAGCGGCCAATACTACTTCATGCAAAAGATCACATTTGTCGTTTATACCTCGAACATGCCCATCGCATCTGTGTGCATCAGGGAACAGAAGCCACTAAGGCTTTTGTACAGCAAAGGTACTACGTAATTGGTCTCCGCAGAACACTGCAGAGCATTAGATACAAATGCTTCCTTTGTCGACGTTTTTAACCGCAACGCATTGAGACTTTTATGGCACCGCTACCTGATTGCCGCTTCCCGACTGAAAACAAACAATTTACATTTGCCAACTGCGGATTAGACTTTTTCGGCCCATTTTACATTGAGGAAGAAAAAGATAAGCTTCAGAAACACTACGGCCTCATCTTTACTTGTCTGGTAACGCGAGCTGTTCACTTGGAAACCTGTCCAGATTTGAATACAGACACTTTTCTGAACGCCTACCGCCGCTTCACTTCGCGAAGATGTCAGCCCGCTGATTTGTACAGTGACAACGGTAAGACTTTTGTTGGTCCAAAGAAGAACTCAAAAGGTGTCTGAATGACCTCGACAAGGACAAAATTCACAAAGCACTCGCAGCACAGAACACCAAGTGGCACTTCAACCCACCTTATGGCCCTCATTTTGGCGGCGCTTGGGAGCGGCTGATCCAGAGTGTCAAGCGGACGCTCTTGATCATTCTAGGGTCAAGAAAGTTTACTTTTGACGTTTTCCACACAATCATGGTTGAAGCAGAAGCTATGATGAACTCCAGACCACTTACAAACGTGTCGGACGCCATGGAAAACGAAGAACCATTGACGCCAAACCATTTTCTAATTCAGCGTCCTTGCAACTCTCTTCCCCCTGGTATCTTCCCGTCAACCAAGCCAGCTAACATGAAGTCTTGGAAGAATGTTCAACAATTCCTCAACCACATCTGGAGGAGACTGGTCCGGGAATACCTACCGACCTTGATAAAGCGACCAAAATGGACCGAAAACGACGGGAATTCACTCAAAGTCAACGATGTGGTGTGGGTCCTGAAAGACTTCACCCCACGTGGTATTTGGCCTCTGGGAAGAGTAGAAGAAGTGTTCCCTGGACGAGATGGTAACAACAGAGTAGTTAAAGTGAAAACGGCTTACGGCACCTTCGTCCGCCCCGTGTCCGGTCTCGCCCGTGTTTTCGCTGATTAGCTTTTTGTTAATATTTTTTGCGCTCCGGTTTTAGGCAAATGGGTTTGCATATAGTTTTATTCAAATTAATTTGGGTTTATGGATTCTAACTGGAATTGCAAACAATATTTTATTTGGTGGATTTATTCGTGGTTTACCCTCTTATACCTGTTGCCCCCGTGGAGCATGTTGCGGATGCAACTTCAAGAGGGCTAAATACGGAAGTTAAGATGATTTGCCGCAAAAAACTTGACTTTATGTCCCACATTGCTAACTGTCAGTTACCAAAAAACATGGAAACAAAACATCTGAATTTGACCTTTTCAATGCTAGAAATATGTTTTCACTACACTAGGCATAAATTTGAGTGAGTAACTCATGACGTTTGAAAGATTTACCTACCGGATAAAGAGATAATGAGATAATGATGAATTACAAAAGAAATTTAACCTAAATGATAATGACTGGGAGTTAATCATACATATTATTTTTGGCACAGAACAAACAGATAAACACAGATCGAGGAAATCAATACAGCAAGAGCAAATCAACAGGAAAAAAACGATTGAAAGAAAAGAAACACCAACTAACCAAATTTGTTAAGAAACTCGGTGAACAGTCTTTCTTACGAATTAACATTAAACTAAGCTTCCGAAATTTAATTTATTTTTCGTCAGCCTTCCGTATACCTTTCAATCGTTCCCAACCCCAACTCACCGGGGGGTAAATCTTATCTTATCTTGCATGTCTAGCATGAACTTTAGTGAGCCATACACGGTGTATGAAACGTATGCTGAAATGGCACACGAAAGAGTGTGGTTATTTTGGGTTTGTTTTTGGATTTATCATGCTTTATTTACTGATTTCCATTTCGTATTCTCATGACAGAAGCAATGTCACTCCACGCAGCACTGATACATGTTTTAACATTTGGGTAGCTTTTGACAGAGCACTCTCGTCAACAAATAAAAACTATAGTCAGCCACTAAAGGAGACGTTTTTTTTTCAAAATCTGGGAACTGAAGCTTTCCTTTTTCAAATAAAAGGAGTTAAAATTCTGCCGGCAAAAGCTCATTTCAAGTGAAGCCTCATATAAGAAAAAGCACAAAAATAATATTTTGAAGCAAAATGAATGTGATCGAGAAATTTCAAAAGTTAAATGATGGATACTTACAAAAAAATAGAGCTTAAGATATGATAGTACACCATAACAACAGAATCGGATCATTGAAAAGCTGATCAACTACCACATAAAAAAACAACTTTTGATGCTTTTAAGCTACCTATAAAAATCATTTGTTTTTCGTAATGACCCATCTAAAATTAAGAACACAGCAAGAAGACAGTTAAAAAGCTCAATGAGGAAACGAATTACAAAATTTCAAGCAGCATGTCTTCAATTTTGACTCTGCAGACATAAATGAAGATCAAGTCAAACAGATCAGTTGATACAGTCAAACATTCTTAACCCACAAGAGTTAATTACATTCAGATCTTGATAACTCTTGCAAAACTTGAAACATCTTGCGAGAGATTTTGATAGGGAAAATTTTCTAGCAACACATTGTTAAAATCTTGCCAAGATATTATCAAGACATGTCACGAAAATTTCCAAGCGAAACTTGGTAAAACCTTGATCAATATTGGCACATAAAAACAAATTTTTAAGGAAGTAAGATATGGAAAAAAACATTTTCTGAATCAAATTTGCAGTTGAAAATGATCAACACTAGTCCTGTGATTTTTGTTAAGAATTGATGCAGGGTACTATGTACAGAGACCAAACACAAAGGACCAAAATTTGACTCCCATAAAATTTACTAAATTTTGGGAAGAAAGTTTAGTGGAACCTTGCCCCAAAAGAGGAAGAAGTTTATGCCTTGTGATTTTTGCAAATTTCAATGCAAATTTGATATAAATTGAAAATGTGTAACGTACCTGGCCTAAAATTGCAGATTGTTTCTCAAATTTGCTATATTATTTTTTTTAACTTCAATTAGTTGTGATGTTGACTTTTTTATAAAAATTTTGAAAATTTTTTCATGTGACCCTAGTGAGGGTGTCCTCCAGGCGGTGGTCTTGTATGAGGTGTGTAAAATGAACATACAGAGCTTGCATCTGTCTATAGATTTAATTTTACTGGGAAAAGTTGGCTAAATTGTTGTTAAATTATTTATTGGGAGCAGATTTTTCTGACATTTTTGACAATTCTTTGTAACGTTGCATATTTTGCAATGTCGAAGTAGTTTTTTTTGTTATCATCTCAAAATCTTGTTTCTTAATACCAATTGAAATATGTACAAGTTTGCACCTATCTTGATCTTATCATGTCATTTAACACAGTTAGATCTTGACAAGATTAGGCATGTTTTAGATTAACTATGGTTTTTGAAGGGCAAACCAATTCCTACTGGGTCATTTGGAGTAAATATATTGCTTTCCTATTTATGCTTCAAGATAAAAATACCTCTATCCTAAACAATAAACACATCTATTTTAGATTTGAACAAAAAATTATTATTCCCGCATTTATCAACTCGACTGTGCTATATCATCTGTTATTTAACTTATTTGCGCTTAGTTTTGGGCGTAAGAATATATTAAAAATCTAAACTAAGTTCTGATAACAAAAGTTTTGATAAGTTAATAAGTTGATTGCAATAAAAAAAATGTTGAATTGTTTACGAACAGTGGCAGCTTCAGTTGTAACTCATGTTCCCCACAAATGGAATACAGTTTTTGAAAAACAGTGAGGTGATTTTTGTAAAAATAAATTTTGTTGATTCAAGAGCATTCTGGGCCTCGCCACTTGGAATAGCATGGCGGATAAAAATCTTTCAGTTTGAATTGTCTATGGCCAAATTTAAAAAAAAACTGAAACCTTGATCAGATAATTGATTTAGCACTCAAGTTTATGGATAACTGGGGTCATCTAGCAAGATCTAGCAGGACTTTTGCCGAGAAACTGACACAAACTTTTTTCTCCATAAAAACTCTACAGTCATTAGATGTTACAAACGCAACCTTTTAGTTTTTGAGCAGAAAAATCATGAGATATAGACGTGAGTGTCTTAAAATATAAATAAACCAAAAATCCATTCTTTATCTGTGTTTTAGCAAAAAAAACTATTGTTCAGTCGGCTTTGCAGGTTTCCTTGAGAGCAATGCCAACAGAACGTTGCAAAAACTTTGAATTTTGTTAGTGTGTTTATCAGCGTTTAAACAAGGCAAATTTCGTTAATAACTCTTTGGGAAAAGTTTGCTATTTGAAATTTTTAAATTTTATTTGCACTTCTTATCATTGCTTTAAAATCATACCCTCAATTTGAAATTGAATATTGTTTTGTATTTGAATTTTGTCAGAGTTTTCAAAATAGTCGATAAAGGGGTTGAAAAGTTTTTAAAATAGCTTGATATAAAGAATAGACATATTTTTATTCTTTAGTTTTTAACCTTTCAAATAATAGCGAAAATCTTCAAAAGGCTGTTAGTCGTACTAGATACTCCAAGGTTAGCATTCCAACTGGAGCTGTTAAGCATTCGCTATAACTGTACCCTTCATGATAAAGTACAAATTTTGGAGCAACGTAGCAAAAAAACATAAACCGACTAATGTCAGACGAATTCCTCGTGAACGACAGGTGATGCAATCTAATTTAGGAACTGTTTTTCAGGAAGAAAAGCAGATTTCTCTAAGTTGGTAAGGCAATTGTCCAAGGGTGGGAAAGCTATGCAGGTTTCCTTTTGAGCAATGCCAACAGAACTTTGAAGAATCTTTGATTTCTGTAAAAGTGTTTATCAGCGTTTAAACAATGCACAGTTCGTTAATAATTCTTTGGTAAAAGTTTTCTATTCGAAATTTTTTGTCTTTTAATTTTATTTGCACTTCTTATCATTGCTTTATAATCATACCCTCACTTTGCAATTGAATATTGTTTTAAATTTGAACTTGGTCAGAGTTTTCAAAATAGTAGATAAAGGGGTTGGAAAAATTTATTAGAAAAGCGTGATATAAAAAAAGACATATTTTTATTCTCGGCTTTAATCTTTCAAAATATTGCGAAAATCTTGCCAGAGGCTGTTAGTCGTGCTAGATACTCCAAGGTTAACATTCCAATCCGAGCTGTTAAGCATTAGCTATAACTGTCCCCTTCATGATAAAGTGCAAGTTTTGAGCAACATAGCAAAAAAACATAAATCGACTAATATCGGACGAATTCCTCTCCAACGACAGGAGATGCTATATTATTTAGGAACTATTTTTAAGGAAGAAAAAAAGATTTCTCTGGGGTGGTAAACCAGTTATCCAAGGGTGGAATAGCTTTGGAGGTTTCCTTTCGAGCAATGCCAACAGAAATCATTGAACTCTAATAGTGTGTTTATCAGCGTTTAAACAATGCACAGTTCGTTATTAATTCTTTGGAAAGTTTGCTATTTAATATTTTTGTCTTTTAATTTTATTTGCACTTCTTATCATTGCTTTATAATCATACCCTCAATTTGAAATTGAATTTTGTTTTAAATTTGAACTTGGTAAGAGTTTACAAAATAGTCGATAAAACGGTTGAAAAACTTTTTAGAAAAGCTTGATTTTTAAAAAAACAGGTTTTTCTCTGGTTTTAATCTTTCAAAACATTGCGAAATTCTTGCAAAAGGCTGTTAATCATGTTGGATACTCCAGGGTTAACATTCCAACCCGAGCTGTTAAGCATTCGCTATAACTGTCCGCTTCATGATAAAGTACGAATTTCTGAGCAACGTAAAAAAAAACATAAACCGACTAATGTCAGACGAATTCCTCGTGAACGACAGGTGATGCAATCTAATTTAGGAACTGTTTTTCAGGAAGAAAAGCAGATTTCTCTAGGTTGGTAAGGCAATTGTCCAAGGGTGGGAAAGCTATGCAGGTTTCCTTTTGAGCAATGCCAACAGAACTTTGAAGAATCTTTGATTTCTGTAAAAGTGTTTATCAGCGTTTAAACAATGCACAGTTCGTTAATAATTCTTTGGTAAAAGTTTTCTATTCGAAATTTTTTGTCTTTTAATTTTATTTGCACTTCTTATCATTGCTTTATAATCATACCCTCACTTTGCAATTGAATATTGTTTTAAATTTGAACTTGGTCAGAGTTTTCAAAATAGTAGATAAAGGGGTTGGAAAAATTTATTAGAAAAGCGTGATATAAAAAAAGACATATTTTTATTCTCGGCTTTAATCTTTCAAAATATTGCGAAAATCTTGCCAGAGGCTGTTAGTCGTGCTAGATACTCCAAGGTTAACATTCCAATCCGAGCTGTTAAGCATTAGCTATAACTGTCCCCTTCATGATAAAGTGCAAGTTTTGAGCAACATAGCAAAAAAACATAAATCGACTAATATCGGACGAATTCCTCTCCAACGACAGGAGATGCTATATTATTTAGGAACTATTTTTAAGGAAGAAAAAAAGATTTCTCTGGGGTGGTAAACCAGTTATCCAAGGGTGGAATAGCTTTGGAGGTTTCCTTTCGAGCAATGCCAACAGAAATCATTGAACTCTAATAGTGTGTTTATCAGCGTTTAAACAATGCACAGTTCGTTATTAATTCTTTGGAAAGTTTGCTATTTGATATTTTTGTCTTTTAATTTTATTTGCACTTCTTATCATTGCTTTATAATCATACCCTCAATTTGAAATTGAATTTTGTTTTAAATTTGAACTTGGTAAGAGTTTACAAAATAGTCGATAAAAGGGTTGAAAAAGTTTTTAGAAAAGCTTGATTTTTAAAAAAAACAGGTTTTTCTCTGGTTTTAATCTTTCAAAACATTGCGAAATTCTTGCAAAAGGCTGTTAATCATGTTGGATACCCCAGGGTTAACATTCCAACCCGAGCTGTTAAGCATTCGCTATAACTGTCCGCTTCATGATAAAGTACGAATTTCTGAGCAACGTAGCAAAAAAACATAAACCGACTAATGTCAGACGAATTCCTCGTGAACGACAGGTGATGCAATCTAATTTAGGAACTGTTTTTCAGGAAGAAAAGCAGATTTCTCTAGGTTGGTAAGGCAATTGTCCAAGGGTGGGAAAGCTATGCAGGTTTCCTTTTGAGCAATGCCAACAGAACTTTGAAGAATCTTTGATTTCTGTAAAAGTGTTTATCAGCGTTTAAACAATGCACAGTTCGTTAATAATTCTTTGGTAAAAGTTTTCTATTCGAAATTTTTTGTCTTTTAATTTTATTTGCACTTCTTATCATTGCTTTATAATCATACCCTCACTTTGCAATTGAATATTGTTTTAAATTTGAACTTGGTCAGAGTTTTCAAAATAGTAGATAAAGGGGTTGGAAAAATTTATTAGAAAAGCGTGATATAAAAAAAGACATATTTTTATTCTCGGCTTTAATCTTTCAAAATATTGCGAAAATCTTGCCAGAGGCTGTTAGTCGTGCTAGATACTCCAAGGTTAACATTCCAATCCGAGCTGTTAAGCATTAGCTATAACTGTCCCCTTCATGATAAAGTGCAAGTTTTGAGCAACATAGCAAAAAAACATAGATCGACTAATATCGGACGAATTCCTCTCCAACGACAGGAGATGCTATATTATTTAGGAACTATTTTTAAGGAAGAAAAAAAGATTTCTCTGGGGTGGTAAACCAGTTATCCAAGGGTGGAATAGCTTTGGAGGTTTACTTTCGAGCAATGCCAACAGAAATCATTGAACTCTAATAGTGTGTTTATCAGCGTTTAAACAATGCACAGTTCGTTATTAATTCTTTGGAAAGTTTGCTATTTGATATTTTTGTCTTTTAATTTTATTTGCACTTCTTATCATTGCTTTATAATCATACCCTCAATTTGAAATTGAATTTTGTTTTAAATTTGAACTTGGTAAGAGTTTACAAAATAGTCGATAAAAGGGTTGAAAAACTTTTTAGAAAAGCTTGATTTTTAAAAAAACAGGTTTTTCTCTGGTTTTAATCTTTCAAAACATTGCGAAATTCTTGCAAAAGGCTGTTAATCATGTTGGATACTCCAGGGTTAACATTCCAACCCGAGCTGTTAAGCATTCGCTATAACTGTCCGCTTCATGATAAAGTACGAATTTCTGAGCAACGTAGCAAAAAAACATAAACCGACTAATGTCAGACGAATTCCTCGTGAACGACAGGTGATGCAATCTAATTTAGGAACTGTTTTTCAGGAAGAAAAGCAGATTTCTCTAGGTTGGTAAGGCAATTGTCCAAGGGTGGGAAAGCTATGCAGGTTTCCTTTTGAGCAATGCCAACAGAACTTTGAAGAATCTTTGATTTCTGTAAAAGTGTTTATCAGCGTTTAAACAATGCACAGTTCGTTAATAATTCTTTGGTAAAAGTTTTCTATTCGAAATTTTTTGTCTTTTAATTTTATTTGCACTTCTTATCATTGCTTTATAATCATACCCTCACTTTGCAATTGAATATTGTTTTAAATTTGAACTTGGTCAGAGTTTTCAAAATAGTAGATAAAGGGGTTGGAAAAATTTATTAGAAAAGCGTGATATAAAAAAAGACATATTTTTATTCTCGGCTTTAATCTTTCAAAATATTGCGAAAATCTTGCCAGAGGCTGTTAGTCGTGCTAGATACTCCAAGGTTAACATTCCAATCCGAGCTGTTAAGCATTAGCTATAACTGTCCCCTTCATGATAAAGTGCAAGTTTTGAGCAACATAGCAAAAAAACATAAATCGACTAATATCGGACGAATTCCTCTCCAACGACAGGAGATGCTATATTATTTAGGAACTATTTTTAAGGAAAAAAAAAGATTTCTCTGGGGTGGTAAACCAGTTATCCAAGGGTGGAATAGCTTTGGAGGTTTCCTTTCGAGCAATGCCAACAGAAATCATTGAACTCTAATAGTGTGTTTATCAGCGTTTAAACAATGCACAGTTCGTTATTAATTCTTTGGAAAGTTTGCTATTTGATATTTTTGTCTTTTAATTTTATTTGCACTTCTTATCATTGCTTTATAATCATACCCTCAATTTGAAATTGAATTTTGTTTTAAATTTGAACTTGGTAAGAGTTTACAAAATAGTCGATAAAAGGGTTGAAAAACTTTTTAGAAAAGCTTGATTTTTAAAAAAACAGGTTTTTCTCTGGTTTTAATCTTTCAAAACATTTCGAAATTCTTGCAAAAGGCTGTTAATCATGTTGGATACTCCAGGGTTAACATTCCAACCCGAGCTGTTAAGCATTCGCTATAACTGTCCGCTTCATGATAAAGTACGAATTTCTGAGCAACGTAGCAAAAAAACATAAACCGACTAATGTCAGACGAATTCCTCGTGAACGACAGGTGATGCAATCTAATTTAGGAACTGTTTTTCAGGAAGAAAAGCAGATTTCTCTAGGTTGGTAAGGCAATTGTCCAAGGGTGGGAAAGCTATGCAGGTTTCCTTTTGAGCAATGCCAACAGAACTTTGAAGAATCTTTGATTTCTGTAAAAGTGTTTATCAGCGTTTAAACAATGCACAGTTCGTTAATAATTCTTTGGTAAAAGTTTTCTATTCGAAATTTTTTGTCTTTTAATTTTATTTGCACTTCTTATCATTGCTTTATAATCATACCCTCACTTTGCAATTGAATATTGTTTTAAATTTGAACTTGGTCAGAGTTTTCAAAATAGTAGATAAAGGGGTTGGAAAAATTTGTTAG
The DNA here is from genome assembly GCF_964194025.1 of Convolutriloba macropyga. NCBI lineage: Eukaryota > Metazoa > Xenacoelomorpha > Acoela > Convolutidae > Convolutriloba > Convolutriloba macropyga. The sequence continues at coordinate 70,879,393 of NC_134470.1, forward strand.
AAAAGCGTGATATAAAAAAAGACATATTTTTATTCTCGGCTTTAATCTTTCAAAATATTGCGAAAATCTTGCCAGAGGCTGTTAGTCGTGCTAGATACTCCAAGGTTAACATTCCAATCCGAGCTGTTAAGCATTAGCTATAACTGTCCCCTTCATGATAAAGTGCAAGTTTTGAGCAACATAGCAAAAAAACATAAATCGACTAATATCGGACGAATTCCTCTCCAACGACAGGAGATGCTATATTATTTAGGAACTATTTTTAAGGAAGAAAAAAAGATTTCTCTGGGGTGGTAAACCAGTTATCCAAGGGTGGAATAGCTTTGGAGGTTTCCTTTCGAGCAATGCCAACAGAAATCATTGAACTCTAATAGTGTGTTTATCAGCGTTTAAACAATGCACAGTTCGTTATTAATTCTTTGGAAAGTTTGCTATTTGATATTTTTGTCTTTTAATTTTATTTGCACTTCTTATCATTGCTTTATAATCATACCCTCAATTTGAAATTGAATTTTGTTTTAAATTTGAACTTGGTAAGAGTTTACAAAATAGTCGATAAAAGGGTTGAAAAACTTTTTAGAAAAGCTTGATTTTTAAAAAAACAGGTTTTTCTCTGGTTTTAATCTTTCAAAACATTGCGAAATTCTTGCAAAAGGCTGTTAATCATGTTGGATACTCCAGGGTTAACATTCCAACCCGAGCTGTTAAGCATTCGCTATAACTGTCCGCTTCATGATAAAGTACGAATTTCTGAGCAACGTAGCAAAAAAAACATAAATCGACTAATGTAGGACGAAATCCTCTCGAACGACAGGTGATGCAATCTAATTTAGGAACTGTTCTTCAGGAAGAAAAGCAGTTCTCTAGGTTTGAAAAGCAGTTGTCCACTCAGGGATTTGAACCACTGACCTCGCGAAGCTCAACTCACTCGGCTATCAATCCCTTGTAATTTCTTTGCGGCAATCGTTTTTATTTTAGCAGCAAGCTTTACTTCGGAATGAGAACAATAGAGATCACTCAAAAATGAAGAACAAAAGCGTGAAAAGACACTTGAGAAGTCAAAGAAGAAGCGAAGTTCTAGAAGAGAAGCGCGGAAACGTTCAAGCAAAAATGTGCATAAAAAAGACCAACACTTTTTCAATAATTGCTATGAACTTCGTTCAAGAGCAATTAAACAAATAATAGTTCAATCAACCGAATCAGCAAAATAAATTGTTTTGTAAAATTTTATTGAGAAAAACTGAATATTACCAAACGAACATACACATTCAAAAGTAGGTTGATATCTGCATTATGCAATCAGAAACACATCAAAATATACAATTTACTCTATTTAATTGGTCATCACTGTTAATTAGTTAATTAATTACATCTTATTTTTGAAAGTTTTACTTCTACTCTGAAACATCTAAGCATTATAGACACATGTAACGAATTTTTTCTTTCTATAACAGTGAACAAATTTTAAAAGTATGACAAAAGGTCACAAAAATTAACTGAAAATTTTGAAGGGATATTTTGATTTTGAACATTAATTGACACTTAATTGAGTTTGGTGTGTATTAATTATACAATGGCAGTTCTTCCGACAGTTGTAAGTTGATTAGCGTTTTCAGATCCCGACAGGTAGACAGTCGTATTTGGCAAGGATCCATGGCGCTGGAACGACTGTTGTTGTTGTTGTTGTTGTTGTTGTTGTTGTTGTTGTTGATTGTTGTTGCCTTGTTTTTCCAGACTACTATGATGGGCGTCTTGGCACAGGTCTGGAAGTGGCGCAGGTGTGTTATTGTTGACATTGTTGTTCACGTTCATTGATTGCAGATCTTCGTCAATTGTGTCCAGGTCCATTGAGTTCCTTTGTCGAGGGTTTGTTGAAGTGTTCGATGATTGACTGTTACTATGCGCGTGGCGGAATGAGTTATCACGCGGAAGATTCCATTTTTCATGTCCAGAGGACGGAGGTTGCAGGATTTGATTGGAAGGGTTGATCAGAATTCCACCACTTGATGTTGGACTACCTCCGTCGTTTCTGGGGTTGCCATCGGTTAACCCAGCGCGATTTGGGTTCCGAGGGGCAACTAGGGGAGAGTTTCGGGAGTCAGATCCGGAATCGTTGACGACGACAGCAGTGCTTGCTCGGTTCGAAGTCGTGACATTGCTCGGCCGCTGCATTCGCATAAAAGGTGCAGTGTTCGTTGTAGCCGTGTTGCCGTCATGATCAGTGTAAATGTTGAGTTGAGTTGACGTCGGTGGTTTCTGTGAGTCCAGAGATCTCGGGAGCCAGAAGTCGGGCTCTCGATGGTCGCCAAACTCGGCTACGGGAGGAGCATTTCGAGAAGTTTTGCGACCTGAAAAATAAAAAATCATTTGCTCTAATTTGTTTTACGATATTAAACTCATGCTACAGTTTTCAACTTCTCATATATAAATTCACAGCCCTCATAAAGTCAGCGAAATAACGTCAGCGACCTTTAGGAATCTAAAACCCCGCACGCCGAAATTGGCTTATGTTCCCAATCAAGACGGAACTAGGAAAACTTAAAAACTTAAGGTATTGTTATTTGTTTCAGTTTCAACAGGACCAGCCTTTTTCTTTTATTTGCAGATGCAAAGATCTCTCCTTTTTCCAGCTTACAGTACCGTTTATGTTTGTTACAGCAACAAAAAGTATGTTGTTCGAAAACAACAAAGACGAAATACCTTTGATTCAGACTCCTATTATATTATAATGCAAGGTTAACGTCGCCAAACTTTCCCTTTGAAATAGCCAAAGTTTTTAAAGAGACTTTTTGTGACATTGAGAAACGCAAACGCCATCATTTGTTTAAAGTCGTACATCAAACGTTGAAAAATTTTACCTTTATTCTTCGAAAACCCTAGAAATTAATATACTCAAGTCAAACAAAAACGTATAGACTTCTTTAGCTTGAATTACTCTCTTAAAAATCTATAACTTTTGTTTTGGTTAAACGCGCTGAATTTTTAAACGTCTCAAGCATTTCAGTGGACCGGAATTTAAAATTCATCCACTGTAATGAAAAACTGAATTCACTTCAGAATCTATAATGATGATTTATAATCACTTCCATTCAGTTTCATTTTTCCTCAAAAACGGAAAATTTTCCCCCAGAAAGCGTGGGAAAAATGAGCCTGGTGTAGGAAACATCAATCGTTAAGCATAGCACGTATATATGGCATACATCTATTATTAATGGTTAGACATTAAGAAACAAAACGTGTTTCGTTCCTTTGTTCACACTCTGAAAGCGTGATCAAGTTCTACAGCATGTGAAAGCTGATAAAAGAGCATAGAAATATGCTTGGATACCCTTTAGAGTTGATAGATACACTCTTACAAAAGCATACTTAGCTGTCGTTTTAAATCTATAATTCAATTTGTTTTCCCTCACTTTTATAGGTTCTTGTGGCACGATTTGGACATATATTATTAAATTGAGATTTATTCAACTTAACCGACATAACACACAACACAGAGCAGTGCCTGCTAAATTTGCTGACAGGAAAAAAGTGAAATATAGCTGAAGTTGTCAAGAAAAAGGATTTATGTCAATTACAAATTTACAATTCACCCAGCAGACCCACGACATACATTAGTCATGCCTCTTTGCTTTTCCGTAGAGATATCACCCATTCAACCCCCACCCCGCTCCCCCCTCACGGCCCTGCCCATAAAATGGAAGCCCGCTTTGGGACTATTTCTAATTGTCACTCATTCAGATTTGAGCTGCGACGTGGGGCTATTAAAAGTGGCGAAAATTGAGAAAATTGACTTAAGGAAACATATCCGCAAATTAAATTATAGTGGCCGGGAAATATTGAAAGCTGAGAAAAATTAGATGGGGTTAGTGCAAGCGACAAATGGAAGGAAGTGGGAGCTAACAATGGAAAAATTGGAGGGGAGGAGCATTGGCAATGGAAAAATGGGGGGGGATTAGGAATAGAAAAATTAGGGGGAGAGAATAATCGCAGCGGCCTTTTACACTTTTTGCGCAAATAAGTCACTATAAGTCACATTTACAAATTTATTACGCTATCAGAAAAAAAGCGTTGTGTATTCCTAATGGTGGTAGTATTTATTCATTTATTCAAAACTTTTTTGCTCGTATTGACGACCATTTTTATATTAACAAATACTCAAAAGCTGCACATAATAAGTAAACCAACCGTATTTAAAAATGCGCCTGCATATGTTATGTCTAAAAATGATGGAAAAAAGTAAAAGAAAAATTTAACGAGGAAAATTCTCTTTCAAATAATGGATTTTGAATATAATAAGGTCATAAGAAAGGATACGTAAGTTAATACTCGACTAACACGCGAAAGCTGATTAATGCATTGTGCTTTTTCCAAGGAGACTTTTTAAACCGCTTTAATTATTCAGCAGAAAGATTGGAAATTTCAGAGGGAGCCGCCATTGTTTGAAAGAGACCGACTGTGTGTATACTTTATAAACAGACGCGAAATGGATCCTAGCAGCGGTCCTTTATTCTGTCCTTGTACTAGTAATGGTTAAATTAGGGTGAGTCAGTACGGCTGCTGTTTCAAAAAGAACACTGACTATTAAACACTAAAACAACAAAAAGTGTATACCTTTTTTCTCCCTCATTAAATTTTGCATTATTACTCTCAAAAAATTACAAATTCCATTTTTTGGAAACCGATAAGAAACATTAAAACATTTAACCCGATCATATTTTAATGTTTATAATAAAGAGGAAAGAGTAAAAACAGTCAAAAGGGTCTACAAGGGGAAATTTAGAGCTTGGGTTCTATATTGAAGCCACTTCATGCCACCTCATGACGTAACAGTTCAAGAACGAAAAAAAATCTGATCAATATTGCTTGAACTACCTTTATAAGTTTAATGCGACCCAAAAATTGGTGAATACGAAAAATTTTCGTGGTTAAGTTGGCGTTTTTTTTAATTTTTAACTCAACAAGGAGGCTCGGTAATGTGCGATTGCACATAAGGTTCCGACGCGGCTCATCCACAATTTTGGCACAATTGTCTACCAAAGGAGGAACAGATAGAAAAACCAAAAAATTATTTTTGGGAATCCCAAAAAAAACCCAAAAAAACTTTTAAAAAAGCTGAAAAAGCCAGGTATTTTTCAAATAAGGTGTATGAATGAAAAGACAGCCTTCAAAGCAAATAACTCAGGGGAGTAAATAATGCACTAGACTGATGAGATATGCCAATATTAAGGAGGCAAGTTAAGATGAATAGCAAAATCAAACAACAACAATAAACATTAATTACATCAAAAAATTTATGTCCATTTTAAAAAACAAAACTTAATGACGAAGTCAACATACCGTCAGATATAACTGAAAATAAACAAAAGAACTTATAAATCACCAGAAAATATATGGAACCAGTCCATAAAAACGTTTGGTAACAATTAGGCCAAAAGAACAAAAAGAGTAAAGTTTAAAAATTTGCTTTTTTTAAAACAATTCACTTCAAAGTGAGGAAAACCATTAGAAATCAAGTGAAAAATCACAAAAGCTAACAATTGTCAATGCTTCTATAGAAAAGCATTAAGTCCTGTCCGTATTCAATTTTTTATGCGGCTAATATGAACAACAAAAAGACAACAATAAAAAATTCAGATAAAATTTGCCAGAAAACGCCGTCGAACCCGTAAAGCCATATTTTGGCCCTCGTGTGCCTGATTGTGCCTTCTTCGAACTCCAATAACGTAGTATGTAGCCTTTCGTTAATAAGATTTGGTAACAAACGGACAAAAAATAAAGTAATATTTTGATATTTTTCGAAAAAAAAAATTAATTCTAAAGTCATGAATTTCATTGATTACAAAAATAAATATTTAAATAGGTTTGTTAATTCGTCCAAAGAGAGCGTCTGAGGTCCGAAGTTATCCAGAATATGTCTTGAGTCTCCGCAAAGAACGTCGAATATGACAAAAATCAAATCAACTTACTTTTTTTGTAAAAAACCGATGTCGAAGCCAGAAAGGTCATAACGGTTTCTTTAGAAATATAATTGTGACACCAATTTTTTGAAACTTTCCCTTGACACCAAAAATGTCAAATTTGACCTGTAATAAACGAGATTGGGGTAACAAAAACAATAAAAAGAACAAAATTGCGAAGAAACAAAATTTTTTTGGAAAACAATTGTTTTCAAAGTCGTGAGAGCCGTAAGCTATCTATTATTATCAGACTATCGGCTCATCTAGTTTTCCAAGAAAAGTCCACAAAACTTGTCATTATACAGGAAACTTCATAAGACTTAAACGACAAAGTAAAAACGACAGTTAAAGACAAAATTTAAAAATTTAATTAATTTCTTCAAGAAATAAGTGCCCAAGCCGTGAAAACGATAATCTACATCTTTCGGGACTTTAATATGTTAGATTGTGCCTTATTTTGATTGCTAATATTGTGATATGAGAACTGTCAATAATGTGATAATGCTACAAAACTGAAAACTGGCAAATATCAAAAAAGAAATCTGAAATCTAGTAGTATCAAATTAAGAAAACAATAACTTAAGGCTTAAAACCGCAATAAATATAAAATTTTAATTCACTAGAAACAAAAAGCGTTCTTTCTTTGCTGACACTAAGCAAAAAACTGACTAAATTAAGAAAAAATAGAGTAAAATTTCATTAGGCCATTATTTATTTAAAAATCAATTATTTTTAGAAGTCAAAAGGACCCTAAGTTTTTAATTAAAAAACTAAATGCATTAGCTTGGAGCTTCATAAGAAGCCACTTGCATCAATCACTCAGCTTTGATTTGATATGTTCTGTTCTTTAATTAATATAAAGAAATGTCAATTTATTTAAAAAAAGACCGACTGATTACAATCCGAATCGTTTTTTATTGTAACGGTCCAAGAGTTAGCCCAGCTAATGCTTATTGCCCATTAGGAACACTTAACTTTTCGAATGTCAAATATACAGATAATTTGTTAGTTAAAAACACAAAATTAAATTCTGCGTTTTTGATAATCAGTGAGTAAAGTTAGCAAAAAACGGCAAAGTTCAAAATACAGAGCACTCTCAATAGAATTTGAAGTAAAAATAGCCCCTCTTCGAGTATACAAAGATTTTATTTGTGTAGTTTGGGGGTGTACATCCGTTAAATTTAACCAAAGTGGACTAAAGAAGCTTATTTCGTGGTGTTTTTTGATTAAAAAAAGAGCTGAGTTTTGAAATACTTAGCCCAAAATTTTGACAAAAAATGAAATCAAAATAATCAAAATACTCTTTTGTCTTTAAAAATAAAATCAACAACACTATTTTTAGAAATTTTAATAAATTTTAGCAAATTTCGCGGAAATTTAGGCAAAAATTGCGGAAAATTTAAAAAAAAACAACGGAATTAATTCTACTTTTCTCAGAAGTTTAGGCCTCAATAACTCGAACTGTTAAAAACAAAAAAAGAATTAAT
>NC_134470.1:70887036-71190609 GCF_964194025.1 Convolutriloba macropyga
CGCTAAATTTTTCAGAGATTTTAAGAATTTGTCAGTTTTAGCGGTTTTCTATTGTTCGAAAACCAAAAACTCACAAACACACATGTAGATCTTTTATATACTAGTTTTTCCGCTTGTGTAGACAACAGGATTCTCTATTTTGTACTTTTGTGTTGGACTTTTTGAAGCAAAGACGAAAAAATTAGATTTTTTTTGAATGAAGATAGCAGTGAGACAGAGTATAAAATTTCATGAAAATTTCTTCTATTTTTGTGTGAAATTCAATAGTGCTCTGCGCTTCTACCCCAAAATAGGAACAACATAAAGGAATCTTCGGGTAAAAAAATATGTTTGTTATGCAGTGTGCCGAATCTAGTTTATTCAACAAAGAGATTTTTAATAATATATTTTGTACAAATAAGACAAAATATTTTTCGGTTTAAATATGTTTTTGACGACAACCAAAAAATACATTTAACTACAACTGCAAATGTTGAGTGTCAACTAATGCTGTCAAGTTGCAAAAAACAATCTATTTATCGAACAAAATTAGAAATGCAAACTTTATTATCAATTCAACGATTGATAATTTTATTTCATATTGTGCAAATTTCCCATAATTAATTCATGTTTTTTTGAAACAAGAATAAAAGGTAATTGATGAAATTGAATCATAGGTTACCGTAAAAAGTATATTTGATAAACTGGAGATTTGCGCTTTGCACGCCAGCAATGCAATTGTGCACTATTTTCGCTGACGAAACCTTTCTTCGCTTCCTTAGTTGAACACGAGTCGAAGATCTTGCGCAAAATTGCGGGTTCTTTTATTAAACTTTAAATTTATATAATTTTTTTTTGTTTTTGTTTTGTTCTTCACAAAAAATTGGAGCTGTTTGTTGAAAATTTAGACAATTACTAACTTTTGATATATTTCGTTTCCTAAGTCATATATTGGTACCCAGACATATATCGAAAAACTATAAAAAAAGATATTTTTTGACGGTAAGTTCCGCCCACTCAGGGGATAATTGTTGCTATCGTAGTTCATAAACATTACTGAAGTTCGACAATTAGTCTTCTGAAGTTTTCATATTTATTGTTTTAATTGAGCTAAAAAGGTTGATGAGTTTGCAGATATTAAAATTTTTTTGAAAATGAATTTTCTCAGTTACAACTGAAAACCAATTTTGGGTGAACAGACAAAACAGTTCAAGACAAAACAGTCCCGGACAAAACAGTCCGAGCTAAAGACAAAGTTAAGCCTATTCGCAACAATTAACAAAGAAACCCCTTAGGTTACTTATATAATTGTATTTCACTGAACAAATATTAAGCTGATTACTACATAATTTTTACCAAATAAGCTAATTTGGAACGAGTTTTCGGTTTAATCCTAATTCATATCAATTAAAAACAATGCATTCAGAAGCTCAACTCATAGATTATGTTTGTTATTTGTTTGTAGATTATATTCACAATTGTTTCGGTAATTATTCGGGACTGTTTTGTCTGGGACTGTTTTGTCTGGGAATATTTTGCAGTTTGGGACTGTTTTGTCTGGGACTGTTTTGTCTGGGACTGTTTTTTCTGGGAGTGTTTTTTTCCGGACACAATTTATTGTGTCCACGTGAAATCATTCTTCAGTCCTCAAAATTATGTCTATTTTTTCTCAATGTACAAATCATTTTTTAATCCTTTTCTAAGTGTTTTTTCTCTGAAAACACGCATAAAAGATTATTTTTTCAAGGTTGCATTGCTCAATTTAATAAATGAATACACAACTTATTTCGTCTACATTTTGGAATGCAGCAGATTTTTTCTGGTGAAAACGCTACTTTGCCTTAGTGCTTTTTTTTCAAGAATTTTATGTTGTGGTATGATTGCTACCTCTTTTCCTCTTTATATGCACTTCAAAGACAAAATATCAGTAAAAATGACATTGTTGGAAAATATAAGATCTCATGCTCAATTGCATTATTCTGTTTCTTATTTTGCAATATGTGATAGACATCAAAAGTATATTAAATTAAACTTTGCTTATGCTTTTTGAAATTTTATTTTGTCATAAGACGGCGGCTGCAGACAAAATAAAAACAAACCGTCTGTCAAAAAACTTGTATGATTTTTTAATGCAATTATATGCAACTAAAATTGGAGCTGAAAACGGTGCAAACGCAGAAATAATTAGATTGAAATGAAATGCCAATTTAATTTGAAAAGAAAGACTTTCTTCTCATTTGGAGTTTGTTCACAAAGAAATCGATGCCATTAATTTCTCCAATTTCTGACAGGGAAGCGGAAGCTAGAAAGGCTCAAAAGACACAAAGGCTCAAAGCTCTTCCATTTTCTATTATATTCTCTTCACTCGTCAAATTGGGTTTGAAAAACGGGAAAATTCAGCACAGCCTTAACCACGCATTGGTAATTTCGGCGTTTTTTTTTTGCTGCGGCTCAGAAATGATTTCAACTCTTATTTGGTTATTTTTTATTAATCCCCTCATTCAAACTGCTTTAAAAGAAAATAATAAGTCAAATTAAACATACTCACAAAGTTATCAAAAATTTGTGTTGGTAAAATGAATATTAAAAAATCTTTATAGGGCAGACATGTCTTTATTCAGGACATTATAGATTAAATGAACGTGAACTTGTATTTTGTTCAGTATTGTATTCATTGAGATCGTTATTATCTATTTTTCATAGAGAAAGGTCGACCAAATTTGATGAACTTTTCCTTTTCTTTTGTCTTTCTCCTCAACCCTTCCTTCCTTCTTTTCCCCTGTCGATTTTGAAACCCCCTGATGAATTTGCCCGACTCTACTTCAATTAATACTGACAGCCTATTTTGACGCAGTCCTAACCGCCCGTTCGTCCCTTCACCTAATGCCTAACAACCCCCCACCCACACCACATCCAACCCCCATCCCCTCCCCTTATCTAGGCGCCCACGCATTATACCTAGCTTAATGTGAAGATTAAAGGCTATCGAACTAAACAATAATAATGAATGCACGGAGAACATGAAACATTTGTATTCGTACTTAAATTTTTATGACGAAAGCGTTATATTGTTGAATAGATAAACACCGATGCAAAAATTTTCGCAGATTTTGAGGGTCCTTTTAGGTTTAATGAGTGCTTCTGCGCTTTGAGCAGGTTTTCGAGGCCTCTTTTCCACAGCTTTCTTTCTCCTTTTGTTCATAATTTTTGTACTGCTTTCCCTTTCCCCGTTTTTGCATCTTTTCGTTGATTAATTCTCCTCAAAGCTAAAAATCTCCTAATGTCCCGTTTTTATCTCCTTCAGAATCCCCTTTCTACACAATTAGTGTACAATATGCAAGTACACGTGTGTTGTTCACGCGGCCCAAAGACTCCTTCCTAAACTGGGAAAGAGTTCTTTTCCCCGAGTATAATGTAAAATTAAGGAGATTAGATTAGAGTATGGATGAAGCTCTTGAATAAAAATAGAGAACTAATGTGATGAGATAAATACGCATCCTGTGCCTACATCAACCGGGAAAATATCCCCACGGAGCGTTTTAGCCCAAATAATTTTGACAAAAAATTAAGGAAAACGAGGGGAAAATTTAAGGAAAGAAATCAGGCGAGCTAAAAAAAAATACAGGAAGATGTTACCCAAAATTGTACAAGAAACTTGTTTTTATCTAAATGCATTTTATATGGGAAAAATAAGGCTGCCTTTACTTTAAAATTGAAATTTGGTCAGAAATAATTGTGAAAAAATTGTTTATACTTTGGGCTTGATTTGGGCCTTCGCGAAAGCACTTGAGGCGGAAATTTTGACAAGAGGCTGCAATAATACAATTATTGTCATACTTTTCCTTTTCCTATTTCAGACAGAGAAAGCCCACAGGCGGAAAAAAGATTGGTGGGCTAACATTTCAATTAGCCGAAACAAAAGTTTCCTTGCTTCCTTGCAAGGATCGTACAAGAAAATATATTATGATTTGTATCACATCATATATTCTCCTTTTTTGAAACCTAGTGGCAAACCAAGTGATTTATTTGTTTTTAGACAATTATTTGAAGTTTGTGAAAAAAATACTCACCATAAATAAATAAAAATAATGTTCAATAACTATTTGTTTACATGTACTGTGGCACAGACGAAATGTTAGTCGAGTAGTTTCTTCAACAAACGTTGCATGCGAAGTTTTATAAAAACCATGTTTTTCGAAAGTAGACGTTTAAAAGTTCAGAAACAAATGCTCATACTAAATTAGGCATCTTTTCAATAATCGCCTTCTCTTCGATGACAAGTAGGCAAAATTCTCGCTTAAATTCTATTCGAAAATTGCCTCCCCTTTTTCTAATAGGGAAGGCGATTGTTGAAAATCTAAATTAGTGGTCTATTTATTCGGTACTAGGTGATTTCTTGACCTGATCTAAATTCTGCAAATTTTGCTGTCGGCTAAGCGCACTCAATTTTCGAATGACCACGGGCGGACGATCGCCCACGCGTTACGTGTGGACTGGTTCACAGCTTAATGAGCTCTTGTTTCCTGTGGCTTATCAAAAATAATTGACAAAAAAGGAACACGCAAGATTCGCGATTCCATTTTAATGAAGGCCTCTATTCACAATACTAAAATTGATATCTCACTCTATGACTAACGGGAAGTCATTTCTCTTTTTAATTATTTTTACGCACTTGAGTAATGAAAAAAGTGTGGTGAATAGAGGTAGTGAAATAGAGTTCAAAAATAACGTCAAATAAGTCATCAATTGCATTTGCGTGGCACGAAGTTTGAAACCAATATGAACTCGTGCATAAAATTAAAATTAAATAGTTGGATTAATTAAAATTGAGATGGAATGGATAACAAAAAATAATAAAGCTAAACTTGCAAGTACAGCAATTAAAATTACAAAAAAAATAAACACTGCAAAAAATTTACCCAATTACGACAGCAATTGATCACTTTTTTACCTTTGCAATTGTAATTCCTTTACAAAACACTTTTCATCCAAATCAGTTTTTTTTCTTTTTTGGAGAAAAGTTTTTTTGTTGTTTTAGTCATTTTTACGAGCACAGCAATGGATAAAACAGATTGCAAGGACTGGTTAAAAATGGTTTCTAGCTGCCACACCTTTATTGCAATTAATTTTATTCCTGAAAATATATTCAAACTTTAAATAAATCTAAAAAAACTGAAAAAAAACGAGCATCTATTTCTAAAGTAAAACCAATTTTCTATTTTTTCCTTAGTTGAAAAATTAGAAATTTTAAGAAAAAAATTTAGTATTTTTGTATTGTACTGCACTCACGAGAACTTTCTGATGGACCGTTGAAACAACAAAACCGTTTTTAGAATACAAAACGTGTGTCATTTCTGAGAAAGATCAAAAAACCTTTTTCACCAATTCAAAAACGTGAAAACTAGGTTCAGAGAATTTGAGTTTTTGCACAACCATAACCATCGCACAGCAATAAAAAGAGTTTCTAAACGTTGTTGGTATATTTTGCGATCAAATATTTTCGAAAAAACGAAGCATTTTGAATTTTCGTTGTCTTGAAAATGGTTACGCAGGCACACAACTTATTTTGATTGTTTCGATCGGTTTTAGAGATTACTGTACCTAAAAATGAAACTTGATTTTCGCATTTTCAAACGCAGTGGTTTACATTTATTTTCTATTCAAATAAATATCAATTTCTAGTGTTTGGTAGATTTCATGTATGTCGTGGTTTTGATGGTCAGAAACTTTTGTAGTGGTCAATCTAGTTTAAAGTCGAAAGAAAAAACTTATAACAAGAATATGGAATCTAAAAAACCAACAAAAATTTTGGGAATTTTTCATTTTGGTCAAATCAGTTAAATAGCAGTTTTAAGTTTTGGTGCAATAATATGAAGTATGCTCCCTTGTTTCTAAACTATCTAAGAACATGTTATCAAAACCTTTCTTGAGCATTTAAAGGTTTGCTTAACTTATTTAAGGTCTTACACTCCTTGGCAAGGTGCATCAGCTCTCTTGTCACAAAAATTTGTCAACTGTTTTCCTCATTTTTCGAAGAAGTTCAATTGACGGAGAAATCTTGACAACTGTCACATAAATTATCGACATTTAATTTGTTCTTCCGTTAAGGAAAGCAGAAAATTTTGTCTTTTTGAATTGAAAAAAACGCATTGTGCTGTCTCGGAAAAAAGGTAAAAACGGCGTTTTTTTAAAGAATACATGGCCTAGTGCAAGCAAAGAAATAACAGATCCCAAAAAATAGTCCCAGACTATGGTTCCCCGAAGAATCTGTACCAAAAAAATCAGTCCACAGAATGCAAAAAAAATCATTCCTTGACATTAAAGTCTCAAATTATCATTAGGATATTAGGAGTTGCTTTGAAATTAAGTTTTTCGTTAAATCTCTACGTAATTGAGAATAACCAAATATCAACTAAATACTGGGGGCCATCTGTTTTTTTTAGGGTGAAATAGTTAAACATCAGTCAAAAGTAGTTGGCGCCTGAAATTAGTTTATCTCCAACAAATTTCTGAAAAAAAATTATCCAAGCGCGCACTCCTATTGTTATTTGGCATTGTTTTGTGTGGGTCTGTTTTTTTAACTAATTTTCATCCCGTCATGAGAAAAGCGACGAAAACCAATGAAATCGACTAACGACAAAAAACAAGAGCTTTGATCGTTTTTAGCCCAAGCAAAGCCGACAAAAATGTACGACTCCTTATGTCTAAATTAATAAATATCCTAGTTCAGGATGAATTGTATCGCTATTTGGTACTGTTTTGGTTGTTGTTTGGAACATTTTGTCCGGGACTGTTTCCTCCGGACACAGCTTAGTTTACTCGAAAAATTTTTCTTGTTGATATTTATTTACCTTTAGTGCGGGTAAGTGTATTAGTGTTGCTGTCACTCCCACTGTTCACAGTCTGCGGAACCTGGAATGTGTACACAGCTGCAGACGCCGAGTGTTGGTGCATTGGGTGATGACCTCCCGGATGACCTCCCAGGGTACCATAGGAACTGGGGGGCTGAGGGGGTGCCGAGGCCATGTACTGATGATGGGGCGCCTCAAGTGTGGGCGCCTGGTGGTATGACTTCTGGAACTGTTGCTGGCCCAAAGCATAGCCTGAACAGAAATAGGCATTATTGAATGATTAGAACAATCATTCACTTTGCGAATATGCATTTGTTGAAAAAAAATAACAAACTTTTCCACGAGTATTTACAAAAGTTCTCTTTATTTTTTAGTTTTTTTGAGAGATCGTTATCTCTCTATGGTATCTAACTTGGTAAAATCGTCATTCTTTGCCAAATTGAATTAAAAAGGTTAGATTAGTTCAGGTTAATAAATGAACTCCTCGTAAGGAAATTTTTCTTTTAGTGGTGCTGAGTTAAATTTGAGGATCCACCGACTTTATATGCATACACTTAATCCGGGCATCTATTTTTTTCTTAATCTTTTAACATTCAACTTTCAACATTAAAGTGCTCAATTTTTGTATAAAATCACTCTGCTCTTCCGACTGTAAGAACACTTTACTTTATTGAACTCAATTAAGTGTTTTTGCACGGAAAACGATACAAAAATTTATGCTTTTACGGCCGTTGCAAAATAATTTTAAAACAGCTTGAACTCAATTTCAGCTGCGCCAGTTTGAAGTTTCTAAGCATGCAAACAAACGAATCTCTTCAAAAATTAATTAGCTTTTCCTGTCAAAACTGACAAAAAATCTGTACGCTGCCATAATTACGTGTCAAAAAGCCGGTCACAATTTGTAATTTATTTGACACTCTATAAATAAATAATTAGCTGTTTTAGTACATAAATATACAAGTACGCAACCGCTTAAAACATTTATGAAACGTCTGTGATAAAGCGTACAGTGTCGCCTTTTGCAGGGAAAAGTAGTCATTTTTCATAAATTTTTGTTGTTTTTAATCAACGGAAGCAGCTTTGTAAATTCTAAAGTAAAAGTGAGTAGTAAGTTGTAATCATGGACAAAAAGAAAAGATTTTTAATTGAAATTTTACTACACTGTACTGTTTTATTTTTGTTCATTTATTTGCGTTTATTTTGTTCAAGTCGAAGATTTTGTTCGAACACTTCTATGCGAAGGAAAGACCTTTAATAGCAGAGCTTAGTATAGAAAATAATTTTATTTTGACAATCGAAATCCACGATATGGTCGTCAAAATTTTGACTATCTAACAACTTAACTCCAAATCTGATCTTTAAAAAATCGATTATGTTCATAACCAATGATGCAAGAAGATCTTGCTCCACGAATTTTTGTGATCAGTTTATGATCACAGGCAAATCACAGCAGTCATATATGACCTTGTAAGATAACTGGGAATCATATACGATATTGAATGGTCCCCAGTAAAAGTTTTATGATAGGCGACCCAGGGTAGTTTCTGCCCGTAATGCAATGCAATGCAATACGATTAGAAATTGTAATGAACTCATAATCAAATAAAATGAACCAAAGCTTATATTCACAGATGCCTCAATTTTCGAAACTTTCGCATTTTTTTGTTTTTTTAAAACAAAATTCACTTTGAACAACTCTAACTGATAGATATCACAGCGCCGACGCATTTCGTTAGCTTGGTCATATAAAGATTAAAAATTTTTTGACTTAACGATCATGCTTTGTGGGAAAATTTTTCAAATTAAGTTTGGTGATTTAGTGAAAAGCCTCAACCATTTTTTTTTCATTTCATCGTTTTTTTTTGTCCCTTTGGACATCATAGAAAATACTGGCGATTAACTTAGAATAGACTCCTCGTTTGAAAAAGGAACAATAAAGGGTGAAATAAAATTATGCTTTCAACTGACTACAGAAGTTTGACACACTAAGAATTGGTGGGCATAAATTTTTCAAAAAAGTAATTTTTCATGAAATTCATCATCAGAATTGGTGATTTTCAAATTTTACAAATTCTGCAAAAACCCGAATAATTCACAAACCTTTGAATAATTTTTAGTTGTTTCTCATTTTTTCAATTAAGCGCAGCATTGATTATCAAATATATAAAGTATAGCAATAGCATTAGTGTTAGCAGGAACAGCGTAAATAGTTGAGTGCTATTTAACAGTATTACAAGTGACAATTTACGGACAGATCCAACAACGTTGGAGTGATTAGGCCTCTATTCACTCTGTGGCCCCGTGGGGAGTGGGGAGAGAGGGGGGTGATAGTTTGGAGAGACCCAATTGAGAATTGAGTGACATTCACTCTGATTGCATGTGAAACCATTTCCCCCTTCTCCCCCCGTTTACCCCTCGCTATACCCCCACTGTTACTGCTGCTAATTTGGACTCCACTGCGATCGATCAGACGTACAGACAGAGTGTGGGAATGGTGATAATTGAAACCTCTACATATGCTGAGTTCTGTCTGTCTGTTTTTAAATGATGATTATATTATAGTCGCACATTCAGATTGAAAAGTTGAGTAGATAATTTATTCAACTGATGAAATAGAACGGGCGGCTGAAAAATTTGTTCACGTTTGTAAAGCTTTATCGCGAAAAGCTTAAACAAAAAATAGAACTTTATCTCAATAAAACTGTACCCCGAAATTTTAAATTTAAATGCCAAAAATATAAAATTAAACTCAGGCTCTTTCGGACTACAAAATAAACACCTATACCACTATCTTGAACTGAAAAACTAACTAATAAGTAACGAAAATTTAACAAAGAAAACTTTAATATAATCCAACACTGAAATTCTAAAGCTTTGAGCATTAGATAAGTAGAATTAAATTCTTATATATATGCAAAAAAGGCTATCTATTGACTTGGAGACAAAAATGAAGAAGCCAAAAAAATTAAAGATAAAGTTTTAAAAACAGAGGTACTTTATCGACCTTTAGCACGATAAAAAAGAAATCTGATCAAAAATTTTTCGATAAAACGTTTGAGCCAATTCTGAGCATATTTTTTGATAGTTTTGTCGAAATTGGGTGAAAAAAAACGAAATTCGTACAAAAAGCAAAAGAAAATTTAACAAATTTCCTTGAATCAAACAATTTCAAGATTATGATATCTACTTTCACCTAGCAGTTGAAATAATCATTTGATGACTGTCAGTTTAGCGGACTGAAAATTAATGTAAAAATTGACCTTCTTAGCTTTAGTTACCCAGTGAAACTTTATACACTTTGATAAGACATGGATGATCTTGGCATCTTTTTCAAAACATCTTGACAAGAACTTGAAATACTAACATTTTATGGTAAATCTTGATTACAAGCCTTGTTAGATCTTATCAAGATAAACCATGAGAGTTTCTATACAGCTCTTGACATAATCTTGACAAATCTTGGTAACAATTTTCACACTTCCAGTTGCCGCTCTATGTATCTCGTCCCAGCAAAAAACAAAGTCCTGTGAACTCAAAATACAAAATGAAGGTAAAGCGCATCAATGGCCATTTTCAGCCCTAAAACTTTTGTATCTAGAATTAAGAATTTGGAATTATAATTGAATTTTTAAATCCAAAGAAGACGACAAGGGACGTCTTAAAATACTGCCAACAATGTTAGCCTCTTTTTTGCTTCGCCTTAATATCATTTTGTTTCAAGTATCTTTTTCTCTGATAAAAAAATTAGAGATTGCTTTAATAGCCATCTGCTAAAATCTCCGATAACAAGCGACCACTTATTGGACACAATTTAGTAGCACCAGCTTGTATCAGAACGGTATGCCGATTTGTCACATTACAATTTTTTTAGATTTCATTTATGGGATCATAGTGGGGGCCTTCTCGTTAGCGGTCCTGTTTAAGGTGTGTACTATGTATAAAACTGAGCTCGCAACCGCCTAAAAATTTCAACATTCTGGAAAAAATGGCTCGCTTGTGGGTTAATAAACTATCAGGAGCAGTTTTTTCTGACATTCTTGATAATTTTTGGTATATCTGGCAGTTCTAGCATAATCGTATAATTTCCTACTATATCTTATTTCTGGGTGTCAATGAATTTTTGATGCTTCATATGCATGGCCATGTCATGGTTAATCTTTACTGAAAACGTGTCAAAATCTTGTTTTTTGACAGCTATGTGACCGTTCTTTAAAAAAAATTCTTAGCACATGCAGATGGCAAATATTGCGCTTTAAATTTTTGGGGGGAAATAATGAACAGAAAATCTAGAGAACCTAAAACCCACCAGCAGTTGACATATGTAGCACTGATTGCTCATACAAAAAGTACGTCATAAGTTAAAGAAAGATATCAAGCTAAAGTCAACAACTTCAATCTTTTTTGCATTTCTTCGATACTTTTTATCTCTTTGGACATCATAGAAAACTTGCGAGTAACTTACACTAGACTCCTCATTTTAAAAAGAAGCAAAATGTTGAAATGAAATTTGTTTGCTTTCAACTGACTACAAAAGTTTGCCTTCCCACATAAAATCTTTCAAAATATGAGGAAATGGCAGTTTCAAAAATTACACTAGTTAGTTGGCATAAATATTCGGAAACTAACTTTTATATGAAGAATTTTTTAAACAGTAAAAACAAGTAGGGATCACAAACGTGCCAATAAAGTGTTCATCAGGCTTCCTCTCACAGTGAACAAACTTTCGAGAGGATTTTATGAAGTATTATAAATCAGTTTCTTTCTTTTGAGTTAACTTTTCAAATTTCCAAAACACACTTGAGTTTTAGAGATTTATTAGCAGACTTAGACGTTAACAACTGACTTGGACTCAAGTGCACAAAGTATACCAAATACCGATATCATCACAAGAATTAGTTCAGTACAACTATATTTTCCATCATTAAACCAGGTAATATGTGTTCTGTATCTTATGCAAACGCACACGTTTAAAACCAGCGACTATGTTGAATGAACTATTTGTTACCTTAACACCATTTAGGGGTGGGAAAGAGATCAATATTCAGCAGCACTAATAGCTCACTAATAGAACCCCAATTGAGCAGAAGGAAGGAAAGGAGGGTTAATTTAAAAGGCTGCGTCTTTTGGGAATCGAAATGGAATAGGATATTATACACTTAAATAGATCTCAAAATGGAAAAGGTGGGAAAAGATGTATACGGATGCGTCATCTGCCCTAATTGCATATCTCATTATATCTTTTCGTATAATTTTCTCACTATTTTATCAATGCTGCTTTTAAACAATTAAAAATGTTTTTTTTCCACCTGGCATGCAAAACATGAGCCTTTTGTATTATAGCAGCAGAGCTCTGCAAGATTTTATCATTTTGCAAGAAATTTTCTTTCTAAAAAAACTGTTCTAAAAATTTGTCGTTTGAACCATAAGCTTGCACTTAAATGCCCTAGTATTAAAGAGTTTGATTTTCCTTTAAGTAATTTATTGCTCCAACTCCACTCAATTATAACTTTTCCGCAAAAGGTCATAAAAGGTCTCATGAGCGTTAGATAGTTATTCTTGTCCTTTAACATCTCGTAACACGTCTGCTGAAAGATTGAGTCCTCACATTTTTTTAATTTTTGAAAGTGTTACATTCTGGCACGAATTTTTAATGATTCTGTAACTTGTGAGTAGAGTTGTTCGAGACAACACTCAATGGAAAATTTTGAATTTTTAATCTCTAATTATAAAAACAATTGATTCTTGAAGCAGTTGATTCATAACTGATCAATATTTCAAGAAGCAACAAGATTATTTGATAATTGTTTTTGAGTCATTGCAGCACCTATTCTATTATTTAGTTGACTTTATTTGAATTTTAATGAGCCTTGATATGATTGACAAAAATGCATTAAAACACATTTCAAGCCTTTTGATTTAAAAAATGATAAAACAAGGTTGGAAACCATTTTTTCTGCAACAATTATTAAATTCAATTAGTAACAGCTTCTTGCAAAAATAACAAAAAAATTATATGGAGTGGAAACGTCAGAATAAGCGGGAAATAATAAGAACAAAACTGATTTCATCACGAATTAAGTACACTAAAAAAGTACTTTTTTATAATAAGATACTACAAACTTTGTTAAGAAACTCAACGTTTTCACGAAGCTGTTTGAATAGTAACTAAAAATAGACATTTAATGTTTAGTTTTTGTCAATGATACTCAACATTGACGAAATTTGGACTTGGTTTCAACACAAATCTTAAGATATGGAAATTGTTGATATGTACAGTTTTCTTTTAAAAAACTTAAAAATGGTTTCAAAGTAGTTCTTACAGAAAAAAGGGAACAGCGCAACCGTCAGCAATTAAGTCATACAAGAGATTTTGTCGGTATAGATCAAATTGAATCGAATTTGAAAAAAAATTGAACTGTTTTAAACCCACCGGTTTTATATAGCAAAAAAAATTATTAACCGGAAGCTTTTTGATTCTATTTATTCAATTAATTAATCGAAATTTTATTTTCGCGTGCTTCGACAAACAAAAAATGTGCACAAAGAATATATGAACTGTTTCGTCGAAATTTTGTCATCAGTGAGCTTTGAAAGTCTTCAACGAAACAGTGATTGTATCAAAAACGGTTCGATTACTCTTCATGGAAAAAAAAACGACTCGGAGGCTGGTGACAGAGCAAATCAGCGCTGAATCAGTCCAGAGACATTCAGTTTTTTTATGATGACTGGTACTCTGTTCATGTCCCAATTTACACGGGCCAGTCTTGATTGTTGAGTTAAATTTACATCAAAAAAAATAATAAGCTCAGTATAACTCCCACCAACAAGGTTTCATTTGTATGCAATTCGAACTTCCGCGTGGGAACTTGTAACATTTAATTTGCGTAGCAAGTCGTAACCACTAAGCTAAATGAGCTTTCTGTTTATTGCTCACAAACTAACTTATATAAATAGTATGTATACTACTATTGTAATTACAAGTTATAACCTACAAAAGTATGGCATTTTTGATTTTCTCAATCTTGATTTTGGGAAATGAGTCATTTTCAGAATGTACAGGTTAAGTTTAGACTGGGCTAATTCTATGACCTCAATACAATTATAATGAAGAATAACTGCACATAAAAAACCTCAAATATTCTGGAGTTGAAATGTTTCAGAACTGAATTAAGTTTTTACACTTGAAATGTGCTGGTTCAGCGCTGGAATGCTCTGCGACTCACATCTGGGTATTATTTGCGCAACCAAAAAAAAACATTTGCGCCTATCTTCTCATTATACACTATTTTTTGCTTGCTTTCATTTGCCCAAATAAAACTCTTAGAGTTTAAAGTTTTCAAATGTATATGTCAAAAACGTTTGCTGGGTAAAACAATGAAAAACAATTTGCTTCAGAAAGAATTGTCAAACCAAATTTTATGAATTTTGACAAATTTTGTGATTATACTTGGTTAAATATATTAAGAAACAAAAAACTTTAAATTTATATAAAAATGATTAAAAAAATTGTAGCAAACGATAAAATTTTTTGTTTGTAGAATATCAAGTCAAGGAATAACCTAATTACAAAACGTTTACGGTACTGCCCAATTCTATTTAATAAATAGAAATGTGCAGTACTGCACGATACTATTTAACTAAAATGTATTAAAGAAAGCATTTATACCAATTGTATATTTTAGACAGCAGTCGATGAGTAGCAGTTCGTGTTTTATAATTCATCTCAGCGGTTGATGAGAATGAATTTGCCCGGGGGTCAGATTTAGCAAAAAAATTTACGTGCAAATACCCCGGGTAGAAGCAAATTGAAAATCGACTTTGAATCATTTAATCTTGCTATAAAATCCGCTGTTAAAAGCAGTAAAAAGATGACTTAATGAAAGACACAAAATCATTGAGAAAATCACAAAAAAGAGAAGAGAAAATCAAGACAGCACTGATTTCAATTTTGTGCTTTGGGGTCAAAATGACGCATCGTATACGTAGTGCATTATAGCAGCCTCCGCCTCTGAAAAAATAAAAATTCTAGTTCAATCGCAAGGAAAATTTGAGGAAGTGGCGGCGTTGTTAGTTTAAACATCAAAGGGCGAAGAGACAAAATGGATTAATAAGATGAAAAGCAGACGTGGATGTTAAATGATGATAATGACCGTCATGCTTTTATATTCGATTATCACATGAAAGTTATTCGGCTATATTTACAGGTATTGGGTAATGGAGAAGAAAAAGGAAGGGTTGTATAACTTGAGACTCCCACAAAACCCAAGGGTGAATGGCGGGTGTATGGTTGACTGGGAATCAAAGGTGGAAAAATAGTTGACGAGACTATAGTTTTTGAACTGTTGTTCGAAAATCAGTGAACTATAACTAAAGACAAGATAAGTATCGTTATCAATCAGTTAAAGAAGAGAGAGGGAGCGAGAGAAACGGCTCAAACAGTTGTCTTGTAAGATCTTCCGGGTTTTGCCAGGCAACATGAAAGGTCGCTTTCCATTAACTCTAATTTTTCTATAAAAATGCTTACAAACATTTTAAAAACTGCCAAAAAATTTACTCATCAACTCTGTTTATCATTCCTCATGAGTACGAATTTATGGAAAAAACCTTTTGAGGTACTGTAAATAATTTATCCAAAACAAGATAAAAACTGTTTGAAAATCTAATTTAAGCAAGACATCGCTGGACTGACGCAATTCGTTTGTGCTGACTGTGAAGAAACAATTTTTCATATGAACTGATGGGTGCAAACGTTTTTTCTATTAACACTGCATAATGACAATATCATATAAATTTGATTGCATTAATCGCAATGTTAAACCAAATAGACCAAAGACAATAATTCTCCTAGAAAAAATAGAATAAATCTAGCAATTGATATTTAATTGTTTTCAACAACCCAAGAAAACTTATGACCAAAGAATAAATTAAGTAACATTGTAGGAAAGACGTCTCATATTTTGAGGGTCAACTTACAAGAGCACAGCGGTGTTACTAAAAGAATGCTCATATCAGCATTTGTAAAAGAAAAGTTTTGCAATAGGTGTGACTTTTACTTAGTAAAAACTCCCAAATTAAAACAATTAACTTTTTCTAAAATTGAATTTCACTTCAACAAATTTTAATAATTGAATATATCTTAAAAAGTTTCAACTGCTTACAGAAACATTTGTCTGGTTCCTTAATTGTAAAAATGTAAAAAAAAAAATTTTAATTTCTGTTTGGAGTTTTAAAAAATTTGATTTGTCCAGTTTTTGAAATCATAGGACATATACACAACTTCAGCTCTCATTAATCAAGACAATTTTTAAATTATTTTAACCTAAAAATGGAAATAATTCGTTTTAGTTTGATCATGAAACGTTCATTCTCCGTCACTCCAATTGGTGCAATTTATCCAACTATAAATAGCATTCAAACTCCCGAATGTGTTGTACCATACACGTTAGGGGAAATCCGCCGAACACAAAATATTTTAAAAATTTAAAAGAGTCAAGAATACAAAAGCCATAGACGCAAAAATTGATTTTAGTTTAATCGAATAAAGATTCTGCTAAAAAATTGTGAACTGAAAAAAATCAAGTTGCCATGTGGGCTAAAACTGGTAGACACAGTACGATTTGGTGTCCCGCTTTGTCACCCCTATTTACTTAACCCCCTATCAATTAACACCTCTAATATTTCAGCTAAATTTTAATCTTTTATGAAATTAGGACTATTAAGTTAGTAAAACAATCACCTGGCCATGCCTATCAGGCGATCGCCATGTCTATCAGGCCATGGTAATGCCTCAGCGGCCTTGATACGAAAATATTACAACCTTTATGACAAAACATAACTTAAATGTCGACTGTTAATTGGTGGGATGAAATGATAGATGAGGGAAATGATAAAGGGGTCAAATGATATGGGGTTAGGACATAAGGGGACAAATGAATCAGTTGGAAAAGAAAAATAATCTTATATGAGAAATTTTGTTTTTCTCAAAATAAAAGTAAACTACTTCAATTATTTTGGCGAAAATTCTCTCTGTTTGAATATTTACCGGAATCTTGCGCAAAAACTGAATTTTTTTATAGAAAAAGCTTATATTGGTTTTGCTGAAAAAAAGTGATGCAGATTTTTCGAACATTTAGGATTGTTGATTTTATTCAATTGAGATATACAGTTTTCCAAAATCAATTGATGTAATTGGTGGGATGAAATGATAGATGAGGGAAATGATAAAGGGGTTAAATGATATGGGGTTAGGACATAAGGGGACAAATGAATCAGTCGGAAAAGAAAAATAATCTTATATAAGTAGTTTTGTTTTTCTCAAATTAAAAGTAAAAACTAATTCAATTATTTTGGCGAAAAATTCTCTCTGTTTGAATATTTACCGGATTCTTGCGCAAAAACTGAATTTTTTAATAGAAAAAGCTTATATTGGTTTTGCTGAAAAAAATGATGCAGATTTTTTGAACTTTTAGGATTGTTGATTTTATTCAATTGAGATATACAGTTTTCCAAAATCAATTGATGTAATTGGTGGGATGAAATGATAGATGAGGGAAATGATAAAGGGGTTAAATGATATGGGGTTAGGACATAAGGGGACAAATGAATCAGTCGGAAAAGAAAAATAATCTTAGATAAGTAATTTTGTTTTTCTCAAATTAAAAGTA
Organism: Convolutriloba macropyga; assembly: GCF_964194025.1. Taxonomy (NCBI): domain Eukaryota; kingdom Metazoa; phylum Xenacoelomorpha; order Acoela; family Convolutidae; genus Convolutriloba; species Convolutriloba macropyga. Next base: position 70,904,531 of record NC_134470.1, read on the forward strand.
AAAACTACTTCAATTATTTTGGCGAAAAATTCTCTCTGTTTGAATATTTACCGGATTTTTGCGCAAAAACTGAATTTTTTTATAGAAAAAGCTTATATTGGTTTTGCTGAAAAAAAGTGATGCAGATTTTTTGAACATTTAGGATTTTTGATTTTATTCAATTGAGATATACAGTTTTCCAAAAATCAATTGATGCAATTGGTGGGATGAAATGATAGATGAGGGAAATGATAAAGGGGTTAAATGATTTGGGGTTAGGACATAAGGGGACAAATGAATCAGTCGGAAAAGAAAAATAATCTTATATAAGTAATTTTGTTTTTCTCAAATTAAAAGTAAAAATTACTTCAATTATTTTGGCGAAAAATTCTCTCTGTTTGAATATTTACCGGATTCTGGCGCAAAAACTGAATTTTTCTATAGAAAAAGCTTATATTGTTTTTGCTGAAAAAATGATGCAGAGTTTTCGAACATTTAGGATTGTTGATTTTATTCAATTGAGATATACAGTTTTCCAAAATCAATTGATGCAATTAGAAGTTCTTTCAGTGTATAACATGATTGGTCAATTACTGTTTTCTGATTTTTGAAGTTGAAACCAGAGAACTGAACAAATTAAGATTTATTTGTTCATTTTGTTCTCTTTTTTGCTGTCGTCAAAATGAAAATTCGTACAGTTCAAATTTAGCTCCCACTAGTCAAGACATTTTGATGCATTTTTAATGGTATTTAAAAGACCGTTAGTCCTTCTAATACTTTTTGGTAAGCATAATCGTTTCCTAGCGCTCCATTACGACGGAACAAAAACATTCAATCTTTGATTTTTAAAAATTCTATTACTGGCAATTATTATTAAGATTGGTTATTCGCAGCTCTTATTAGTTTGTGCAAACCCTTATTAGTGCATAAATATGGTTTTTTTCAGCACGCATAGTAACAACAACCGTTAACTTATCTTTTTGGAAACGAAAGCAATTTCTTAACTATTTGATTTCTTTATAATTGTTTTTGTTGGCATACGCTTTGCCAATTAAATTTTTTCTCATCTCAACTGTTGTGGTTGTTTTTTTCCGCTTCAAAAAATAATTATATTGGGATGATTCTATTTATTTATTTGAACACAAGTAGTCAAGTGGGGTTTGATCAGATGGGACATAATTTATGATATGCAGGTTCATAACCGGTTCTCTTTTTTTTAGATTTCGAAAACTCATTTTTCTCAATAAATTACTCAAAAAATTTTAAATGATTTTCAAGGTGACGACACTAACCATCGGTGTCTGCGAATGTGCTTCTCATCTGCAGTGTCTGGCTATTCATCAATTGCGAATCTGTTGGGCTCTCTGCATCTGATAGACACCCATTTCCATATTTGGCACCATTCGCTTTACTGTACGGATGCGCATACAGACCCGAGGAGGCATCCGAGATGCGTTTTGTCTCCAACTGAAGATGATTATGAGTGTGATGATAAGGAAGGGTTATGTCCATAGCTATTTGTTTGTTTTTCTTTTCACGCCGCATCCTTCGATGTGACGATCCTCTGAATTTGCAAATCAAAAATGCCCAAACAAAGATTAAAATGATAACTATAAAAACAACAAGCGCTGTTAGGTAAAGCGCAATTCTTGGAATTTGGGTTAACAGTCCCGAAAATGTTGTCATTTCGTTACCATATCCAAAATCGGTGTGATTAAAAAGCGTCCAGTTAGCCGATAACTGGATAAAAATCTGAACTGTTTCTACGAATAATCCATCTGAAATTTCCACAGTTATTGTGTAATCTTGGTCGACTTTTAAAGGTTCAGTGCCAAATCCTAAATCGTGTTTAACCGAAATGACTCCCGATTCCTCGTCAACTTGGAATCGATGACCTGATGATGATTTGGCAATTTGATATTGTAGCTTGCTTGTAACGTCTTCATCATTGGCGTATACTTTTGTAATTTCATAATTCTTATAAGCGTCCCACGGGATAACAGCTTTAGTGTCCGTTCGGCTGTAATCAACAATCGGCTTATTGTCATTGGCATCAAGAACTCGTACTTCAACGTCGATCACGCTGGTACCGTCGTGACCAATTTTCAAGGTGTTCGTGTTCTCTTTCGCTTTGACCTTGAACCGAAAGCAGCCGTGTTGTTTGTAATCCGAGTATTTGTCTTCAACTGTTTCAAAATCAAATTTTTCTAAAGAGTAAACCCGACCGGTGACAGAATCGACCCTAAACAAAACCCGATCCGACGAGTACAGCGACTGATATTGGTATGTGATTTCGGCTTCGTCGCTATCCGGGTCAATGGCGTCGATGGTTCCGACCCATTTAGGGGGTTCTTCGTTCTCGAGAACATCCAATCTGTAAGTTTGGCTGTCAGCCGTTTGAAATTTCGGAGGGTTGTCGTTGATGTCTGACAAATGGATCCGGTATTTGGTGTCTGCGTATTTTGATGGTGTTCCAAGATCTGTGGCCCGGATCATAATATCAAATTGATCACCTAGCTGTTCCCGATCTAAAGGCGTGACAGTGCTTACCCATCCGGTTTTTGGGTCAATTTTTAGGAAACTAGAAGCGCGGTTTTTGCTGCTAATCGAGTAAACAATTTGACCGTTTGCACCGCTATCTTCGTCATAAGCTAAAACTTGCTTTAGCTCTCCAATTCCGTCTGTTTTCCCGTTACCTTCCTCGGTGAGATAGTCTTCGTATCGGTGTTGCTCAAAACGCGGCCAATTATCGTTCAAATCTGCGATTTCAAACACAAAGGTCTCGTTTGTAGTGAGTCGTGAACAATTTTGTAATTGATTACGTAACATGGCCGACGAGGCACAGTCGTGCGCCGAGAATTGTAGCGAAAAGCTATTTGGCTGTTCTTCGTGATCAAAGCTAAACTTCTGCTTAAAAACGTAGGTTGTTTTGACGGGATTAGTAGCCTGCAATTCAAAATATTCGCTTCCGTTTAACATAAACAGTTCTGTTTCTCCGAAAGCACCGTTATCTTCGTCTTCGACCGAGAAAATTCCGAGGACTTTACTTCGACCCTGTTCGTTTTCGTCGCCGTAATTTTCAGGCACGTAATAGTGCGTGCCATTTCCCGAAACGTCACCAATATTTCGAAATTTAATTTTTGGTTTGAAATCGTTTATGTCTTCAATTTCAAAGTTCCAGTTCATCATATCAGTTTGCGGCTTTTCACCACAGTCTTTAGCGATTATGGTGATACTGTGTTTAGTTCCGCCTTTGTTTACAAGAGATTCCTTCAGGTAAATATTTCCCGAATCTTTGTCAATTTCGAAGTAACCTGTGCTTTCCATTGACTCGACCGAAAACATAAACTCAATCCGCCCATTTTCACCCGAGTCGATATCTGTCGCTTCTACCGACGATACAATTGACCCAATTTTTGCATCTTCGGGAATCAAAGCGTGCAGATTTGAATGCCCAAATTGGGGCGAATTATCATTGATATCTTGAACATTGATAAAAATTGGCAAAACCGACTGATGTTTAGCACCTACCGCAATTACTTCCAGCGAATAGTTTTGAGTTAACTCAAAATCTAGCTCGCGAACCAACTCCAACCTCGGCATTATCGCCCCATCGGCCTGCCGAGTCCACTTGTCCAGTTTAAAAACGCCTCGCGAGTCTTCGTCAAAAACTCTGACTTCTCTGAGCTCGTAATTAAGAATCCCATTCTCGGGCGAATCAGGGTCGAACGCTTGGTCGACCGGGAATTTACTTCCAATCGGGGTGTTTTCGGGTAAATATAAGACCATCTTTTCCTTTTCAAACTTTGGCTCGTTATCATCTCTGTCATTGACGGTTATGGAAATGGTCTTATAATCATTACCATTATTGTAAACCAGCGGTACTTCAAAAACGCACTTGTGGTCTTTGAAGTTTTTAGTCGGACACTCTTCTCTATTCAGGGTTTTCCGGGTTCTAACCTGTAGTTGCCGTGATTGGGGGTATGTGATCAGTTTGAAGTAGAAGTTTTTGTCCTTTTCAAGTGAATCTTCATAATTTGAGTATTTCGCGTCCAAAACTCCGACCAATACATCAGCACTGAGATTCTCGTCAACGTCTAAGTTTATGACATCTTTCTCTTCATATGAGCACTTTGTGAACAAAAATAAGTTGACTAAGCAAAATGCAATCAATAACAGGTAATTTAAACGAAAATTGAACATGCTAAGAGCTCTGATCAAAAAACAGGGAATTAAAATTAAGAAATATTTGTCCAAAAACTTTCAAACTTCCAAAATTATAACAATTAGATGCTAGCTTTAACGTAATAATAAACGATTTTCGAGGATGTTGATATTATGTTAAAGTAGTTAAAGTTAGAATTATTATTGTAGTAACCAGGCTAGTTAATTGTATTTCAATTCAATAGAAAGGGAAAAATTGAACGGATAAGAAATATTATAACTGAGCAAAGAAAAATTTTGAAGAAAAATTATGGCTGAAAGAAATGGATTATTATTCTGTCTGTTTTCCTTTTCCCTCTCGAAGCGATAAGCAAGGATAAAAATTATTAAAGAGAAAATTGCTGCTTTCGTTTTTGCCTTGTTGTGCGTTTTAAAGTGTAATAAGAGAATGAAGACAAAAAGGAAAAGGCAATTTAAAAACAGTGTTTGGCTCAGGTAAATTTATGAGAGTTTAACACGGGTTTTTGCCGTATGCTGTAGTACTAGTACTAATAGTACTAGCTTCTGCCGCTATTTTTCCTACTGCTGTTGTAATTTGTGATTATTTACGTGGGGGCTTTTTATCATCATTGTTACATTGTAAAGTCATCCATCAGAGTAAAGGGAAAAAGAAGCAAGCTATTTCCCCTTCCGTCTTTTCTTTTCGCCTTATTCTCTCCTTCCCTGTTCTGTTGCTCTGCTTCTTTCCCAATTTTAATTCCTTCTTTACCCTTGTCTGATTTGATTCGAATTGACTTTAAATCTCACAAATTGTCTTCTTTTTGTCTTCTCTTCTTTCGCTTTCAGTCCCAATAACCCCTGCAACATAACCCTACACGCAATAATGTACAAAGTAATGTTTTAAGGCCAAATAATTCCTATATTGCAAAGCGGCTGTTATACCGAGAAAAACGCTAATCTCTCAAATAATGCGAACTTGCATTCTTCCAGCGTTTAGTTCGGGGTTTAAAGAAAGTAGCTTGAAGTTAAGAACAAAATGTCATTTCGATGGTGCAAATAAAATTTAAATAACTAGTAATAACTGGTTTGTTAAATTTAGTAACAAAAATAATATAAGGGTACAAAGTAATTCTAACGGATGAATCTAGCAATGACCTAATTGTCAAAGTTTTTACCCCGAATTTAAAACTTGATCAAAGGAACTTGTATCTATAAATAATGTATAAAAAAAAATTCCCGTAATGCTTCTAGTTATTTTAGCACCATCTGAAAGAAATGCTCAATGTAAAAAATTCGATTTAATTAAGCCCAATTTAAGTTGAACAGAAATAATAGTTTGGTAGCCAGAAATATTATACGCATCAAATTAGGGAAAATTCAACTTGGAAAAAAGCAACGGTTTGTGGAATTAAATCGGTTAAAGACTGATTATAAGTTATAAATTTGACTGGCTGACGTGCGGATTAAAAAGTTATAACCACTGGTTGATCTCAGTCATAAACAGTTCAAAATGACACAAAAGCTGTCATATAATTACTAATTCTCCAAACTGGTAAGAGAACAGTAGAATTTTGAAACCAAAATCCCCTCCTAATTCACTCACTTTTTTAATCTTACAATAAAACTGTATTTTTATAGTATTAGAGAGAAACCGCTTCGGCCAATATTAGTGTACTATTAATACTGCTGCCATTAAAATAACATATCCTGCTTACTGCTTGCTATATGACTGCTTTGCTGTGCTAAATTTTTCCTTAATTTTTTTGCAAATTCGCTTTGACAATTCTGGTTGGACAAATAAAATAACAGGGAAAAATCGTTTCCTGTTTCCATATTTGTTCACAATTTTTTCACGTTTTTCAACAGTTTTGCTAACAGTCTGCGCATAAACAGACGAAAACGGCGTGGGTTATAATGGATATTGGATTCAAACTAAATATGGTGCTTTTGCTTCATTTTTTCAAGATATAGAGAATAAGAAGAGGGGAAAGAGATGAAGCTCATGAATTAAAATAAAATCTGAAGTGAAGCGAGGGGTAAAAATTGGGGACGGCTACCTCTCTTAGAGGGACGAAAGCTGACAAATGAAATGGGGAAAAATTGGAGACAAAATTGGGCAAAAATACGGTGGGCTTCAACTTGGGGAGGTAGATTGGATCGGGAGGGGGTTAAGGGGTTAGCTGATGGTATGAAATGAGTGGGGGTATGGTGAAAAGTCAGGGGGTAGGGATAAATGAATTAAACTAACAGTACGGGGAAAACGGGGAAGGTTACTATGGTGATAATTAGCTCTGCGGTATTAGAATCTAATGGAATTTATACAACCCTCTTTCCCAGTACAAGTTTTATTTTTAACATCATATATTTTTGAGGGAAGCTTTTTGGGGTGGATAGGGAATAGCTGCTAGTGGTATAGATAGCTTCCGCCCCAGTTTTGCATTTCAGTTGGAACAAAATTGCTCTTAAGTTCACATTGGGTAGTGAACCTGACCAAATTAGTAATAAGCTAGCTGTTAAGCTATTAAGATAAGCGCTGATTGATAACTGTCATTAAGACTAGGGCTATCGCTTCAACCGTTGCTGAGGTAAAACTGGTCAAACTCTATTGATGATTCTAAACAAACTTGAGAGGAAGATTCAAGCTTAACCTTTGTCTTAAGCAACCCTATACAAACTTGTAATCTAGGCCAATTTTCAGAGCTAAACAGTGATGGTAATGGTTAAATGAATAAACAATTTCGGTACTCTTCAGAACATGTTCAGAACTCTTCAGAACTCTTCAGAACTCTTCAGAACATGTTGGCGAAGTCCTCTTTTAGCACCATAAAAAATTAATATGCATCTATCTTCTTACAAACAAAAAATTCGCTTTCATTACTTCGTATCAACACCCTAATGCAGCGTTTAGCATCCATTAAGAAATAATTAAACTTTTAATAGCCGATAAATAGGCTGAACTGCCATTATCCTGGTTGGCCTCTATCGGAAATTATATCCACGATCCATATATTGTTTCATACAAGCCATTTAAGCTAAATTTTGTTATTTGTTTTTTTGTTCAATGTGTACATGGGTGGGTAGAGATCTGAAGCATCGAGAATTAAAAAACATAGCAGGGCAAGTCCTAATGTACAATTCAAAGAATTTTCACTGACTAAACAAAAACACAAGACCTAGAACGGACTATGAGTGAATTGGGAAAACCATTTCTAAAAAATCAGATACAAAATTTAAAAAAACCAAAATCAATGTCAAAATGCCGCATGTGAACTAAAAACCACTAGAGAGAAATGAAAATTTAGTTCAAACAAAAAACTAGGCCCAGCATGAACTATGAATGAATTGGGAAAACCATTTATAAAAAAATCCGATCCAAAAAAAATGAAAAAACAGTAAAAATTAAAATGAAAATGCCGCGTGTGAACCAAAAAAAAACAACTAGCGAGAAAGCGAATTTTTGTTCAAACACCGTTTTCTCACTCTACTTCAAAATTAGAGCGAAAAAAGTTCACACCGCAAAACTACACACTTTCTCGCTCCACTTCCTGTTTCGGCGTGACCAAAATCACTACTTCAATCTGACTTCAAAAATCATGAAAAGGTGTGAACAGATCTTAAAAAACGACAGCGCCCCAATACAATTCAAATTCTTAGAACTGTAAAAAAGAACAATAGAATGGGTGATAGAAGATTTCCTAGTTCAAGAATTTCTTATAGATGTTCAGTTTTACTGTTTTCAGCCTCATGACTCCATCCACATTCCCATCAAAAATTCTTCAATTGGTATAAAAATGAAGGTAGCACTCCTCTGGGATCCAGAACGAATTTAGAAATCTTTCAAACTCTTTTAAAATTTTTTTGTTGTTTAAAGTGTTCACTGGCTTAGTCAAATCATAAAGGCTACTGGTTGTCATCGTTCAATTAAGCTCAATTGAAACCGAAAAATTATTAAGATATTGCACATGTATAAATATAAACAATCAAAATTGCAGATCATTAATGACGCTTTATATCATTATTTGACAACTTACACTTTTTTGCTTGTATGTCACCTGTATTTTATAATCTTGGATCAGATCTTGACTGTAAATTGATTCGAAATGCAACATGGTATCATTACGGTTCTTATCGTTCCATTCATCTGGGTTGTTGCAAAACAAACATACAGTCAATTGTTTTTGTTCATTCATTCTGTCCAAATCATGTGGCAATAAAAATTGTGGTAAAAGCTGCTTGTAACAATTTTTTTGAAATAAGATTACCAAAATCAGATCAAGCTGTCAGACTTTATCAAAACCCATAAAAATTGCAAAATAAATTTTTTGTAACGAATGGTGATTTTTTGTGTAATTAGGTTGAAAATCGGAAAAATTTTATAGAACCTCGGAACTCTTTGAGTTTCAAAAATAGTAATTAGTATTAAGTAAAAGAGAGATCAATAAATATATATATATATATATATATATATATATATATATATATACATATATATATATATATATATATATATATATATATATATTTATATATGTTTATATATAAACTTGTTTTTTTTATACCAGAAGAGAACTCAAAATGATCGCACAGACCCAAGTTTTTGTTTTTGAAAAAAAGGACAATTTATTATCACTACTGCCATAGTGATAACAAAAATCGAATGTGAAAATAATTGCTTCCTCAACTGGAAATTTATGAGAATGATAGACAAATTCAATTTGCTTTTATTCCAACCATACTATTTGCGGAACCAAAAGTTTTTAAATCGCAGTTAATGTTCTACCAAAACAAACAAGAAATCTCTCCAGAAAAATTTAAATTGTTTGCCTGTTCAGCAGTTTTGATTTGGTAATAACAATTTTCTTCCTATATTCCTGAATTCAATTCTTATAAAAACTTTAGCAAAAAATCTATTAAAAACAAGATTATAAACAATTGAGCTTCAAAAATTATTAAATTTGACAACATACATAACAACTCCGTTCATTGTTAACGAACTGTCTGTTTTCAATTTTTTGTTAGTTTTTTTATATTCGAATTGTTGCTCATTCTTCAGCATAAAATCTTGCGACAAAATTTTTAGCAGCGTAAAATCAATATTTACGTAAAACCCACCACCATTACCCAATTTTGTAAAGCTGAAGTCACTTTGATAATTTTATCGAATAATTGATTAGATAATTAAACTTAGCCTGAATGTTTTCGTCTCTTTTTTACGGCAGATTATAACTTGCCAACACTTAAAACAAAAATATCTTTTTTAATATACTATGCAAACTCAAAGTACGTGCGCATTTTTGGAGTATCCAAAAACATTTTTTTCTTCAAAATTCAAATTTGGAAATTTGAATTCCAGGTTGTCACTTCTCAACCATTGATCGACCTACAGACGAATAAAGTAATTATATTGAAAAAGGGTTTGGAATAAAAACACTGCTTGCAAAAAAATCCCTTTATTAATCAATTTAGAGGAGTTTTGTTTTCTCAACTCACCATAAGTTCTATAAACTATTGGCATTTTTAATGAATTACAACTAAATTATTTTAACTTCACGAGAAATGAAGGTATGAGGAACACATTTGAGAAAGAACAGCACTTGTCGTCATGTCTTTTAATAAACATCTGCTTTTTACTGCTTCAGTGATCTGTTTTTTTAGCAGAAAATAAAAAAAAATCTTTTTCCTAATTGTGAAAAAAATATCAAAATTCTCAAAATCCACATTACATTCTTTTTTAAAAAGTTCCTATCATTGAACTCGAAGCATATATTTTTCAGAAAAATTTTGCATAAATATGGAGTATGATTGCGAAATGTGATTTGGAATTAAATTCAGTCCAATAAATTCAATCCAAAAAAAGTTCCTTTATATGTTCAACCTGAGATTGTTATAAAGCAATTTCATTGAAACTAATTCATCTTTATTTCTTTCTAGTAAATTAATTACAGTCCTGGCAAAGGTGTTGGTTTTCGGAGAAATTGTTTCACTGTAATTATCCTGAGGAAATAATTAGTTGTTGCATAAAAAACTAACGTAAATTTTTAGACTATCGAACTGCAAAAACTCAAATTGTAAAATACTACAATCAAAAACATCAGTTGACTTGGGTCTGGAGCAACAAACGTACTGCTTTTGGACCTTAAAAAAGCGTTTTCCAGTTCATAGCAATCAAAATCTGCCGGCCCAATCTTTCCTTTTTATCATCTTTTGTTTTCTTCGACAACTCGATAGTAAAGAATTTGCTGCCAGTGGTCTGATAATGAAAATTATTACTAAACAAAAAATCTACTCTTAAAGGCCCTTGAGTTCCTTAATCATAGTGTGATTCGGACAAATTTTTCGTTCTGTCGTGTAATCATTTAAATTTTAAGAAGCTATTCCACAAAGTGCCTTAGTCAGCTAGGAATGATAAAAAATGGCAGTCATTTTAGTAGAACTTTAGCAACTTTTTGTTGACTAAAAGCCATGATAGTCTTCTCTAGTAATTTGTAGTGAAAAGGTTTACAAAACGGTTAGTTTTTCACGTTGCCATAGTTTCTTGCCTTGCACAAAACTGTCATTTATGGTATTTGATGATCCTTAGACAAGCGAGTTTAATCTCACTTGGAGTCTGCTTTGTAGTGTAGTTTAGAGATTATTGTTCCAACCCCTCTTGAAAGAGGAGGAACTATATACTCAAATGGGTTTATTTTGTTCAGTCAATTTTGACCGATCGATATATTCATCGTAGAGAGTTGTGAGTGGTATCATTAAAAAGCCCGCCCAGCGTAGAATATGGAATTGAAAAGATTTTTTAGTTACATTTTCTAGAGCGAGTTATCGTGGTTTGAAGAATTGTGACCTTTATTCACATTTTCCGGAATTTTTGCCTTAAGTTTCGTCAATTTTGCTGAAATGTGTAAAAATGGTTAACAATAACACTGTTGAGTTTATATGAGTTTATATTTAGAGACGAACAAATCTTGTTGACTATTTTGAATTAAGTTTTGGCTAAAATGTTGGCTAAATGTTTCAATTTTCCGCCACTTTCATCAAAAATTGACCGAAATACCCTTCTTTAGTCCACTTTGATTAAAATCGCCGAAGTACACACCCAAAAACAACTAACACACTCTTTGTCAACTAAAAAAGGAGCTAGTCCACTTCCACGTTCATTGAAAGTAAGCTTGAATTAAAATTTTGCCGTTTTTGGCTAACTTTACTCTAGGATTATCAAAAACGCAGCTTTTATTTTTCATCTGTTAACTAACAAATTTTCTAGATGTTAAACATTCGAAAAAATTGAGGCTTCTTATTGGACAAACTGAAATAGCAAGGCTGTTGTTAGTCCATTCTCATACTGTAACAATCCAAAAACTTTTCGGATTTTAATCAGTCGTTCTTTTTTCAAAAAAAATTGATTTCCTACATGTTAATTAAAGGAAAAATTAATTCAAATCAAAGCTCACTGTTGATGAGTCCAATTGGCTAACTAAGCCGTTACAAATTAATGTATCTAGTTTTATACTCAAAAGATTATGGTTGTTTTTACTTTTAAAAAGTTTGAATTGTATATAAACAATTGCTTATTCAACATTGTCACTACTTTTCTATTAAGTGGTCAAATTGCAGCTTCGTGTCACATTATCACATTGTTGACATTTCTCATTTTACACTTTTGGGGTTCCAAAAAAGGCACATTGGAACATATAAAAGACTTTAGAGGCATGTTTTATGGTTTTAACGGCCTGGACGCCCCTTTCTCAATGGAATTAATTGAATTTTTTACATTTTCTTTTTAAAGTCGTTTTTTCTTTGTTTTTTTTAGTCGTATAACATTTCCCGAATAATGACAGGTCTCATTAGTTTTTAAAGGAGGAATAAATGTGTCTATATATCATTTGATTAGTTATCTGACGGCTTTCATTGTTTGGAAAAAAAACAATTGCTTTCAAAAAACAGTTTTAACTTTGCTTTTTTGTTATTTTGTCGATTTGTTACCTATTCTCGTTAATAAAAGGTCACGTAAGACAATAATGTTGTCTAGGGAAGGTGCAATTGTACAAAATCTAATGTTTTTGAAGAATTCGTTATGGAATTATTGGCTTCAGCACGAGTTTTTTTTTTCAAAAAAAGAGCAAACTAGTATTTGATATTTGTCTACATTTGATGTTCTTTTTGTAGACGTAAGACACATTCTGAACAATAAAAGGTCTTTCTTTTGGCTTCAACTGTCGTGTTTATTTTATTTTTTTGGTCGTATAAAATTTCTCGGACAATGACAGGTTTGATTGGTTTTTATGGAAGAAATGATGAGCCGATACTTTGTTTTCAAAAATGAAAGAACTCTTCATAACTTTGCTGATTTGTTCTTTTTCTTGTCTAATTGTTACCTAGTCTTGTAAATTACAGATCTTATGGGACATTACTGGTGTCAGGGGAGGGTGTCACAAGTGATTGGCATCACAAAATTAAATGTTCCGAAAGAAATCTTTATGATTTTACCGGCTTCGACATGCGTTTTTTGCAGAAAAAAGGATAAAATTTTGGATTTTTGTCAAATCTGACGTTCTTTTTTATAGACGTAATGAATATTCTGTATAATTAAAGGTCTAAAGGGCTTCCTTTGGACGAATAAACAATCTTGCTTAAATTTTTTATTTTGTAGCTAATGGCGTTTATGGCTTTTGAAAAAAAAATTAATTTTGCACTTTTTTATTTTTGTCTACTTGTTACTTGGTCTCAATTATGATAGGTCACGTTCCGCATTGTTGGTGTTCGCAGAAGGCGCAATCGAACATATTTTGAAGTGCAAAATATGTTTTCCGACAAACTTTAATTGAAATTCGGTTTGTTGTCTGTATTTTCTTTTTTGTAACCGCAAAAAAATTGATTATTGACAGTCTTAATGCCCTACTATAGAAGCAAAGGCAGTTACAAACCTGCGGGATGTTTTCATTTGATCCCTAACGGTTTGCTTAACTCTCTTTAAAACTCAATTTTTTATAAAAATATAGGCAAAATTTTAACTCTACACTGTGTTTGTTCTTTTTTGTCTAATTGTTACCGAGCCTTTTTATGGACTGGTCCCCTTTTTTCCAATGAAGTAGAAATACATTTTGTTTTTATTTAAATAGATTCAGTTTTATCTGACGCTCTTGAGACTTTGTCATTAAGTTCTTTGTGAAATGGACATAAAACTTTGAATGTAATTAATGTTTGCTGTTGTTTGATTTCGCTGTTCGTCTTGCCTCTCTCTCTCTCTCTCTTAACAATGGCAGATCCACGTTACTCCACTGAGTTATTTGCGTTGGAGGCGATCTTTTTGTTCATACACAAATTTTTTTTTGATTTTGAAAACCTGAACTTTGGGTGTTTTCTATCTGCTCCTCAATTGGTAGACATTTATGCCAGAAATGTAGATGAGCGGGGTTGGCACTTTAAGTGCAAACGCAAATTACCGAGCCTCCTCGTTTTTTTTCAAAACTATTTCTCGTGCCAGTTCGCTGTATGAAACGTAAATAAGCAAAAATTCTCAACATTTTATACAGGTTTTTTCAAAAAACAATTCGAAAAAAGAATATTTTGGATGGCCTTTAAAACAGATATTGCCATCGAAAAAATTGGAGAAATTAACAATAAGCGCAATGCTGTAGAGATGTTATGTGCGTTTTATGTGTTTCAAACGATGACGCACAATTTTGATGCAAGGTTGTCTGCAATATAGCTTTTCTTCTTAATGTTCTGCTTATGATGCAAAAAGGAACTTACGCTGACGAATGTTCGATGACGCATATTTTGCAAATTTTTCAGTACCTTTAATTGTCAAATGGTTATTAAAGTATTCTCCTTTTTTTGCTACATGGATTTTCTGACTATTTTGCTCTCATCATTAGAATGAGAGTAATATTTCCGTATTTTCTCCGTCAAAATTGTACGTACTCTTATCGCAAGGTAAATGGGAAACTGAAGTGCAGTTATACGCAAAAGATATCAAAATTAGCAATGCTGAGTAATATTACTGTAGTAATCACTGTTAGCTGATAAAAATGACTTACACATAATCGAAATCAACGATAGCTGAATCCAATCAAAAAATTGCTGACGTAATTCAATGACTCCTGTCAAAGACAAAAAGTCTCTTTCATTGTACTTACATATATGTTCTCCCCATTTTTGATGGAGGGGTGGGAATTAGTTTCTCTTTTATCGGCTGTTATTTTTACGGCAGGGCTTTCAACAATTATGACTCATCTTTTTATTGTATAGCAGTAAAAATTACATTTGTGTGTTCTGTCAAAATAATAGAATAGCTGCACATAATTGAAAATTTCAACTGTTCAAGGCAACTTTTTCATTTCAGTCATAATTAGATTTTTGTCAAATGATGAAATGTTTCTAATTTGTGAAAAGTCTGTTTTGAAGTTCAAATTGTGTCTGAGCGCAGGGAAAAAACTTAAACTCATTTGTGAATAATTAGTGCGAGAAAAAGTATTTCACGGACATTTTGTCTGAGCTTTTTCTTCCTTAAAAGTGCATCAATTTTTAATCCCGCGTGAAAGTCCCACATGTACGGGAAGCAATCAAAACTAGGAAAGACAAAATTGATTGGAAACGTGCAATTATAACTGTTAAAAAAGTGCAAGACAAGAGATAAAATAAACCAGTTATTACTATAGGCTTCGCGGTTACTTGAAAACTTGCAAAAATTGAGATTAAATTGTGGAAAAATTTAGAGGAAATAACTATGCGTGGGCGCAGGCCGAGGAAGTCAAGAGGATACTTTGTTTAATCAATTGTAAAAGGATTGCAACGCAATTTGTACACTTAGACACTCTTGAGCGCATTAGCGGAACAAAAGGGGTCGCTTTAGCTCTTGTACTATTTCGGGATACAAGTTAATTTCACTCAACCCCCGTGCGGGAAAAAGGGGGAGAAAAGGGAAAGAAAGAGAGCGGGAAAAATCAAAAAGCGAATAGGAGCATAGCGCGTATACGAAAAAGGAATTTAGAGGAAAGAAGGGTTTTCATGTATATTGTGGTTGGGATCTTATCCGTTCAATTAGAAGCTAACGGAATATTTCAGGAGAGCTTTTCATTTTCCCAGCCTTTTCCTGGCTTTGAATCAAAGGGGGTAAATCCGTGGGGCGTCGTTTTTTCATTAGGGCCAAATTAAAACACCGCGCCCAGAAACAGCGCAAGGATTAAAGCATATGTTGCACGTTGTAATGCATTTATCATTATACCGGGAAGTTGAAACACATTTGTATTTCACACTTTTCCATCAAAAGCATGTCTTGTAGAGATAGTTGAAAAAGTTGTTGACCTCTGCGCTGGTATTAGAGGGCAATAAATCAGTTTACAGCCGCAGTTTTAACAAATGATGCAAACGGATAACACTGTACAACATTTTTGTACCCTTCCCCCCTCAACTTAATGGTGCTCATTATTTTATCATGTGCAGCACCTAAGAGCACGTGCCATGTTCCCAGCTTAGTGGGCATATAACGTTAACGCCCCTCAGCTACACGTGCTATTTTTTTTATAGTAACGTGCTAAATAACAATACATAATTTGGTCAATATGTGGGCAATAATGGGGGGGGGGGTGATTGGTTTCATGCCGAAATTTCCAAGACCTTTGAGAATAACCAGAATTGACGGGGTTCTTAGGAATTAAAATTGAGAGGAATTCATTGGAATTAAACATGAGCCATGAAAAATATATTGACCAAATTTCAGAAACAATCAAAACGAGCGACTGTGAGCTAATTGAAACACCATTAGAGGGAAAATAGAAATTTTTCAAAAACTACTGTCCTCGATAGGGAAGTGAGAATCCACTTTGATTGAGAAAAAATAATTTACGAAAGTAGGTATGTTGTATGTTGTCTTAACTATTTAACTTTGTCAAGTGTACATGATATTAAATAGTTCTGATAAACATATTAAATAGTTTCAGATAAAATTGAATGTCAGGGTAGCCGTGGTTGCCCTTTTGTAATGTTGATTGTTGGAGCTAGCTCATTACATCATTCTCTGGAGAAGTGGGATAACATTCGAAAACGACTCAAGGGGAAGCTCATCTCGAAACCAGGATACAATCTACATCCGAACGCTAAAGATAAGTACAAGATAGTTCAAAATCGATTGCGATACGTTGAATACAACACCAAAATTATATTGTGGCACGATATTATCAATAACACGGTAACAAGCCCGAAAAGCAATAATAGAACACACATCAACGGTGATCAATTAAAAGTTGAAATCGAACGTCTACAACGAAAGGTTGATATAGTTGTAATTGTTTATTGTGTCAGAGAAGGCGCTCCTGACGTCTACAACAATTCGAAAGAAACTGAGATACCAGTGTTGCATATAGTCAAGAATCTTTTATCTCGCCGAAAGCAAAAGGATAAGAGAGTGTCGAAAAAGTACAGCAAGCTTCACTTGGATCATTTTCTCGAATTGAAAACGCTCTTCTCAATCGTACGAAACAATGGTAATTTGAAGAAAATTTGCAAAAAGAAAAATAGCAAACCCCAAAAACAACGAACGAAAAACTCCGCAAACAAATAATCAACCTTGAGGTTAGTTTAAGTTCTGTGAAGTTCCTAGCGATTCCTTGGTGCGGATCAGAACTTTTAACCTAAAGTCCCAGTCGTTAAGATTATTTTTTGAGAAGTTCCTAGCGATTAAGTTGCTTGGTTTTGCTCAGAAAATAATATAACACGAAATGGGGAAAAATTGTAAAACTTGCAAGAAGGCCGTTAACGCAAACGAAAAGAGTTATACTTGTGTGGCATATGCATCTGACTCCTGAATATACAGCTCTTTCTCCAGCTGCAATAACTACTCTTATTGCTACTCAATGCAAAAATTACGTTGAACAAAATGAAAGGGATAACTTTATTCGTTGTCGAACCCTGTCAAAAGTTGCTGAAAAAATCGATAGCTTGGATGTTGGGGAAAAACTGAAGAATATGGAAATGCGACTAACGGATTTAGTGGATGAAAAAATTGGGAATGCTACAAAAATGACGTGTGACAAAGTTGAAAAAACATATGCTGCTGTTGAAACTACTTCAGGAAAACCTAAAGGAGTTAAAACTGATGAAAACTCGAAAATCACAATATCATTATATGTATTAGAATACAAGGGATACCTGATGATCCTAATAAAAAGAAACGGGAAAATCTTGTCCCAACAAACGATGAAGCTAACGATCTGCTCAATTCGATAGGTGCGAATGCACATGTCATGGAAATACAAAGACTTGGAAAATTTCGAAATAATAGAAAAAAGCCAAGTGCGGTATTAGTAACCTTGGCAAATGAACACGAAACAATAATCACTCCTGCAATAAGTCAAGAATTCAGAAATAATTTGGTCGAAAGAAACGCGATGAGGGATGACGCACTGAAAGCAAATCAAATGTTAAAAAAGCGAAGGGAGCTGTTTGACGGAGGTGTACCTAAGGAGAAATTAAAAACTCGAAATCTTGAACTTTACAATGATGGGGTCATTATGCAGTTGGATGTACAGATTGCCCACTGACTAGGAGATTTTCTCCATATCCTCCAACTAAATACAAGAAGCTTAGTAAATATCGAAAGAAGATCAAAATTCATAAATGCAGTAACCAATTCAGATTATAATGTTCTATGTTTTTGCGAAACCTGGTTGAGCGATAACATACATGACTCCGAACTATTTCTTAACAATTACAATATTTATAGAAGTGATCGGGCCACGATTAGAGATAGAAATGCGCATGGAGGTACCCTCATTGCTGTGAAAAATACTCTGATATCGGAAAAAATCAACTCCACTCTACCCAACTCATGTGCAGCGTGTAAAATTCCTCTGAATGTACTCAAGTATTTCTATATGTGTCCTACAATCCACCCATATCAAGCTCATATCGATACACGATAGAGGACTTCCAACTGCTCCTGAGAAACATTCCTAAAAACAAACCAATTCTCATCTGTGGAGACCTTAATTTTCCAGAAGCAAACTGGAAGACACTGTATAGTCCCAACGAAACTGAAGACAAAGTCATCGAAATGTTTGAAGAAATTGTTTCGGCAAATTATTGACTTCCCGATATGTGGAAACAACATCTTGGATACTGCCTTCTCTCAAAATTGTCATCTATCCGCTGAATTAGACAAGTCTTTTCCATATATCTATAATCTAACTGACCATGAAGCCATTCGTCTATCCTTAGAAAACCCAGTTACTGAAACAAAACCATTAATACAGAACATTAGAAGTTTTGAAAATTCTGACTATGACGCTATAAACGAGCATCTTGTTGAAGAACCATTCCAGTCAACTTGTTACCCCAACATCAACAAAATGAGCGAAGAATTCACAAGGTATCTCGACGGAAGTTTTAATTTGTATGTCCCGAAAAGAACAAGACATAGACAATCACTGCCAGCATGGATTTCCTGTGGTACTTCAAATTTGATTAATAAGCTGAAGACACAGAAACGTTTATTGGAGAATAAACCAACATCTTAAAGAAAACAGTTGGTTCTAAAACTGGAAAACCAAGTCAATGACTCAGCTGAAGAAGACAGAGTTGTGTACCAAGAAAATTTACTGGAATCGAGAAATACAGACAGATTTTTTAAACATTTGAAAAGCCTAACAAACAAATCTGCCTGCTGCCCAAAGTTTTGATGAATGATACCAAGCAAAGTTCACTTCGATGCGAACAAGTAAATATGTTAAATCAATTTTTTCACACCGTGTTCTCCCCAAAAACTAATTTCAGTTTGAAAGATTTCAAATTACAGAAACCCTCTCTTACAATTTTTGACATCTCGAAGAACACAATGAGAAATATGATGGATGATATTGATGCCACAAAATCCAGAGGACCGAACGGTATGCCTCCGGTTTTTTACGTAAAGACGAGCAGGAATCTGTGCAACATCATGCATTCTGTCCTTCGGAATATAAAAAGGCTACGGAAAACACCCGACAGCTGGAAAGTTGTTGCCATAACGCCTATTTTCAAAAAAAAATCCGAAGAAAAGTTGAAAACTACCGGCTTGTCTCACTATTGAACATTGATAGCAAGATTCTGGAAAAATGTATATACATTGTATAATCATTTTCAAAAGTTCCTAACTAAGAGTCAACATGGTTTTGTAAGGAGAAGATCTTTGCAAAAAAATATGCTGCTGTTTCTCAAAAGAAAATATGAAGCTCTTGATCACGACCCTCAATCAGAGATTATTGCTTTTTACACTGACTTCTCAAAAGCATTTGACAAAGTACCACATTATGAGTTAATTCAAAAATTGATTGATATTGGATTTGGGGGATGTTTGCTCAAAATTTTAATCGACTACTTGAGTGATCGACGACAATATGTGCGTGTGGACAATACCAGTTCGAAGATACTCGATATAACAAGCGGGGTGCCACAGGGGTTACTCCTAGGCCCTATACTGTTCTGTATATTTATTAACAGTCTTCTAGATGTCCTGATGTTTTCTGAGCCCTTTATCTTTGCTGATGATCTTACAATTTTGGCTGTACAAAGAAGCTACTGGGAAGTCCAAGATGATCTACATGGCATTGAGAACTGGATAATCCAAAATAAGATGGAGCTGGCAATAGATAAGTGAGCGTATCTGAATTTCAGATGTAGAGACCAACAGTACAAATTGATGGGAAAAAATTTGGCGAAATCTACGACTGTCAAAGATACTGGTATTCACGTGGCGGCTGATGTATCGTGGAAACAACATATCGAAGAAAGAATGAAGAAAGCAAATAAAGTACTGTACATGCTTAAGAGAAATGTTGCAACTAAAGTAAACACGTTTGTGAAGATGGGATTATATAAATCCTTAATTTTGCCGGTATTGCTGTATGGTTTCACGTGCTTGATTGCAGGAAGTACTGAAATTCAAATTCTGGAAAAGTTTCAAAAAAAGGTAGTCAAATGGATAACGGGAAATAAAGATACAGAATACAAAAGCCAGCTTCGACTGTTAAACATATTGCCATTACCAAGGTTTATCCAGCTTAACGATCTATTGCTGGTTTCAAAAGCTTTGAATGAAGAGAATAGCGGCATCGAGCTACCAGAAGTACATACGAAAGAAACAAGGAACAACGAAATTTTCAAAATGGCAAAAACTCGAACAGAGAAAGCGCGCAGCGAATTCAGCTTTAAAACCTGTCGAATTGCAAACCGCCTATAAAATTTAAAAAACTTAAGGAAACCATCTGGACTGAAAAACCGAATATTACGTACAATGTGGAATTTTTCCAGATGGAATTTTCTGAGTTAATTATTTGCACTTGGCAATTGTGCTGCGATTGTGCTGCTGAAAGCGAAGATGCTTTTGCGACAATATATTTTAAAAACTGCTTTTTAGTATAATTCTTCCTTCCCTATATGCCTTCATTTTTCTACCAGTCCTTCGCTCTAGTTTTATATTAACGAAACATAACACACATTTTCAGTGTTTTATCATAATTTTTTTCATTTCGATATGATCAACTTGAAAATTCTAATCACCGCAATTCATGTGTTTTTTGTTTCATCAATTGACGTAATTTTGCTAACTTATTTAAGAGAGGTGATCTAATACTCCTTAGTGCATAATCGTGTACCAAAGTGCATAATCGTGCTGCATACTTGAATAATGTCACACAATAGCTAACTTTGACAGAACAATTCTTGCAGATTAGGCAAAAACTCCCAGATTTTTCAACATAGGCAGAACTCTTCCAATTGTTTTGTGGGGTAAAAAGTATTGTTGCAAAGAATATCAAGAGAGGGTTGTCTGGAAAATATTTTGAAACCTTTTTTGTATGCTATATTTCTACATTCCATGAAAATCCACAACAAACAAATGCTCATACCAGATTGCCTTTAGTATAGAAAAATATCGCTTTCAATTCTGATAAAGAAGCTTGTAAAATTTGACTATAGTTATTTCCGATCAATTCCGATAGGTTACGTTAACAAAGTTAATTTTACAAAATCGTTTGCCTCCGTAGAAAATGTCGGTACCGTCCTAATATGGTTCAGATAAATCTACCTGAAAAAGAAACAACTGAATTGACCTGAATCTATAAATTGGTTATGCGCTATTATTCTGCTAACGCTAAGACTTACAAAAATCAACAGCCTTCATCTTTTCTTTCGACGAATATTATAACATGGAGGCTCGATAATGTGAGGACGCACAGAAAGTTCCGAACCAGCTCATCCACATGAGAACAGATGGAAAACCCCAAAAAAATCAAATATTTTGGAAAAGACTTCTCTGTGAACAAAAATATCGCCTCTAACGCAAACACTTCAGTGGGGTGGCAAATGATAAATGAGATCTGCCACTATTAAGAAAGCGAGGCAAGACGAATAACAAAATCAAACAACCACAACAAACATTAATTACAGTCAATAATTTATGTTCATTTAAGAAAAAATAAATAACAAAGTCAAGATAGGTCAGATAAAACTGAAACTGAGCAAAATAAGTTATACTTTAATTTTCTCCAAAACTATGGGACCAGTCCATAAAAAAGCTCGGTTACAATTGGACAAAAAATAAAAAAAATACAAAGTTAATAGCTTCTCTTATATTTTTAAAAACAATTAATTTCGAAGTCAGGAAAACAAACAGATACCCACTGAATTTAACATTTCATTATCACTAATGCTTATACATGAGTGCCTTAGGACGTGTCTTTATTCTGTTTTTCTTGCAGTTACAAAAAAAAACAACAAATAGAGACAACAAACAAAAATTCAAACGAAATTTGTGAGAAAAAGCTTTCGGAGCCGTAAAGCCATTTTCTGCTCCTCAAAATCTGTTTGGTTGAATTTTTTTTGAATCGCAATAACATTTTTCAAGATCTATTATTAATGAGACCAGGTAAGAAAATGAAAAAAGAGCAAAAAATGGTTAAAATTGACAAACAATTTTTTGCTTTTTGAAAACAATTATTTTCTAAGTCATGAAAGCCATTAGCTACAAAATGAAATAATTAAGTAGGTTCGTTTATTTGTACAAAATAGGCCTTTGCGATCTCTAATTATTCAGAATATGTCTTACGTTTACAAAATCAACGGCAAATTTGGACAAAAATCAAAATATGTATTACTTTTTTTTGCCAAAAACCCGTGCCGAAGACAGTACTGTCATAACGAATTCCTTTAAAAAAAACTATAGGTTTTATACACTCGCACTTTCTCTCAACGCCAATAATACCATATGTGAGCTTTAATTAATTAGTCTAGGTAACAAAAAGACACAAAAAACAGAAGAAGCGAAGTTAGAAAGCATTTTTTTAATTGTTTTCAAAGTCATGGAAGCCATCAGCCATCTACTCAAATCAAAATATCGGTTCATCTTATCCTCCATAGAAAGCCATTGAGACCTTTCATTCTCTAGGAAATTTTATACGACTTAAAAACAAAGTGGAAACGACAGTTAAATGCAAAAGTAAAAAAAACGCATTTAAATTCTTCGAGAAAGTGGTGTCGAAGTCGTTAATAACATAATCTGTACCTATACGGTTTTTGAATTGTTCATTTGAGCCTTGTTTTAAACGTCATTAATGTAATATGTGAACTGTCAATAATGTCAAAATCTGAAGACAAACAAAAAAATCACGTGAAAAATGTGCAAATGCATACAAGTTAAAAAAAGATTATGAAATCTTGTACTATCAAGGCCAGAAAATCATATTTTAACGCATTAAAACCGCAATAATGACTAGTTTTAAATTCAGCAGAGAGAAGAAGCCTTCTTTCTTTAGTGACACTAAGCTTATAATTGTCCAAATGAAGAGAAAAAAAGCGGCGTATTTCAAAAAGCCCTTGTTTATTTCAAAAACAAATTATTTTAAAAGTCAGAATGACCACAAGCTTTCGAGTAAAAAGTTAGATACAGTAATTTTGAACTCCTTAGGAAGCCAATTGGACCTATGAATAGTGAGCTTTGATTTGATTTGAATTCTTCTGTTCTTTAACTAAGATAAAAAAGATGGATTTTTTTAAAAAATGACCGACCGATTACAATGCTTGCTGTTTTTGGATTGTCACAGTCTAAGATTTGGCCAAAATTAGCCATACTATTGCTTTTCTTCCACTACGAACTGTTATTTGTTTGGAATGTTATAGATATAGAATTATATGATATTAAGTGTTTAGTGAACAAATCAAAAAAAAGCTGCGTTTTTGGTAATCATCGAGATAAGTTTGCAAAAAATGGCGGAAGGTTAATTCCAGAGCACTCTCAATGGAAGTAGAAATAAAAATGGCCCTCTTGGACTTTACAAGAATTGTTTTAGTGGTTTTTGGTTGTGCACTTCCGGCAAATTTAATCGAAGTTGACCAAAGAAGCTTATTTCGTGCAACTTTTGATGAAAAACGCTGAATTTTGAAATATTGAAATAATTACACATAATTTTCGCTAAAAAATAAATCAAAATAGTCAAAAAAACTTGTTTGTCTTTCAAAATCAAATCAACAACATTTGTTTTAACAATTTTAACATCTTTTAACAAAATTGACAAAATTTTTGATAAAACTTCCGGAAAATGTGAATAAAATTAATCTCACTTTTCACGAAAAATTTAAACCCCGATTAATCGCGCTCGAAAATGAAATTCCATGAAATCTTTTTAATTCCATATTCTACGCTGGATGGGCTTTTTATTGATACCAATCACAACTCTCTACGATGAATATATCGATCGGCCAATAAAAACCAGTTGAATATATAGTTCCTCACCCCCCCCCCCCCCAAGAGGGATCGGAATAAAAATTTCATTCATAGAACGTTACAGTATCAAAAAATTATTTTCTTAATATGGAGCAGCACCGTACTGGGATGCCGTAATCTAGGAGGCATTCTGTTGTACCATTTTATACATATTTCGACACATAATTCGATGGGTCAAAAATGACAGAGCAAAACTATTTTTGTTCCTTCCTCGTTACAAAAAGTTGTAACAAGAAGCTCCAGCTCTTAAATTTGAAACTAGAATTTTCATCATTCCATAGTAAATTATGGATTATATAATAAAGAACCAAATCTGTCATTTCTAGCTTATTTTATGATGAATTTCTCAAATTCGCAGTTATTAAGGTAGCTTAGCTTATTGTCTGGTGCTAAAATGCAAATTGCGTTTAGCCAACTTCAAAAAGCACATGTAAATTTCAGCACAGCGCTGCAGGCTTCCTTCCGACCTTGCAAGGCAGAACTGGCTTTCTTCCACCGTAGGTTCAAAAACAGACGCAACAACAAAGCGGAAATTGATTGAACAGATTTGAATATTCCCTGATCAAAATCATTGTTCTTTTTTAACATTTCAGACTGTTTTCATTCCAGCAACGTGAGCGGCATAGCTTCTAATTTTTGTTTCATCTCATATATCATGCGCATCGAATGAACAACTTCTTTTCCGTGAGCTAAAATGTGCAAAAATTTCTCTGTTTTTTTTTTCAAAATGTTCAGCTTTCACTTTTATCTTATCTGATGTAGACTGAGCCCGAGGGTTAGCTACAGGGTCTATGTTAATAAAGATTAAAAGTACGGGCCTTAGTTATAGATTATAACAGACGCAAATAGCTGTACCGAGAAAATTAACCGTGATCTGAAGTTGTCACATGCCAAGTATACAAGCCCTTGGGATTGTGGTTCGATATCAACATAGGGCTTCTCTTATTTTCGAACAGCAACATCTTGGTAAGTAAATACGTAAGCAAAAACATAATTATGGGCATACGTCGTATTCTTTTATTCTTTAGAGAGAAATTCGCCAAGTTACCACATTAAAAAACTATTCTGGTAAAAAAAAAATCTTTGAAATTGAAGGGATGATGATATGTTTCGATAGAAATAATACAACAATACAAAATTTCGGTGAACAGACAAAACAGTCTCAGACAAAACAGTCCTAGACAAAACAGTCCCAACTAAAAATAGAGTTAAACCAATGCACACCAATTAACAGAGAAACCTTTTGAGTTATTCATATCATTTTATTTCTTTGAACAAATTATAAGCTGATTACAACATAATTTGCCAAATAATGTATTTTGAAACATGTTTCTTGTTTAATCTTAATTCATATCAATTAAATGTAATGCATTCAGAAGTGTAACTCATAGATTAAATTTGTTAACTGTTTGTTTATTATAATTACAACTGTTTCGACATTTATTCGTGACTATTTTGTCTGGTACAATTTAGTCTGGGACTGTTTTGTCCTGGAATATTTTGCAATTTTGGACTGTTTTGTCGGGGACTATTTTGTCTGGGACTGTTTTCACCGTACTTGGAAAATTTCCTTTTAAAACAATTAGCTGAACCCAATTACTAAATATTGAAAACTTTCCAGGAAACTGAAAACAAACGGAAAATAAATATAAAAATATATTTTTTTTCTTGAAAAACACAAAATTTTAATTTCAAGTACCAATAAAGAACATGTTGTCGTACAATTAATGAGTTGTAAAAATTGGGTAGCAAAAGTACATTATACCAAATGACGATTTTCAGAATTGTAACAAGCAGTTATTTAGTTTCATCATTTTTCCATTGCTGTTTTCAAAATACTTCCGGGACTGTGCCATTCAGAAAAATCTACAATTTTTCAATTTTTGCAGGTATGTTGACTCAAAACAAATCACTTAAAATTTCAAAAAGCAAAATAGATTATACATGCAAAAACACACTTGTTCAAAACGTCACAAATTTTTATGATTGTACGCAAATCACTGCTTGCAAGAATTGATCACACGTTCTGATGCTAATATTTAAGAATTGAAATAAAATTCGAGAACAAAGAAATATATAAAACATAACTCCAAGGAATTCCAAGTTGTCCTCAATTTTTGT
Organism: Convolutriloba macropyga; assembly: GCF_964194025.1. Lineage (NCBI taxonomy): Eukaryota > Metazoa > Xenacoelomorpha > Acoela > Convolutidae > Convolutriloba > Convolutriloba macropyga. Next base: position 70,930,545 of record NC_134470.1, read on the forward strand.
AAAATATTTTACAAAAATTTTAGATAATAAAAAAATTTTCTAATATAAAAAATTTTCAGGTTGCAGATTGCGCAGATCCGTTTTCGAAAACTTTATGCCAACTTTTGTTACCATAACAGTCCTTTGTTACCAAACGTTAATAGTAAAATTGCGAAATTTACCATAGAAAAATCAAAGGACTTTTTTCTATAATCTGGCGACAAAATTATTTTGGAAAACTTACGGCCCAACCATTAAGTTTTTTCACCTCTGTCAACCAACTCTCCACTTCATTTGATAATATTCTTATTTGAAAAATTGGCATTCAAGTTGTTTTTTAGCCGTCTTAATTGTCTAAGATCAATTTTAAAGCAAGTACATAGTGCCATTAATTAACACTTTATTGCAATAGGGCCGACAAAATTAAAACATTGCAGCAAATGCAATTTGAGTAAGCTACGCAAAATTTAGTAAAAACTTTGAAACGATTATCCTTGAATTCTTGGAGTTTTTTCAGAGCTTATTTTACTTATAAAGCATTAATCTATCAACTATAGAAGATTTCAAGACGTATAGTTTTCCTATATCCCAAAATAAAAATTTTAGTGAAAGAATTTTGTATATAGAAAAAAATGATTATTTGGTATATTCTCTAGAATGAGCAGATCCCAACTTGTAATTACGTTTTGGAATTTTTTGAAAGAATAAATGTAGCAAGATCTTGAGAGACCAATTTATCAGTCAAAATCTTACCTTAATTTTAATTATGATAATAAAACTTTCTGAGCCCGTTTTCAAAAATGCCCGCAGTAGAAAATAATGATCAATGGTTAAGATCTTTGATAAAGATCAAAAATCAAAATCGTCGGCAAAGTGTTTGTGAAGGACAACCAAAAAATTTTGCTTAACAACAAAATTTCAATGGAGTGTTTCTTAAAGCACCGGAAACGTAAGTTTTGGCCGAATATTAAAAGTATTCAAAAAGTTGGTATAGTTTGAAATCTAACAGTAATTATAGTTCACTAAAATAATTACTTTTATAAAAGCGTTTATCAAAGATTTGTTGTTAATACTTAAGTACTATTCATAGTTTGTTATTTGTATACAAATTCATGGGAAAGTTCTCAGTTTAAGATAATAATACTTTTTGATCTAGGAGAAATTATCAACGTTGATTTATAGGGCATCATTTGCTTGGCAATTGCCGTTTTCTTGTATATTAAACTTTATTTCTTCGTGTGATCGTGATAATTTTGATGGTATAGATCATTAACTTAATAGGATCTTAATCTAAATGTGTTCAACCTCTCTAAAACAGCTCTTTATATGCAATCAAATCACCAAATATTGCACTATAGGTTCACCAGAACAATAAATAGTCTTATGAATAACTTATAATCGAATCTGAAAAACTTACAAACGGGGGCGGTCTTTCGACAAATAAACTTGTAAATTTATATGAAAAGATGTTTATTCAGGAAATGGTATAGCAGTGTTTGTTTAATATTCTTTTATCAATGGCGGCTCTCATACACAAAACCTCTCACTTTTCCTTCAATTACATATCGTTTTTATTTGATTTTTATTTATTTAAAAGCTTTTCCCTTTTCTTAAAATTGGTATCGCATGAAACATATATAGTGGTATGGTGATATGGTAAGTTTGGGACAAAACGGAGCATAGCACAAATTGTGAACAAAAAGGCGTGCATAAGGGCATTAATGGAATTTTCATGTGAATAAAAATTGAAAGCAAACAATAAAAAAGGATTTTCCAAACATACTGCAAGGATGCTTTGTGTGATGTTAAACGTACAAAATGTTGTACTGCTCATAAATAATTGAATTTGATTTTCCTCCTCTCTTGTGATGCTTTTATCGTTTTAAAACCTCAAAGGAGCGCTTCTCAACTTCAACATGCAATAAAAAGTCATAAAATGCCACACTGAAAACACACGAGGTGTGAAACTAGACACCAAAAACTGATGGTTTCTATCTAATCATGGCAAAATTTAGAGAAAATATGCTAAAGGGCGACAGAAAATTACATTGATCTTCTTATCAATAAATATTGCTGACGATGCTATTGAGGTACAGGTCTATCATTCCCTCTAGCCGTATTCAGGCACACCTAACGCGACTTCATTTGCGCTTTTGACTTCAAACGTGTCAAATAAAACCTCTCTGAAATTGATCAAAAATCGAAAGTTTTGGAAGCATTAGAAAACTGAATCATGAAGAAACAAAGCCGCTATGTAATCTTCGTTCGCGTACCGCTCATTCACGTTCTTTGCGGTTCTCCGCTTCTGAGGATCATAACAGTCTGGTTATTTCTTAATTCATATGACTGAATAAAAAATGAACTGAATTAAAGGTTTAACATTAAGTTGAAGAAAAGAAATCAGCAATATTACAATTTCTCGAGAAGAAAAAAAGAACAATTTGGTGATGTAAAAACCTAACTTTGTCAAAACAACAAAGAGAGTAACCTTAAAAAAACTAAAATACCTTCAAGGAACAAAACTTCATGATTATCCAGCTTGGTTAAGACCTATTCGACTTATGTATTTGTTGTTTTCTCAAAAGAAGGTCCACTCGAATTTTTTTTCAATCTATTGGCCTAACACAAACATCATTAGGCAAAAAATGAGGGCTAGACTACAAAAATGCAGCAGCACAAGTGTTTGGTTCCAGTGGAAAAGTTCACTAAGATTACTAAAGTTCACTAAACGACTAAGATTACCTTGAAAACCTGATGAGATCTGTTCATATTAGAAATCAGAAAATACGGAATAAGAAACAAAACAACACAAAACAGTGAACTAACGGCGGAGGAAATGCTCTTGAACGACTGGTGAGAGATCGAATCTATTGCAAACGGCTGCATTGGGGAACTAAATTTTGAGGAGGATTCGAATGACATCATTAAAGGCTATTATTTAACACTATAAGAAGTAATACAAAATTAAAAGAAAAGTATATTACACCAATTTTGGTGCCTTTTTCATTTGACTGTTAGTAGCGATATGCCTCCACTTGAGCTCAGCAACTAAAGATCGTGCAAAACGAAAATTCAAGGGCGTAAAAGTCACTCAAAAAACTCTAACTTTTAGACAAAATTTTATAATCATGGCCAGTATAAAGTATTTTTAAGTCAAAAATATAACAGAAAAAGAGCCAGTGCTCTCTTTTTATCGGAAAAACCAAAAAAAATTATAAGCCAATTAACACTTTATTGTGTTGAATAAAACAGACACTTTTTTCAGTTTGAGGGTGGTGGTTGTTGATGGGGGTAAGGAGGGGGTAGCTGGCGACGAGGGGGGTGGGTATGTACGGAAGAGTACAGATAGATTAGAGAGGGTAGGTAGTTGAGGGCTAGAGGGGTAGGTAGGTGGGGGAGTAGGTAGGTTGGGGGTTAGGTAGTTGGGGTCATGTATCCTTTCAAGGCCATGAATCCTTTCGATCTTGTACTAGTATCTTAGCTACTGTTAAAGTTCAAAGCTCAAAAACAAAAGACAACGCTCGAAAGGAAAATTAACAAGTACAAGTCACGAACAAACTTGTTGCAGCTAAAAAAACTGTGGGATCCCAAAACTCCTCTTCAAGTCTTAAAAAACCCATGTACAAAAGACATGTACAATAATTGCTTCAAAATTCATTCTAGAGCAATTAAAAAGAACCAAACTCAGATTTTTATTTTTTACAAAAAGGTGGCACTGAACTCACATTTTTTTGACAAATTCTGAACTTACTAGACAGATTCACTTGGTGGGAAAGCAGACGGGAGCAAAAAAAAATCTATTGAGCAAGTAGTTATCCCCCACCCACTAAGTGGGATCTCAACAACAAACAATGATTGCGATCCTAATATCCCCGGCTGATCTCATATTTCAAGAACATATATAAAGCGCCCGATTAAAGCGTCTATGAAAGGTTCCACTCTTTTCCACAGTTTATTGATAGTGGTGCAGCCTTAGCAATAAATTGAAATCCAATCAAAGTTTGATGGAACGAACGAAAAATCAATTGATAAAATATACAGAAATTGTAATTTTGTTCTTAAGATGAATCTTTCATCAGATGTTTCCTTATTGCAGCTTAACCGATGCCAAACTTGCGTAGGCTGACAAAATTTCTTGATTTGTAGGTTTCATGAAAAAATTAAGAGACTCAGCACGTGTGGGGCAAAAATTTCAACAGTTTTCTTCCTGATTTGGAAAACCGGTTTGATTTTTATCATCAATTTCATAATTTTTTAAAGAACACACAAAAAACACTCATTGATTATGAGTATTTTCTACAAAATTATCTTAAATTTTTGTAAATAAAGTTTTGTTTGATGCAATCGTAAATCTACCAATACCATTTTTTCAGTAGCACAAGGGGCTGCTCAAAAAGTTCTCAAATTACTAGCTCTTTAAGTCCAGAAATCCAGGTCCTTAAATCCAGAAAAGCATTCGGTAGTCAAAAGGAAGTAACAAAAATTATTGATGGCGAATTCATTGGTCTGAAACTGTATCGTCTGAGCGCTCTTTTCTTCGCAAAAAAAAGTTTTTCTATTTCTGCATTCTCACTTGTGAACGCTTGAGAAGCCCCAGAGCGTTCACTAATTAAAATTTGTATATTTACATTTGCTAATTAAAACTGATAATCATGAATCCTTCATGAACATCATCAAGTTTGAGTTGGATCAGACAAATCGAAATCCATTTCAGAACTTACTACAAGATTGTTTGAGCGCGTGTGTGTGAGAGCGAAGTGAGAGATAGAGAAAGAGAAATTTAGAGAGAGAGAGAGAGAAAGAAGAAAGAAAGAAAGAAAGAGTGAGAGAAAGAAAGAGAGTTAGAGAGAGAGAGAGAGAGCGAGAGCGAGAGAGCGAGAGAGAGAAGGAAGAAATTGGGAGAGCGCGTATTTCAAAAGCTCAAAAACTATTTTGCTAATTTTAACAACTGACAACACCCTAAAATCTGACAACAACTCCCTCAGCAGCTAGGAATAAAACATATGTATTGTGAAAAATGAATGCGAATTTTTTTTCTAATTTCAGCCAAATTCTCTAGATATAACGTAAACAAATTGATATGAAATCTTCTAGTCTACTTTAAAATAACATGATCATTTGACATTTCAAATTTTTAGTTTTTGAGAAATCGGACTTGGTTCAACAACTTGAAAAATAAACGAGAAGAATCTTGCCAAATGAAACTTTGCATCAAGATCCAAACTTTACAATGGCAAGTTTTGGTTCAATTTTTCCTACTAAAATATACACTTATCTATTTAATTACCAAAAACATTATATTTAGGAAGTCAAATAATTTTAACAAAAAACGCCAACTGATGAAGAAAAATTTTCATGGGAGTAAATTAGATGAAAAACAAAGATGGATAAAAACTTTGTCTTCGGTTCACGGAGTTGAGTAATTAATTCAATTTTATTTGGTGCGTTTCAGAAGCAATAATGGTTTTGAAAATAAAATTGTTCACTACACCAATTAGTGAAATTAAACACAAAAAACACGAATACAAGTTTATTGTTATTTTTTAGTAGATAAAAAACATATACTTCAAATCTGTATGCATCTTTTTTTGACCGTTTTGATTAATAAGCAATAAAAATGTTAGAAACCAAATAAAAGTGCTTAAAATTGAACAAACGCCCGAAATATTAGACATTTTGTGAATGCAAAGTTAAAATCTAGTTGGTTTGCTTTGTTTGGTTTCGTCTACAGAATTTGCACAAATTGGATCAGATATTGCTTCGGAGAAAATTTAACATTGAAACCTGAAAAGATGCAAATTTTTGTACGATAGTTGCTAGCATGTGCAAGATTAGGTCATTGTGCGATAAATAAATTATTTGTGCGTGTGAGTCATTTTGCGTGTGTCCTTTTTTATGAGTGTGTGTGTTTGTTTATGTGTGATCGATACGCACCTAATGTTTGCTTTATTACCCAGGTTGAGGTCTGTTTTTGGTCTGAGCAGAGGTCTGTTCCGGCAGGAATGGTCTGATCAGAAACAGCTTCGAGCGCTTATCGAGTGCAAACGAGGTTCTGAGCGCACATTACCCAGGTTGAGGTCCCAGACCGAAAGTCGATATGTCCAGACCGAAATGAACGCACAAGGTGGCGTCGTGCGTTCAAAATTACACGGTCTGGAAAAGAAAATGAACGCACGATAGTCTGGACATATGCAATTTTGAACGCACGATAGTCTGGACATATGCAATTTTGAACGCACGATAGTCTGGACATATGCAATTTTGAACGCACGATAGTCTGGACATAAGCAATTTTGAACGCACGAAAGTCTGGACATTGTGTTTCGGAGCGCACGAAAATTTTTTGAATGGAAACAAGAATGCCAAAAACTAATGAGTCCATGTTTGACTAAACACTCTTAATAGAGTGCTCACTCAAGTGAAAGCTTTCTACCAAGAAAACCTCAACTCACTTGAGTTCAAAAGTTACAAAACATCGAACGCAGGAAAATTCGCATCCAACATTTTGCTTTGTTTAAAACAATTTCCTACCTAGAATTATAAACCCTTGCTGAAGTTGCAAAGCAAATCATACTTTAATAACTAGGTCGCTGGCAGCCCCTTCAGCCAATACTTTCACCGAACATCTTTTATTAAACAAAATGTAGGAACTGCTTGGGCACTTCATCACAACCATCACCCTAACGTATCTATATTTGAAACGAATACATTATAAAAACGTTATCTGAACATGAACGCACGAAAGTCTGGACATACGCATTTTTGAACGCACGAAAGTCTGGACATAGGTGTTTTTGAACGCACGATAGTCTGGACATGAACGCACAAATGAGCGCACGATTTTTCATTTAGAACGCACTAAAGTCTGGTCATATAAGATTTTGAACGCGCGAAAGTCTGGACATAAGCCCGTTTGAACGCACGAAAGTCTGGACATAGGTGTTTTTGAACGCACAAATGAGCGCACGAATTTTAATTTGGAACGCACTAAAGTCTGGTCATATAAGATTTTGAACGCACGAAAGTCTGGACATAGGGAGTTTTGAACGCACGATGAACGCACGAAAAATTTTGAACGCACGAAAGTCTGGACATAGGCACGTTCCGTCTGGGAGGGTCTGGACATAGACACTTTCCGTCTGGGACGGTCTGGACATATCGACTTTCAGTCTGGCACCTCAACCTGGGTAGACTGATCAGAGGTCACTTCCGCCTGGCACCTCAGCCCGGGTAGAATATTGAAAATTGGGTTTTACAACTTTTTAGCTCGCTTAGCAACTTTGAGGTGCCGTCTTAAAAATATCATGTCTCATACATTAACGATCCACCTCTGATCATACCCCTCTTTTCAGATCACAATTGTTGTTTTGATCAATTTGTCTACCCCTACAAAACAAGGAGACTAAATTGAAAAAAGATGCACCATTTTCGTATGTAGATAAATATAGATAAACCCTTGAGGTTTTTACCACAATAGGTTTCATTTTCTCCTTCAAATCTGCTTGCGAATAGACGGGAAAATGGACGCTATTCACGTGATCCATAGATTGGTAGCGACTGATTGATCACACGCAAAAGTGTGACGTCATCGGAGGAGCAATTAGGATAATGAAAAAGTCTTCACGCTTGTTTCCTTATTCTCTCTTTTCCTAGGCAGCATTTCACATCAGAGACAATGCATACGCAACCGGACATTGTCTAAAACGGTTTGCTTTTACGCAATCGAAGCAATAGTGGAACTAACTCTATTTTAAACAATAAAACAACGTGGAAAAGATGGAAATGAAAATGTATTGTATGAACTTGGAAGTGCATTAAAAACCCGCCGCTTAAATGCATTTTCAAATTGCTTTGAAATGCGTTTTTCCTCTTTTTGATTACAAAATAATGAAAAGATGAAAAGTGTTAAGGCGCTACTTGATGTTACTCATTAATCACCGCGTGGAAACTAAACAAGTTCACAACTATGCTAACAAGTGAACAAAAAGCTGTTAATTTAGGTTGAAATTTTAACACAAATTTCCAAATTAGTTGCAACTAACCTCAAAAGACACTTCAAACAGCCTAATTGTCAAAAAATTTTTAAAAAATTAGGAGATGATGCTTGAAAAAGCGATTGATGTGTTAAAACCTCCCCCGTTTCGCTTCCAACATTATTTACAAAGGACGTCGTTGACCTGAATATTTTTAAATTTATATTATCTACAAATTAATAAATGTTAAGAACTCAATATTGAGAAAATTATGTTTTTTGCTGGCCAATTTTCAACTTCTGCGATATTTTTCACCAGTATTTTGTCTATAAAGGTTTTTAGCATTGATATGTTTGAAAGAACTAGATTAAATCTTTCTGCTTTCTGAAATTCGGCTGCTTGAACCCGTTAAAGAAGAGAAGCGAAACAACCCACTTGACAAGAGCCGCAAATATCAAAGTATATTCTTGTTTTTTGCTCAGAAGTCAAGTCGATTAACGTCGTCTGCTGCTGCTTGATGAAAATTGAAGAGCAATGTGAACAATTGTGAACAAAAAGAGCAGAAGAAATAATGCGGCATCCATTAATCATAGACTTATACCTCTACTTTGTTCACTCTCAAAGTCACGAGTGGGGTTTGTGAACAACTAGTACTTCACATGCTACAATATTGATTGACGGTATTTCCTGCGTCTTTGAAAATGTCTTCAAAGTTGTGTAGCATTCGAAGTCAACGTTATTTCAATAATAATGCATTTTAAAACTGAAATACACACAAATCTTTGCAAGCGTATACTTGATACGCAACTCGAAAGAAAAAAAATGATTTATTTTGATTTGGAGTTCCGCATCTTTTAGTATATCAACATATCTCAAATTGAAACATGTCCTTCGATGAATCAGATGCGCAACAAGTGCGCAACAGCCAAAGCTACCACTGAACTCATGGACCAAGAAGTCAAGACCTTTTTTATTGATTTATAGTTTACTAAAATATTCAATAAACTCGGATGATTCAATTTAATTGCAGCGACCAGCAATTTAAACGGAAACAATTTTTTGTTAAAACGTATCGACCTTTAAAACTACAAAATACGGCAAAGTTGAACAAAACCCGAAAATTTCTCGAGCTGTATTTGAACTTGATGCCTAAGAACCGAAAAGATTTCAAAATAGTAGAAAATCAAAACTTCAAATGAAAAGTATCCCTAAAAGAAACAGATTTAATTGCTTCGATAACCTAATACTATTAGTTGGAGAGCTTTGTTTTCCAAAAGTCAAGTAGTAAAATAATTGGCACGTGCAAATCAACGAAGACTGGAAACCAGAAGAATCATAATTTATGTTTATAATCAGGCTGTTTGAACAGCTTAGTATAAAAATCTGTGCGGAGCACAGAATAACATCAAGGTAGGGATCAAATAGCAATTCAAAGTATCGAACCTAACACCGGGTCTTCAAAGTATCCCACACCTTGTCTTTCGTTATAGGGTTAACACATAATAAAACAAAATTTTCGGCAGAAGACTACTTAGGCTCTATTTTTGGAGCTATTAACAAATTTATAACTTACGTTTTTAAACAAAAAAATGGTGGCAGCCTCTTCTTCAAGCATTTATCATCAAAAGAAAAGTAAACCTGAATGGAAAAACCTATTGGTTCCGAAATGTTGAGGCAGCTGCCTCACTAGGCAAAATTTTTTTTTAAAAAAAAAAAACATTAAAACTGATAACTGCTGACACCAAAACACAAGAAGCTTCAAATTTCTTTGAACTTGATACACACCTAAGAACTATCATAACAAAGCGGAAATGAGGAGGGGGAAATCAAAGGCTAAAAGGTTCCAAAACAGAGTTGGTAAATTTCTTCATGTACCAAATAGCCAAAAAGAACTCTTGCATTATCGTAAAAAACAAAAGGAAATCAAAAATGTATCCGCTTATTATTCAAATTTCTATCCGTTTAATGTGAACTCATACGTCTCTGAAAACATGAACACAGTTTAAACATCAAAAGGGTCAAATTACACTTTTCCTAATACTTTTTTGTGTAATTCATTTTGCGGGGTGTATGCATTACGAGCGGTTACCAGTGCGGAAAAACTATTTACAAAGGAAGAGCCGGCTGTTACAGACTTCCGATCAAAGCGGAAAATGCTGAATTTTTCTGATAGTTGTTTCGTCAAAGCAACTAAAAACCTTTAAATGATAAATTGGGAGAAATAAATGTGAAAAGTAGTTAGATTCGCTTTAAAGGCATTTCACGACCTTTTAACACTGTGAATTTTTTGCTGTTCAAATTTACGATTTAATGTTTTTAAAATTATTAAAATTAGGAATTCAACTGCAATTAATCTGCCGCCCAATTTTTCGTGGAATGTGCTTCCGTCAAAAATTTTTCCGCTTTTCAACTTTTAGTTTAAAAGTGAAAAACAGTCTCGAATTTCCATATAGGGCACCGCCTTTTCGTCCGCGAAGTTTGTAAATGTGTTTCACAATCATAATTTTTTATCATAGGAAGAGTGAAATCGGGTAATAAAAGCGAGTAAATTTATTCAAAAATTACGTACAGTTAGACGCTCCGTATGTGAGTTCCCTGAAATACTTGTCAGATAGCAACAATAACTTCTCTTAGCAAAACATTTTTGATTATTAATTTTGACTTGTCAATAATTTTTTCATAAGAAAAAATTGACAAACAGCTTTGGATGTAATTAATGTCTGATGTTATTTCTTGTTTTGTACTCCTAATAATAACATCTCTCACCGGACCTCTAATGTGGCATTATTTACTTCATCAAATAACTTAAATTGAAGGCTGTTTTTTAACCGTACACCAACTATTTTTGAACAGTGAATGAATTTTTCAAAGTTTTCTATCTGTTCCTCATTTTTTAGACAATATATATAGACATCCGATCTCAAGCAAGAATCTAGATTTGAATCAAATTGTGAAATAAGGCTCGTTATCTAATGAAAAATCTCCTTTGTTTGTTAACATTAAAGCCGTCGTTAAGGTTTAAACTTTCCGTTACTATGTTCGATTTGAGATGAAATCTTTGACATTAACAAACAAAATGAAACAGATATTAAATTTTATTGAAATATCAGTTTCAGTTTTAGCAATATCTGCACTTTTCTTAGGAGTCAATTGTTTTCATATTCTTTTATTTGCATGAAAGCAAACTCAAGCTGAAATCTAATAAAAGCCAACAATTTTTTTAAATGTATTTTTTTCTCCATTCAGTTTATTTATCAATGTACGCTTACAGCAGAAAAGAAAACAAATAATGTTCTTGCATGTTTAAATTGTTATGAATATCCAGATATGATAATCAAACTTGGAAATCTTTGAATGGTCTTTTGGACGATTGCCAAGCAAGTTTAATTCGTACTGCGTTGTGAAATCAGTGCATTTTCTCTCAATCCGATATTTGATCAGTCATTTCCATTCATTACGAAGCTGTGCAAAAATGTTGAGACATGAACAGACAATTAATCACTGTCACAAGTCACAATATGTCCCATTTGAGCCATAAAAATACTAAGTGTATACAAACAACATATCATTATATGCAACCCACTCACAACAATATGTTCATAAAGAAAATGACATCCAATTTTTTCCACCAACCTGCTATAGCTTCCTATCTGTCTATGTTGGATGCTAACAACGTGTAATCATAACAGTGACTTCTGCATGTATAAAGACACTACCGCCCCAAAAATAAGGTTTAAGGGTATATTAGCTGTCAGAATAATGTACCCTCATCAATCAATATTAAATTCATCTCCGTATTGTTCTGTCTTTACGTCTTAGCTCTCCAATTTCTTTCCCTCTAAAGTCTATACCTGCAATACATGCGTGCCAAAAAGTCCCCCGCTTGGTGCACAAACCCCCCCCCCCCAACGTGACAAAAATTCCAACGAATTGGGCTTCGTTTCCAAGAATTTTAGCCTCCAGAAGTAAAACAAAAATATGGAAGGATACACTAGCAGACGAACGAAACCCTGCCCCCCCCCCCCTTTTCTAATCCCCTAATGAGTTGAAATTCTAGTTTGTACACGCAAATTACACTGCGTTTGCATGCTACATCCTAATCAGTACTTTCCTGTCCTTTCCAATATTTTGAACAATATTTTGCCTTGTTCTTACGAACGTGATACCATTCACAACTTAAAATGACCCTGAGCGAAAACAAAAACAAAGAAAGCAAAATGATGTTAAATAGAAAATTATTAATCCCAATTTTATCCTTTATTCTTCAATTTGTGACGTAAACATAAAGTAAGATTAATCCGCCAAATCATGACAATGTAAATTTTTGTATAAAAGATTTCCTACAGCAGAAACACGAGAATTCTCAGAGAAAACTGGAAAAACTTGAAATACTTCATACGCATGATAGTCTGAGCTCATTTCCACTACTCGATCGTTTGGTGATTTTCTATATTTAGAGCACACGAACTCAATTATTGCAAATGTTTAAAGAGAAAATTTTTTGATTTTTTTTCTAACAAGGAGGCTCAGTAATTTGCATTCGCACATAAGTTTCCGACCCCCGCTCATCCACATTTTTTGGCATAAATTTCTACCTAATGAGGAAAAGTATTTTTCAAAAAGAAATGTGTCCAAACAAAAAAATCGCTTGCAACGTAAATAACTCAGTGGAGTAAATGCCGCATTAGTTTGACGAGAACAGCCATTACTAAGAAAGTGAGCCAAGATGAACAACAAAATACAACAAAACTAACAACAAACATTATTAACATCCAAACCTGTATGTCTATTTTTAAGAACAAACAAATGTCTACCAAATGAGAAACAGATAGAAAACTCACAAAATTTCAAGTATTTTTCAAATAAACTAAGTATGAAAAAGAAGATCGCCTCCCACGCAAAAAACTCAGTGGAGTAAAACATGCCGCATTAGACTGATGAGATCAGCCATTATTAAAAAAGCAAGTCAAGACGGACAAAAATTCAAACAACAATAACAAACATTAATTACATCCAAAACATTATATCTATTTAAAAAAACCTATTTAAAAGTCAAAATGGCGTCAGATAAAACTCAAATTAATCCACAATAACTGGTATTTCAGTAGAAAAGATATGGGACTGCTCCATATTAAGGCAATTGAAAACATCCAACATGTTTATGATCATATATGTTTCTATAGGAGAGCATTAAGACCTGTTATTATTTCTCTTGGCGGTTAAAAAACGAACAACAAATAGAGAAAACAAACAAAAATTCAATTAAATCATGCGAGAAAACGCTGTCAAATTTGTAAAGCCAGATTTTGCCCCACAAAATAAGTTCAATTGAGCCTTTCGGGAACGACAACAAAGACAAAGAAAGCAGAATGAAGTTAAATAAAAAATTATTAATCCCAATTTTATTTTTATTCTTCAATTTGTGACGTAAACATGAAGTAAGATTAATCCGCCAAATCATGACAATGTAAACATTTGTATAAAAGATTTCCTACAGCAGACACACGAGAATTTTCAGAGAAAACTGAAAAAACTTGAAACACTTCATACGCATGATAGTCTGAGCTCATTTCCACTACTCGATCGTTTGGTGATTTTCTAAATTTAGAGCACACGAACTCAATTCTTGCAATTGTTTAAAGAGAAAATTTTTTGATTTTTTTTCTAACAAGGAGGCTCAGTAATTTGCGTTTGCACATAAGTTTCCGACCCCGCTCATCCATATTTTTTGGCATAAAGGTCTACAACAAAAAGAAATGTGTCCGAACCAAAAGATCGCTTGCAACGTAAATAACTCAGTGGAATAAATGCCATATTAGTTTGACGAGAACAGCCATTACTAAGAAAGTGAGCCAAGGTGAACAACAAAATCAAACAAAAATAACAACAAACATTAATAACATCCAAACCTTTATGCCTATTTTTGATAAACAAACAAATGTCTACCAAATGAGAAACAGATAGAAAACTCACTGAACGTCAAGTTTTTTTCAAATAAAATAAGTATGAAAAAGACGATCGCCTCCCACGCAAAAAACTCAGTGGAGTAAAACATGCCGCATTAGACTGATGAGATCAGCCATTATTAAAAAAACAAGTCAAGACGGACATAACATCAAACAACAATAACAAACATTAATTACATCCAAAACATTATATCCATTAAAAAAACCTATTTAAAAGTCAAAATGGCGTCAGATAAAACTCAAATTAATCCACAATAACTGGTATTTTACTAGAAAAGATATGGCACTGCTCCATATTAAGGCAATTGAAAACATCCAACATGTTTATGATCATATATGTTTCTATAGGAGAGCATTAAGACCTGTTATTATTTCTCTTGGCTGTTAAAAAACGAACAACAAATAGATAAAACAAACAAAAATCCAATTAGAACATGCGAGAAAACGCTGTCAAAGTCGTAAAGCCAGACTTTGCCCCACAAAATAAGTTCAATTGAGCCTTTCGGGAACGACAAAAAAGTGGTACGCGACCACTCATTAATGAGGATCGGAAACAAGTAGACAAAAACACGGCAAAAATAGCAAAATTAAGTAATAGTTTTGTTTTTTTTTTGGAAAATTTTTAATTTTGAAGTAATGAAAGCCATTAGCTACAAAACGAACATATTCAACATGTTTCGTTGAGAAAAAAAATTGTTTGAGACCTAAAATTATGCAGAATATGCCTTACGTCTACAAAAGAACCTCAAAAATAGCAGAAAAATCAAACATTGTGTCGGAAACCGTAAATTCATAACGAATTCTTTGATAACATTGGATTTTGTACATTTTAGCCTTCATTTGAGGACAATAAGGTCGTATGTGACCTCCATTTAACAAAACTAGGTAATAAATTGACAAAAAAGAACAAAAGTGCGAAATTAAAAAAATCTTTGTTTTTAAAAACAATTGTTTTCAGAGTCATGAAAGCCCCATCAGCTAGCTGCTCAAATCCGAATTTTGGCTCATTTATTCCTCAAAAAAGTTATGATGTGCCATTGTCTAGGAAAATTCATACGGCTAAAAGTCAAAGTAAAATCTACATTTGAAGACAAATGTAAAGAATTGAATTAAATTCTTCGAGAAAGGGGTGTCGAAGCCGTTAGAACCAACTATTTTCAAAGACTTTATATTTGTTCAATTATGTCTTATTTTGAACGTCAATATTGTTATATTGGAACTGTCAATAATAAGATAATGTGACAAAACGAGAAAAAAAACTTGAAAAATGGGCCACTGCCTGAAAATCAGAAACTTATTGTGAAGTCTAGTAGTATCAACAACAGAAAATTATAACTTAACGCGTAAAACCGTAAAAAAAGATTAAGTGTTACTTCGGTAGAAAGAAGTGGAAGCAGAGGCATTCTTTCTTTGCTGACACTAGAATACAAGTTGACCAATTTAAGAGAAAAATAGTGGCAAGGTTCCATAAACCGTTGTTTATTTGAAAATCAAACATTTTTAAATGAAAAATGAAGCATAATCTTTGGATATATTGGTTTGGAACTGCGCAGGAAACCAATTCGACCTATCAACAGTGAGCTTTGATTCGAATTGTTCTGTTCTTTAATTAACGTAAAAAAGATCAATTTTTTTTGAAAAACGACCGACGGATTTCAATCTGAATTATTAAAAAGAGAATCAACATATTTATTATTAACAATATTTACATATTTTATCGAAACTGACGAAATTTTAGGCAAGGATTCCGGAAAATTTGAATAAAAACAACTCAAATCGGTTTAATATTCGAAAAAATTTAAACCACGATAACTCGCTCTAGAAAACAAAAGTCAAAGAAATCTTTTTAATTCCATATTCTACGCTAGACGGGCTTTTTCCGCTCACAACTCTCTTCGATGAATATATCGATCGGTCAAAATTGTCTGAACAAAAAACCAAGTGAGTATATAGTTCCTCTCCCCTCAAGAGGGGTCGGAACAATTATTTGAAAAGCAACTTGATGTTCAAAGTGTTTGTGATCAAAACCCGTCACCGTAGATAAACAGCGATGAGTATTAATTAAATCCGTCAATCACGAGGGGAGAACTCACTCTTTCCAACTTTTTCTGCTCGATCTCTTGTTTGATGTCCTCGTACCGTTTCCAGATCTCACTGCACCTTCGAAGATATCTGGTCTCCAAACACTCTGTTAAGCAAACAGTCTTAACCAGCTCCTTGCTAAGCCTTTATAATATGAAAACTTTTATCAAATTATATTTGCTTGTTTTTGGAGAGAATTGAGGGGTGTGGTTTAAACTTCTGCTCGGGCTAAATTCTCCTCTAATTGTTTCAAAAACTCGACCTCACTACTGCCGGGTTCAAGCCCGGAATGAGAAAACAACGCAGGGCAACACACCACACATATTATAATGGAAAAACCAAAAAAAGTCAGGTTTAAACGACGCAATAAGGTTTTCCGACAGTTTCTGACTATTTTATTGTTTAAACCCTATTAAATTTTGTTAGGCCTAATACGACACATTATTAACGTCACGGTGAGGTCGCGCTCGAAGCCGCCTCTGATCAGACGAATTCTATGCCGAAATGACCTCTGATCAGACAAGAATCAAAACATTGTCGAGACGAGTTCCAGACCATTGTCCAGACTAAAGTGCTCTCAAAATATTGTCCCAGACCATATGCATGGACGATCTCAGCATATTGTCAATAACGAAAGTGTTGCTCGAACAAAGATGACAATAAATAAAACAATAAGATATATCAATAAAAAATATATATTTTCTCAGCAATAAACGTGTCCAGATATCACCCAGGTTAAATTCCCAAAGCGAGTATGTCCATACTGAAGATAAACGCTCGGGGAATGCAAATTTTTGTGTTAGCGCAGTATCCCCCTGTGTACGTAGAGTTAAGGACAAGAAGAATTTTTGTTATAGCTTGTCTAGGAAAAAAGTTAGGTTTTCATACAGAAATTTGCAAATTTTGCGAATAACGAATTTTAACTATAGTTATTTTTGATTGGGTCCAGAAGGTGTCCAAATTGAACCCAACCTGGCATGGAGTATCCACTGTATACGTTGAGTGTAGGACAAAAAGAGTTTTTGCTATAGCTTGTCTGGAAAAAATGTTAGGTTGTTCATACGGAAATTTGCAAGGTTTGCGAGTAACGCATTTATTTTGCTTTTTATTAATTTATTAATTTATTGTTGTAATAACAATTTACTATGCTTTGTTTTGTTTTGAGATGGAGTTTGAGCTTTTTTTCCTGGTTTTCTTCTCAAACTCGCCTATAGCTGTTTGCTTGTGTCTCCGCCGTAACCGGTCCCCAGCCTTGTTGAGAGAAGGAGGAGGGGAACACACCCAGAACATACTGGAAAATCTCATAAAGTTGTTCGTTAGTTCAACTGTAGATTTTTTTTGACATTATCAAACCTATTATAGCTCTCGAAATGTCCTCTGATCAGACAAAAGTGCGCTGGAAACGCCCTCTGATCAGACTATCGTGCCTCCGAAACGTCCTCTGATCAGACAAAAGTGCGCTGGAAACGCCCTCTGATCAGACTATCGTGCCTCCGAAACGTCCTCTGATCAGACAAAAGTGCGTTCAAAACATCGCTCTGATTAAACAAAAGTGCGTTCGTAACGTCGTCTGATCAGTCTAAAGTGCCCTCGAAATTGTCTCTGATCTGACTAGCGTGCTTTCGAAATTGTCTCTGATCAGACCATCCCAGACCGAAGTGACCTCTGACCAGACGAGTTCCAGACCATTGTTCAGACTAAAGTGCGCTCGAAGCTTTTTCCAGACCATGTAATTCAAGCGCACCTATAACATGCGTGCCCTCGAAGATTGTCTGATCAGGGGTCACTTCGGTCTGGCCACCTCAACCTGGGAATCTTGATGCGGCATTTATACAAAATCTGAAAAATCTTGATATTGCGCAAATTTCTTTAACCACAAGTCTTTTGACGGCTGTACAGAGCGTCATGCTGTAATTCAACCTTTGCCAAGTTCTCCTCGATCAAGCAAACTGGGAAGAGATTTTTTGAAATCTTGTAAAATAGTTCAAATGATTCTAAAACTTGACATCAGGTGCTTATCTTTTGAAGACCAGTGATATTAGTTAGCAAGGTTCCTGTGTTGGATCATTATTGTATGTGTACGTGAATTAGTCACATTCTTCCTTTTTGAGTGCAACAAGAATTCCTTCGTTGCAAAATTCTATGCATTCCTCCAGTGTCAAGCCAAAATGATGTCGTATGTAATTGTTTTTTCCCTCTACAATTCTTGATATTGCTGTCAGCTGCTGAAAGAGTCTAAGAACATTTCTATGTTTGGTCCTACATTTTGAATTCGATCTAGTTTCACCCCCCAAAAAAATCATCGCAGAAAATTCTTAAATTCTGTGGTTTCGCTTTTCAATGGTTTGTCATGTATCAATGATCTGCAGCAAAAAATTCATTGAAAATCGGAAACGCCTCGAAGACCAAACAATTAGGCAAAAAGTAATGCATCAATTTTCGTTTTCTTTCATTTGAGTTATATCTAAAACCCCAGAATGGGAAAGAACGCACTAGGCGAGCATTAACTGGAAACGCTGATCCACTTGGAAAATGTACAATTAAAAAAATAACAAATTCCATTTCAATTGAAGTTCAGTTCTATGTTTTGCTCAGTTCATAGAAACATTCCGGAATTGCCATTTAAGTCAATTTTGAAATTTTTTTTCAAAACCATTCTCCCATTTCACGACATCCCCGATTGTATAACTTTAGTTAAATTTAGGAGAATGATCAAAGTGAGAAATTACAATGTGTCCGACCGAACAATTACAATTACAATCTGCAAAAAAGATCCATATCTCAACCAAAAAAAATGTTTTGAAATCACATATACTTTTTCTGATTAAAACTTGAACAAAAGTTACTGTTTGCTTCAGAAACACACAATCAGTTCATACAATTTGTAGTGCAGTTTTAATAAAATTTGGACGACATGTTATTAAATTCAGTTAAGTTGTTAAAATCAGCTGTCAAATTTGTTATGAAATTTAAAATTAACATATTTTTTTGATTTTTGACATTGAAAGTGATCTGATGGTATCCGAAAAATGTGTCACAAAATTGAAATTTTGATTTTAAATGTCAACTCAACTGTTGTTTGTTATGCTTTCCGCTTTATTAATTCAACGAATTTTTATTGTAATGCAGTGCTGACTTTTTTGAAATCTGTTTGCACCTTTTTGACTTCTTCTTGTAAATTAAAAACTAAAAATACAGTAGTGATTTTTGTCATTATGGAAAATTAAATGGAGCAATAAAGCTAGTGGTCTAAAGCGCTAAATTTTTGAATCGGCTTTTAAATGAATTTTTGAGATTTTTTGTCTTTGTAGTCTTTGAGAGAATTTGTGAGAATTTTTTGTAAAAATTTTCGTGTTCAAACAATATTTAAATTTTTGAAATGATTTCTCTGCTTCAACTGGAACTCTGTTTTCGCTGCTTTTGCTCTTGATTCCTCCCAAATGCTATTCAATGCAAAGCACGTCTTCTTTTACTAATTGGGTGAATTATTTGAATCTCTTCGTGGGCATTCTAGGATTTTAATGAATTTTGAGTTTTGTTTCAGAAAATCAACAATAATGCGAGTGATTTTGTTGTGTTTTGTCCTTATGTGTAGTCCTTATTGTTGTTTTCTGACTTAATAACTTTGAAGATCATACTAGATCCCAAATGAGATCTATTGAATCTATTTAGAAATTGCAGATGATAACTTCGTCTTTAAGTCTTTTTTTTAAATGGCAGTGAATTTTTCAATTGCGGCAGTTTTTGGTTCTTTGTAATCGTATGAAACAGACTCAGTAATTGCCGGTTTCATCTGCTGATAGAAAAGAATTTTTTTCTTTCGCCTCATAGCATTTGTATTGGCTTTTATAAAATATTGGCGATTTGTTCAAACTTTTTTGTTTTTTTTTGTGATTTCGCTAAATGCTCTCAGTAGTCACTGGTCACATTTTTGAGAGACATAATTGAACCAACTCAGCGTATTCATTTGATTATGATTTGTCTGTACAACTTTGACACAGTGTCTTTTTTTCTTTGACTTTATTTGTTGTATTGTTGTCTTTTCAGTTATTATGGATCATAGCGAATTTCATTGATACCTCATAACAACAAAACTTTATCCAATTAAGATTTTTTGCTCTTTGTTTTTTTCATGTTTCAACACTTACTTCATCAAAATTGTAATACATGTAATTCTACTAATTCTTCTTGTGATTTTCGGGGTTTTTAACAATTACTTGTCGGATGAGTTTGAATATTCAGTATAAAGTCAAATGTTTTTCTAATTTTTAAGTCAAAATAAAGAAAAACTGTTCTTTTTCGTAATTGTTCTCTATTCTGATGTTTTGTTGTGTTTGTGGGGTCCAGTGTTCTACGCCAGAAAGACTCCCCCTGTCTTAATAAAAACTATCGGATACATTTCCTGACATTAAAGGACAAAAATTTGGACTCAATGCTTTGTCTCTGTGATGCAAATTTCTATTGACTTCATATCAGCTTCAAACAAATGCACCTCTAGAGTCAATCATCAGTGCTAATTACGTGCCTATCGCTGAGCTATTTTTTGATAGTTTTTTTATAGCATTTGATAGTTTTTTTTCGGTAGCATATATTGTTGCACACGGAGCATATTTCATCACTTCATCTGATAGTGATTTTTGCATTCTACTCCCGCAAACCTCCAAATTCTAATCGATCGAGTACCAACATATCCATCATTTCCCATCATACCCATCACTCAACAAGCCAGAATTGTTTTCATTTTTTTGATAATTCTATTTATATTTTTTTAAAATTGTTCTCATGGTGATTACAAAGATTTAACTAATCTAAAAAAGCGAATGAGTTTTCAGCTCTGAATATTTAGCGCCAATGAGTTCTGAATATTTGTTTGAACGATGACTTGCTGTAGAATGTGCACCATAGAGCATGTTACAGGCACAGTGGGCCTTTAAAGCACACACTCCACCTCTGTTTTCCTTATACCTGTGCTTCCTTGCTAACCATTTGATCTCTAACCATTAGCACAACAGAAGTCGTCAAAAAAATCCGAAGATGAATAATTCGTAAAACCACACAGGATGTTCATAGGGGCAAAAAATACTGCCCAGGTTTTGGTCCAGACCCAAATTGAGCTATGATCAGACCCAATCGAGCGCACACCCCTGTGTTCCCAGACCGAAATTACAGGGTCTGGAAAGCGGTTCGAGCGCACAATAGTCTGGACCATGGTCTGATTTCGGTCTGATCAGAGGTCAATTCGGTCTAGAAGGTCTGATCATAGTCTTTTTAGTCTGGACTATGGTCTGGGTTCGGTCTGATTCGGTCTGGAAGGTCTGATTTCGATGCATTATTTTTTCTAATTGAGGTTTTTTTTATTGAGGGATGTTGGCTCTGCCAAGAAGCAACAATAAAGCAGCGTTCCGATCAGAGACTCATCTAAAGTCCGATAACTCTGATCAGAAACAAGGAGTCCAGCTGATAGCAAATGCCGGTCCCCTCAAGAGGAAATTTTGATTATCTAAAGACCACGACGTTTCTTGTGGAAAGCTGACTAAGTTCATCCATTGAGTCAGAAATATGAACTAAGGGGTATGGTAAATAGTTTTTTTTCTCAACAGTTGGGTTTCGCTTTCATTAGCAATATTTTCAGAGTTGGCTTTCCTTAGATTATTTTAATACTGCAAACACCAGTTTTTATGAAATTAATATATTATAGCAAAATTAAGAGAGTTGTTTATAATTAAAATCTTTCTCTGATGAGACTATTTTGAGCGCAATTGAGTCTGATCATAGTCTGATTAAGGTCTGGGCAATGGTCTGATAATGAGTCGGGACCATGGTCTGAAGATGGTCTGATCATAGTCTGTTTATAGTCTGGACAATGGTCTGAATTTGGGTCTGATCATAAGCGCACTATAGTCTGGTCAGTGGTCTGCGTTCGGTCTGATCAGAGGACATTTTCGTCTGGAAAGTCTGATCAGAGATCATTTTGGTCTGGAAGGTCTGATCAGAGGTAAATTCGGTCTGGAAAGTCTGATCAGAGGTTATTTCAGTCTGCATAGTCTGATCATAGCTCAATTTGGGTCTGTACCTAAACCTGGGTGGCGAGAAGGCAATTTTTATTCAAACTCAATTTTCTCGCTCAATTTTAAAGGTCCACGGAAATAACGTCAGTTTTCATGATGCAGAACCACATTTTTTCGCTCCACTTCTTGTTTCATTATTACAAAAATCTCTTTCCAATTTGACTTTAAAAATCATCAAAATCTTTGATCAGATCTTTAAAAATCAGGGCCCGAAGATTCCGAAACAGACTGCAGGTAGACATTCATTTAGACATCAACCAATAACTCATGTGAAAAAGTGCCTTCTGAAAAAATACAGAGTACAAAAATAATAAAGAGAAAAAATCTGTTTGTTAGAAAATGAAGAAAGACCTTCTAAATAAATCGTCACGAAATGCAACCCCGAAATAAATACTGGTATAGAGTTGCATTGAAAAGAGTTCTCATTCGCTGCTAACGAAACAACTACCAATTGGATGAAAAAACTACAACCTGCAGACACGTAGAAAAGAAGAGAAACAAAGAAAGAAGCACACAATTTTTTTGCTAACAAAATTCCCTTAAAATGCTAAATAGTGTTTTTAAGCAACTTGGGTTCATCAGCCGTCTAGCCTTGTTCTTGTTTATATACGGATCTACCCAATGACTTTCAGAGACGTCAGAACCAACGAAAAAAAAACTTAAACCAAAGAAAACCCTGAAAATTTTTATTTCTCTACCACTCATTATTTTACGTAAACTGTACTGTATAACATCGACGTCTCAACTTTGGTTAACAATATCTATGAAAGAGTTCATGACTAACAAGTCAACAAAATATACTACTGCGAAGACTTGACAATGAAATAAAATAGGCAAAAATTTCGTAAAAATTACAGAAACTAACGATAGTAGTTGCCATAAAAATTACTGTGCTCCCTTTAACAAAAGCAACGCAAAGTCTATAATAATTAAACCAAAAGATCGTCATATACTTTCGTTTTACCGAAATCCAGCATCATTGTCTGCTTGCTCATTTCCCCTACCAGTGTGTAGATGGGTGATGTCAATAATATTTTTTTACTTAAAGCTTCTTCCATTTTTTTGAAGTTATGAAGATTTTCAAACGCATCCTATTAACCGAATCTTTTTCAATCTTCCTTTTGATTTTTTCCCATCATATCCATCACTCACCAAGTCAGAATTGTTGTCTTTTTCTTGATATTTCTAATAAAATTTTTAAAAACTAAGTTGTTCTCATGTTCGTTACAAAGATCTCAATAAATCTAAGAAAAAAACGAATGAGTTTTCAGCTCTGAATATTTAGCGCGAATGAGTTCTGAATATTTGTTTGAACGATGACTTGCTGTAGAATAGCAACCATGGAGCACGTTACAGGCACAGTGGGCCTTTAAAGTACACACTCCACCTCTGTTTTTCTTATACTTGTGCTTCTTTGCTAACCATTTGATCTCTAACCATTAGCACAACAGAAGTCGTCAAAAGAATCCAAAGATGAATAATTTGTAAAACCACACAGGATTTTCATAGGGGCAAAAAAAATACTGGCGAGAAAGCAAATTTTTGATCAAACGCATTCTTCTCGCTCAATTTGAAAGATACTCGGAAATAACGTCAGTTTTCATGCCGCAGAATTACATGTTTTTTGCTCCACTTACTGTTTAAACATTACAGAAATCTCTTTCCAATTTGACTGTAAAAATCAAAAGCTTTGATCAGATCTTTAAAAAAGCAGGACCCAAAGACTCCAAAACTAACTGCAAGTAGACATTCATTTAGGCATCAACCAACTACTCATGTGAAAAAGTGCAATTTTGAAAAAATACAGAGAAAAAACTACATAAAGAGAAAAAATCTGTCTGTTAGAATATGATTAAAGACCTTCTAACAAATCGTCACAAAATGCAACCCCGCAAAAATTACTGGTATAATGTTGCATTGAAAACGACTCTCATTCGCTGCTAACGAAACAACTACTAATTGGATGAAAAAACTACAACCTGCGAACACGTAGAAAAAAGAGAAACAAAGAAAGAAGCACACACTTTTTAAGGTAACAAATTTCCCTGAAAATGCTAAATGTTTTTTTCAAGCAACTAAGGTTCACCAGCCGTCGAGCCTTGTTCCTGTTTATACACGGATGTACCCAACGCTTTTCAGAGACATCAGACCCAACAAAAAAAACTTAAACCACAAAAACCCTGAAAAGTTTAAATTTCTCCACCAATCATTATTTTACGTAAACTGCTTTGTATAACATCGAGGTCTCAATTTTGGTTAAAAATATCTATGAAAGAGTTCATGATTAACGAGTCGACAAAAAATACTACTGCGAAAAATTGACAATGAAATGAAATAGGCAAAAAAATTTTAAAAAATACAGAAAATAACGATAGTAATTGCCAAAAAAATTACTGTGCTCCTTTTAACAATCGCAACGCAAAGTCAAAAGGAATTAAACCAAACGATCACCATATACTTTCGTTTGACCGAAATCCAGCATCATTGTCTGCTTGCTCATTTCCCCTAACAGTGTGTAGATGGGTGATGTCAATAATGTTTCTTACTTAAAGCTTCTTCCGTTTTTTTGAAGATATGAAGATCTTCAAACATATCCTATTAACCGAATCTTTTTAATCTTCCTTTTGGGTTTTTTTCCGTCATATCCATCACTCACCACCTCCTCATTATTTTTTATTTATGTCAATTTGGGCGAATATGTTATGTGAAGTTTAGGTGGGGGTTGTAATCAGTGAAAATTTTTTACTCAAAATTTTGATGAAAAGTGTGCAACAGGAGACACTTTGAAAACCGGAAATCAAGGAAAAACAAAATAATACCTCGTACAAAAATCCCTAAATGAATAGTGCTGCTGCTTCTCAGCATTTAATCTGCAACAACCGTGCTATATTTTTTTCTGTTTGTACAGTAACCCAGCCAATTACAATCAGAGATATACATCCTATCCAACAATTAAATTGCAGCCAATAAAAATTACAATTTTATATTATTTATTACATTATAGAAACTGAACTGCATAATCTTAAAAAGTCACCTATAGGTAGCAATAGCTGTTTTTACCAAAATGAATTGATTTCTGCTAGCTATTTCGTTCAACCACAGGATTGCCAAATAAATTACCTGAGTAACCTAAACCAGGAAAAGCGCAAAATTTTCCTGAAAAACTGAAGAAGTTAGGAAAAAGATCAAAAAAGCTCAAAATTTCATCCAAAAATCAAAAATTCGCCTCAGATGATGAAAAATGCCTCAAATAGTTTTGCTGCTAGAAAAAATATTAGAGATAATTACCCTTGTTGAAAAAATTTGAACTGGAACTAAAAAAGCGCTTTGAAAAAGCCGCATGTGATCAGAGAAAAAAGATAGCTTAGAAAAAATTTTTTACTCAACATTTTCTCAATCCCTCTTAGAATACTGTGAAAAAAAATCTCACGTTCATTTCGCATCTGAGATTTCGTTCAACAGATTGGAGTAAACAATAGCTCTCACCTGCATCATTTGAATTTCCATCCTGTGAAAAGGAAAGTCACCGAATTAAACCAAAAAATTAGCCAGATGAATTCGGGGAACAATTTGAGGAAAACAAAAAAAAACAACCTTTCAAGAGAACAAATAAGCCTACATAAGCCAATCAGAAAAAATTTCAACCAATGATTCAAATTGGGGAATAATGCAGAGAAAATTAGCGACTTTTCAATAATTCAAGTGCACATGAAGCCCAAAAATTTTGTTTTAGAAAGTAAAAAATCTAGTTTTTCAAAACTTTAGGCAACAGATAATCGGCTTATTTCTCTAAAATTATAGAATAGAATAAGCAACGAAAAATATATAAAAATTCAAATTTCACATTTTTATGTTACTTTTCTCAAAGCAACACTTACAATTACAAAACCATAAAATGGCAAAAGTCATAAAAAATTGTCTCCCCATACTTCAATCTCCCTTTTAATCACTTCTGTAGAAATGGTATATATTTCCCGTCCCTATGCAACCATGTACCTACTCGTTATTTAAACTGCATGTTTGAATTTTTCAATTGTTATACAATCATATGTTTTGATAAAACTATTAATTTCGTATACCCATATCAAGTGCATTAATATTTTCAAACCAACCGATAGGTGGAGTTGTTTGTTTTAACTCATTCGCCACCTATCACCACAATAAAAATAGCTGACTCAACGATAATCGGAAACATCACGATATCTTTTGATTGGTAAGCTGCGAAATTATAGCAATTATGAATACTTAGAGGCAACAACTCTATGCCAAGCAGCTGAGAAGAACCAGACATCACAATCTTAGGGAAGTCTGTTTTGAACTTAATTTGACTTTGCTTAACGTTGACCAGATCAAACAGGAGCTCATGAAGAACAACTACCAGAAAACAATTCATTGAAAATCAATCTTTATTATGCTGCCAACAAACAAGATAGGCTTTAAGGACAGAGTTTTCTTGAAGTCCTGTCTGTCACTTTCAATGATTCTATCGTGGTAGCAACAAATTACTGCGCAATAGCGATGCCCAATATTGCACTGCATAAAAGTTTCCGCGAGAACAAGACCAGAAATTGGAGCAAAAAATACAAACATCAAAACCATTGCAAGACAAAATACCCAAACAAAAAGTAGGAAATCGATTCCATGTCTCTCAATGCAAAAACTATTCAGAAACATATGAGAAGAAATCAAGCGAAACATTTTGATAAAAAGAACTCGACAAATAAAAGTCAACTCGAAAACCTTCCAATGCAAATCGCAGTCATAGAGAAGAAGAGAAAAATTGTTTTTCCTCTACCCATGAAGTTTACCAGAAAACAGTATAAGGAGTCTTGTGTGAAAAACACCCAAAGCCACGCAAAGCAATATTGAGTTACATAGTTGGTAAAAGACCATCGAAATACTTTGCCATACCATCGGGCCACAGATTAACATTTTTGAAAAGCACAATATCACAGACTCTTATAAACTGCAATGAAGGCGCTTGGAAACCTTGACCCTTCCAGCCCAGATTCCAACAATTGGCGAAGGCTTCTGAGGTCCTTCACGGCGTTCTCAAATGATGTATGCCAAACCATAGCTAAACTAGCAATGCTCAATATCTGCTTTTGAACTTTTAGGATGCTCAGGCGGTGCAAAAGTTTTTGACTGCTTCAATAAGAGCTATTGTTGAAGAAATGAGGCTGATAATTTTGCTCAACTAATTTTGTAACTGCTTTTCTAAATGCTAGCTCCTAGGATGGTTATACCTATTGATCACATTTCCGATGCACGCAGCGTTTCCCATTTTTAGAATATTTTCTAAATGTTCAGGATCGCAAGCGTCCTGTATAATCCTTAGATAGGAAAGTTTCACAAATTCCGAGGAAGATGAATTCTACTGATCTTTAAAGGATTAATTCTACTATGACGAATATTTTGTGCAATGGATTTCGTATTTAAGCTTTTTGTTTCCAATTTGCCCGGTCAAAATTGTGTTCAATCTATTAATAGACAGGAAATTTTCTCCAATTTCCTGAGTGTTCGTGCTCGATACTGCGGCTATCTAGAAAATCTTTTAGCATGTTTTGGATAACCCACTAAATGATGAGTGAGTTTCGTTACAAGTTTTGTCAGGTTTTTGAATTGCGAATTGTTATTTGTTTTCTTCTATGCATTTTTCCCGCCAAGCTTCCTTGTGATAAAATCATTCATTGTAAATGTTTCTGAGAGCGGAATAAAATTTCTGTAGTGGGTGACGGAAATGTCATTGTTAGTCGACATTGTAATTCCACTTGTGACGTAAAGATTGTGGCATCGGGCCCAAGTGATGAGAGTGTCCAGCTTAATAATAGTTGCGGGGGAGTTTTGGGTAATGTAGATTTAAATTAATAACCCCAATTTCCATTAGGAGTTATGCCTTATAGTTTCAAATTGTGAGATTAGTATGCTTTGATGTCAATTTTTTCAGATTAAATAAAAGACGGTGATGAATGTGGTTTCCTGAATTTTTTTCCCATTCAGTTGCTAGGTTGAAGTAAAGTGGTATTACCATATTGAATAGTAATTGGTACGATGCTTTTTTTAAGTATGCTTTCATTTATTTATGAAAATTACGAAGTGCTCTTAGAAAACGTAGTCGTAGGAGGGCACAGTATCAGCCAATATTCACCTAACGTTGGGAGGGGCCTTTCTTAATTTGATTTTTTAAAATAGCACTGTCTTGAAAGTATCATTAGGAGTGCCAGGCACTCCAGTCAACCAAAAAGACCTGCAAGCGCCGGCATGCTCAACAATTCAAAAGAAGGAATTCAACAACAGAGAAGGAATTCAACGGTAACAATGACACATTGAGTGACAGGAGAAGAACCAAAAAACAGCAGCGCTCATCAGCTGAAAATTAAAAAAATCTCGTCAATTGTGCAAAAAAATACAAAAATCTCGTCAAATGTGGTTCTGTCATCAACAGTCCCCACTCCACAACACAAGCAACATTAGCTATTTCGAATGCAAGAGAGATTCTCTTCCAAAAAACTGCGATCTCCGGGCTCTTTATTCATAATACAGAGGGATTTAAATAGGTCTTTCAAAAACTCCTCTGCAGAAATTCTCAACTTGGTTTGACAACCCAAGATTAAGGTTTTTGCAAGGTACTACATTTAGCCATTGTGACGCAAAATTATCTTGACAGGCGTTTAGCCGTTTCACTCCGTCCTAACCCTACTTAGGCAACGAATCGGTAAGAACCTTTTGATGCATAACCTTAGACCAATTCTTTTGATGTTAGTTGTCTGGTGCTTCAAGGGTTCCTGTTACTGCATACCAGTCTTCCAGACCACAATTGAACTCTTTGTCTTCAAAATTTTCTGCAAAGTGATGTTCCAGTGCTTCACGTGCAATGGATATCGTATTTAAACTTTTTGTTTACAGCTTGCCCGGTAAAAATTGTGTTCCTTCTATTAATAGACAGGAAATTTTCTCCAATTTCTGTTTTCGTCTGAGTGTTCGTGCTCGATACTGCGGCTGTCAAGAAAATCTTTTGGCATGTTTTGGATAACCCACTAAATGATGAGTGGGTTTTGTTACAAGTTTTGTCAGGTTTTTGAATTGAGAAAAGCTCATATTATTTGTTTTCTTCTATTCATTTTCCCGCCAAGCTTCCTTGTGATAAAATCATTCATTGTAAATGTTTCTGTGAGCGGAATAAAATTTCTGTAGTTGGTGACGGAAATTTCATTATTAATCGACATCGTAATTCCGCTTGTGGCGTAAAGATTGTTGTTACGGGCCCAAGTGATGAGATTGTCCAGCTTAATAATAGTTGCGGGGGAGTTTTGGGTAATGTAGATTTAAATTAATAACCCCATTTTCCAATAGGAGTAATGCGTTATAGTTTCAAATTGTGAGATTAGTAAGCTGTGATGTCAATTTTATCAGATTAAGTAAAAGAGGGTGATGAATGTGGTTTCTTGAGGTATTTTTCCCATTCAATTGCTAGGTTGAAGTAAAGTGAAATTACCATATTGAATAGTAAATGGTACGATGCTTTTTCTGAGTATGCTTTTATTTTTTTTTTTTGAAAAATACGAAGTGCTCTTAGAAAACGTAGTGGTAGGAGGACACCGCATCAACCAATACTCACCTAACGTTGGGAGGGGCCTTTCTCAATTTCATTTTAAAATCAGACTGTGTTGAAAGTATCATTAGGAGCGCCAGGCACTCCAGTCAGTCAAAAGGACCTGCAAGCCCGGGCACGCTCAACAATTCAAAAGAAGGAATTCAACAACAGAGAAGGAATTCAACGGTAACAATGAGACATTGAGTGACAGGAGAAGAGCCAAAAACAGCAACGAACATCAGCTGAAAATAAAAAAATAAAAATTCTCGTCAAATGTGCGAAAAAATACAAAAATCTCGTCAAATGTGGTTCTGTCATTGACAGTCCCCACTACATGAACAACATTAGCTATTTCGATCGGGAGAGAGATTCTCTTTCAATAAACTGCAATCCACGGGCTCTTTATTCATAATACAGAGGGATTTAAATAGATCTTTCAAAAACTCCTCTGCAGAAATTCTCAACTTGGTTTGACAACCCAAGATAAAGGTTTTTGCAAGGAACTACATTTAGCCAATGTGACGCAAATTTATCTTGATAGGCGTTTAGCCGTTTCACTCCGTCCCAACCTAACTTAGGCAACGAATCGGTAAGAACCTTTTGATGCATAACCTTAGACCTATTCTTCTGATGTTAGTTGTCTAGTGCTTCAAGGGTTCCTGTTACTTCATACCTGTCTTCCAGACAACAATTGAACTCTTTGTCTTCAAACTCCTCTGCAAAGTGATGTTCCAGTGCTTCACGGGCAATGGATTTCGTATTTAAACTTTTTGTTTACAGCTTGCCCGGTAAAAATTGTGTTCATTCTATTAATAGACAGGAAATTTTCTCCAATTTCTGTTTTAGCCTGAGTGTTCGTGCTCGATACTGCGGCTATCTAGAAAATCTTTTAGCATGTGTTGGATAACCCACTAAATGATGAGTGGGTTTTGTTACAAGTTTTGTCAGGTGTTTGAATTGAGAAATGCTCATGTTATTGGTTTTCTTCTATGCATTTTTCCCCCCAAGCTTCCTTGTGATAAAGACATTCATTGTAAATGTTTCTGTGAGCGGAATAAAATTTTTGTAGTGGTTGACGGAAATGTCATTATTAATCGACATCGTAATACCGCTTGTGGCGTAAAGATTGTTGTATCGGGCCCAAGTGATGAGAGTGTCCAGCTTAATTATAGTTGCGGGGGAGTGTTGGGTAATGTAGATTTAAAGTAATAACCCCAATTTCCATTAGGAGTAATGCGTTATAGTTTCAAATTGTGAGATTAGTATGCTGTGATGTCAATATTGTCAGATTAAGTAAAAGAGGGTGATGAATGTGGTTTCCTGAGGTATTTTTCCCATTCAGTTGCTAGGTTGAAGTAAAGTGGAATTACCACATTAAATAGTAATTGGTACGATGTTTTTTTAAGTATGCTTTTATCAAATGAAAAATACGAAGTGCTCTTAGAAAACGTATTGGTAGGAGGGCACCGCATCAGCCAATACTCACCTAATGTTGGGAGGGGCCTTTCTTAATTTCATTTTAAAATCAGACTGTGTTGAAAGTATCATAAGGAGCGCCAGGCACTCCAGTCAGTCAAGAGGACCTGCAAGCCCGGGCATGCTCAACAATTCAAAAGAAGGAATTCAACAACAGAGAAGGAATTCAACGGTAACAATGACACATTGAGTGACAGGAGAGGAGCCAAAAAACTGCAACGAACATCAGCTGAAAACAAAAAACTAAAAAGTCTCGTCAAATATGCAAAAAATACAAAAATCTCGTCAAATGTGGTTCTGTCATTGACAGTCCCCACTACATGAACAACATTAGCTATTTCGATCGGGAGAGAGATTCTCTTTCAATTAGCTGCGATCTACGGGCTCTTTATTCATAATACAGAGGGATTTAAATATATCTTTCAAAAACTCCTCTGCAGAAATTCTCAAATTGGTTTGACAACCCAAGATGAAGGTTTTTGCAAGGAACTACATTTAGCCAATGTGACGCAAATTTATCTTGATAGGCGTTTAGCCGTTTCACTCCGTCCCAACCTAACTTAGGCAACGAATCGGTAAGAACCTTTTGATGCATAACCTTAGACCAATTCTTCTGATGTTAGTTGTCTAGTGCTTCAAGGGTTCCTGTTACTTCATACCTGTCTTCCAGACAACAATTGAACTCTTTGTCTTCAAACTCCTCTGCAAAGTGATGTTCCAGTGCTTCACGGGCAATGGATTTCGTATTTAAACTTTTTGTTTACAGCTTGCCCGGTAAAAATTGTGTTCATTCTATTAATAGACAGGAAATTTTCTCCAATTTCTGTTTTAGCCTGAGTGTTCGTGCTCGATACTGCGGCTATCTAGAAAATCTTTTAGCATGTGTTGGATAACCCACTAAATGATGAGTGGGTTTTGTTGCAAGTTTTGTCAGGTGTTTGAATTGAGAAATGCTCATGTTATTGGTTTTTTTCTATGCATTTTTCCCGCCAAGCTTCCTTGTGATAAAGACATTCATTGTAAATGTTTCTGTGAGCGGAATAAAATTTTTGTAGTGGTTGACGGAAATGTCATTTTTAATCGACATCGTAATACCGCTTGTGGCGTAAAGATTGTTGTATCGGGCCCAAGTGATCAGAGTGTCCAGCTTAATTATAGTTGCGGGGGAGTGTTGGGTAATGTAGATTTAAAGTAATAACCCCAATTTCCATTAGGAGTAATGCGTTATAGTTTCAAATTGTGAGATTAGTATGCTGTGATGTCAATATTGTCAGATTAAGTAAAAGAGGGTGATGAATGTGGTTTCCTGAGGTATTTTTCCCATTCAGTTGCTAGGTTGATGTAAAGTGGAATTACCACATTAAATAGTAATTGGTACGATGTTTTTTTTAAGTATGCTTTTATCAAATGAAAAATACGAAGTGCTCTTAGAAAACGTATTGGTAGGAGGGCACCGCATCAGCCAATACTCACCTAATGTTGGGAGGGGCCTTTCTTAATTTCATTTTAAAATCAGACTGTGTTGAAAGTATCATTAGGAGCGCCAGGCACTCCAGTCAGTCAAGAGGACCTGCAAGCCCGGGCATGCTCAACAATTCAAAAGAAGGAATTCAACAACAGAGAAGGAATTCAACGGTAACAATGACACATTGAGTGACAGGAGAGGAGCCAAAAAACTGCAACGAACATCAGCTGAAAACAAAAAACTAAAAAGTCTCGTCAAATATGCAAAAAAATACAAAAATCTCGTCAAATGTGGCTCTGTCATCAACAGTCCCCACTACACGAGCAACATTAGCTATTTCGATTGCAAGAGAGATTCTCTTCAAAAAACTGCGATCTCCGGGCTCTTTATTCATAATACAGAGGGATTTAAATAGGTCTTTCAAAAACTCCTCTGCAGAAATTCTCAACTTGGTTTGACAACCCAAGATTAAGGTTTTTGGAAGGTACTACATTTAGCCATTGTGACGCAAATTTATCTTGACAGGCGTTTAGCCGTTTCACTCCGTCCTAACCTAACTTAGGCAACGAATCGGTAAGAACCTTTTGATGCATAACCTTAGACCAATTTTTCTGATGTTAGTTGTCTGGTGCTTCAAGGGTTCCTGTTACTGCATACCAGTCTTCCAGACCACAATTGAACCATTTGTCTTCAAACTGCTCTGCAAAGTGATGTTCCAGTGCTTCACGGCACCTACTGCTGAAGCTAAAAAAGCGGGAAGAGCAATTAGTTGCGCAGAAGAAACACCTAAACCTCTCTGTGACACCTAAACCACTCTGTGACACCTAAACCACTTTGTGACATCTAACCCACTATTAGTTTTCTACGTTTATAATGCATCAGCCACTTAGATTAGAGCAATCGATAAATTTTCGTCGTAGTGAGCCTGAATGTAATGCTCCTTGACTTCTATTACCATCGATAGATATATTGTTAATTAATTGAACTGACGCCCCGAGCTTGAATACTTTTCTTACCTTATTTACCTTGTCTTTTTGCTCATAGTATACCAATTTTATCGGTACTCTAAGCGTCCGCACTATTTTAGTGAGCTAGAAACTAGCCATTGATATTTGCAATCAAATGTTTTCAGGAAGCATGGCCACTAAAAACCGAAAAGCTAAAACCTCTGCGTCCAAGCCGAAAGTTTCAACGACCTCAAAAGAATTCTCACTTGATGATTTGAAAGTAAGTGCCAGTATAAAGTGAATTTTTGTGAGGCAAAATTACGCGAGCTTGATTTGGTATATGTTATTAGTATACAGAGGAAAGCAGCACATGTAGTTATTGGCTGCCTTCTTAGAACTGAAACAAAGCTGTGTGAATCAGCGGCAGAAGTTCTAACTTTGATAATTTTAAGGACGAAGAAGTAGAAGCCCTGGAAAAGGAAGGCGCATATGCTTGGCAAATTTTGAAGAAAAGTGTAGTCAAAGACTTGAACAGATTGAGCCCCGAGAACGTCATGGACAAACTTGCCCAAATAATGGGTCTGAAAAATTGGCAAAGCGATTGGGGAACTGGCGCTCTGTTGGATTGTTACGTCTTGTCTTTCTTTTGGTGTGTTCAGAAGGCATTCGATCATCGACAGATATCAGCTGTGTTCACTTTAGTGAATAAGCTATTGAGCTTAATCCGGGGTAAAGTTTTATAGTTGTTCGTATTCAAATCCAAACTATAGTTTCAGAA
This sequence comes from Convolutriloba macropyga, assembly GCF_964194025.1. Classification (NCBI taxonomy): domain Eukaryota; kingdom Metazoa; phylum Xenacoelomorpha; order Acoela; family Convolutidae; genus Convolutriloba; species Convolutriloba macropyga. Next base: position 70,964,873 of record NC_134470.1, read on the forward strand.
TTTGCAATTGTAACTACTGTTATAAAGCCCTTGTTTTCACGTTATTCCTTGATATTTAGATGGTTCTTCTCTGTATGATCTAACAGAGTTCCTCTCAGAGACTTTCCGAGGAGTGACAACGGTGGCGTCTCAGTTGACAAGTAATAGTGAGCCTCCTCCAGCTGTTGCGCCAGCTAATCAACAATCCATTGAGAGCGATGATGTCAAACCAGGCCCAGCACCTTGCCCTATTGACTGTATATCTTCAGAACAGGCCAAATCATTGTCTGAGTTCTTGGCTGACACGTAAGTTAAATAACTTAATTGATTTCCTGAATGAGCATTTCAAGAAAGATTTGCTGAAACTTGGAGCCAAGGTTGCGTTGAGTTTTCACCTGCTTAGCAGATGGAGATCAATAGACGCAGTTATACTTCCTTTTACGTATAAAAGGTGCTTGTAATATAATAAAGTCTCGATGGATTTTCTTTAAACCAAGTTGACAAATTTGAAGTCGCCATTTCAGTATTATGCTTCTCACCTATTAGTTTTATATCATCAGCAAAATTGAATCAAATTACATCGGTTAGTTGTTCAGGCAAGTCATTGATGAAGATTATGAAGAATAGAGGTCCTAATATCCCTGGAGGAGGCCACTGGTAACTTCCCGTAATTGATATACTTCATTGTCAATTTTCACATTCCGGTTCGTTTAATTTGACGAAATCAGCTCAATTTACCGCTAGGATAGAATAAGCTAGGATAGACAGGTTTACCGCTAGGTTTACCGCTAGGATAGAATAAGTTCTAATCTGATGCTTCGTCAATGCTTGCATGGCTCTTAGACTTAGATTTTGTGCCTTATGAATAAGAAAAATGTATAATTTCTTCAATATCATGTAGTAGTAGCAGTAAAATAAGAGTTGAAGATCGTTCTTCCGGGTTTAGCGCCAATTCAGTTGCCCAGGTTTACAAGTTTCTGATTGCTGCTGCAGTTCCCACATATGCATATAATGCGCCAAGTACATTTGTTTTCCTCTGTGTAGCTATTACAAAAATAATACAAACATATTTTAAACTCTGTATTTTTACATAAGGATTTCCCATGTTTTGAGTACTCTGCAAGCACTAGGTTGTACAGAATTTTTGTTCGGTGGAAAAATTTTTCGTCAGCTCTTGCTAGTCGATTTTTTCTTGTGTAGTTCTCCTGTGCTATGTTGGCGGGTCGTACTTTCTGGAATACATTCAGAGTTTGACAGTTCGATATCATAGCTACCTTCCTTCAAAGCAATAAGGTGTAGTAATTCATGCCTTTCAATATAGAGACAGAGCGAGTAATTTTAAAGTTAAGAGTCGCTATTTATAGTTTCGTTTCATTTAAAATCCAAGTTGTAGCAATTTTTGCAGCTTTTCGATTTCCTTCGTTTGCGTTGTTTGCTAACCATACCTGAGAGCGATAGGTAGTTATTGGTACAACGTAACCTAACTGAATGTTTAGTTTTGATTTTTGCTGACTTTTGCGAAATTTTTCTTGTTCAAAAAGTGCACATAATCTTTTTCGTTTCCTGAATGAGCATTTCAAGAAAGATTTGCTGAAACTTGGAGCCAAGGTTGCGTTGATTTTTCACCTGATTAGCAGATGGAGATCAATAGACGCAGTTATACTTCCTTTTACGTATAAAAGGTGCTTGTAATATAATTAAGTCTCATTGGATTTTCTTTAAACCAAGTTGACAAATTTGAAGTCGCCATTTCAGTATTATGCTTCTCACCTATTTGTTTTATATCATCAGCAAAATTGAATAAAATTACATCGGTTAGTTGTTCAGGCAAGTCATTGATGAAGATTATGAATAGTGGTCCTAATATCCCTGGAGGACGCCACTGGTAACTTCCCGTAATTGAGATACTTCATTGTTATTTTTCACATTCCGGTTCGTTTAATATGACGAAATCAGCTCAATTAACTCTCCTCTAATGCCGATGTTATGAAATTTTTGAATCAGGACGTTATGTGGTACGGTGTCAAAAGCTTTCCAAAAGTCAAGGTACTTGAGTCTTTGATTGCTTCATTGTCAAATTTTTTGTACAATCTATCCAGAAAGAGAAGTAACTTCAATGCTGCCAATCGGTTCTTTCGGAAACCAAACTTTTTTTCACAGAAATGTATCGTCAGAATGGCAAGTTTATAGACTGATAGCAAAATTTTTGTGTTTTCACTTTTTAGAACTAGTAGACTTCGAGCATTAAACGTAAGTGTTTTTCCTAAGTGCTTTTTTGGAGAAGTCAGTGTTTATTTGCCTGGTTGCCCTCGCTGACATTTGGAACAATAACCCAATAATTTCTTGATTATGAGATCTCTACTAAGGTTGCATTCTGTGACGAAAAGGATTACTCTTTCTTTTTTTTGTTTTCTAGATTAACCTTCCGAAGTGGTACAGGTTTCATCGTTTTTCGGTCTTCGATGTTCAGGTACTCGAGTATTTGCTCTAGGTGTTAGAGGTCTTCTTGCATTCTTTCAACAGCTTCCTTGGATTTGAAGCTTCCATCTATTCCCTAATTCTGCTTCGAAGGGTTTTGATTAAAAGTTTGCTGCTTTTACGTTATTTTTCCTGCATTGCTAGATCCAACTACACTTGCATCAATTTAATTTGGGAATTTTAGACTTTTAATCTCCTTTTGTATAATATCAAGAGATAAGTAGCTTTGCTCGATATTATACAAGATTTGAAAATTTTTGTCGAGTTCTCTGTATTTTAAGAGGATTCAATTTTTGCCAAAATATTACCTTTTTTTCCAGCGCATTCGTCGCAAATATGGGGTAGATTTTTCTTATTTAATTAGGATATCGGTACAACTCTAATCGAAACCAGTACACTCGGATTTTTGGGAAAATTTTGACAAAAAAAGAACAAAACTTGTTTTTGCTAATTTTGCTTGAACTAGCTGCACAGGAAGTTCTAGTTTTCTGTTCGTTTGTTTTGCTATTACTGTTTTTGTGGACTGGCGTGTTTTCCTTGGGTTTTGTTGTTGAAATGATTTTTGCTTGTTATTTATAGTCTTGGATTTCAAGTCTTTGTAACTTTGTAGCCTGTGGGTCACTTTAAAGCTTAGTATTTTCCTAATCTCTGTGTAACCTGAAGGTCACTGCGAATAACGAAAATAAATGATTTACTCTATCTCTAAAACCTGAAGATCACTGAAGAAAAAGTGAAAGAGTAAAACAATCACTCTAGTTATCCACTGAAGGTACCACAGCTGCAGTTTCCTGTACTGTGGCACTCAATCGTCCGACTCTTTGATTTCTTTCGTAACTCTATCGTTCATTTTGTAAAAGACGTTGTGTTTAAGTAAGTTTTTCAGATCGCTGATTCCGCTGTCGCTAAGATGTACCATCTCTATAGTTTTTCGGTACCGTTTACTTTTAAGATAATTGTTTGAGCTTCGAAACTTACGACAACTGACGGCCATCTTTTGTTTGAGTAGATCGTTTAAGAATTGGGCTCTTTCAAAATTTTCACCTCGCGGGGGTATTCCTATGACGAATACTTTTTTTTGGCTACAGTTGTGTACCTGTCAGCTAGCTTTTGCAGATCGTTTGAAATGTCACTTATATCAGGTTGAGTTGTCAGTTCTGTTATACAAATCGGTGCCGCCCAGAAGGAGAACAATAAGTTTGTATTCTTTGGCTGGGATAAATTGTCGAAGAGTTGAATTTCTTCACCAGGGAGAGAGCATTTTGAAATTCCCAAATTCCAATTCACGGGTTCGTGAGTTGGCTACCAGTAGATGGCTTGTGGGTGCAGTAGATGGCTTTGATATCTCATGTGTTGCAGCAATGTTTATTGTTGAACATGATGCCATTGTTCACACGTGATACCTTAAGTATGTTTGCTCTGTGTTTTTATTTTATTCTTGCTAATATTTTATCACTGCTTAATTGCAAACACTGCCTTCAAGTCTTAGAACTTTATGATTAGGATTATAGGATTACTTATAAACAACCGTTTTCCGGGAAACACCTTCTTCGGGTATAACAGCTCAAGGGTAGTCACCCAGTACTCCTTTCATAGGTGGAACTTTTAGACTATGGGCATGCTGGCAACTAGTATTCTTGTTATTTGTAAATTAACGAAACGAAATAAATGGGAATCCTTTCAGAATGGTGAACAATTCAATGGCCGAAAAAGAGGTTTTTGAAGATTACGTTTAATAAAGGGTAACCAATGTAGATTTAACGGGTTTTGAGGGGGCGTACCAGGGGATACTCGAAAAATTAAGTGAGATGCTGTATTCGCAATACACCCTAACTTTTCTAGCTGATAAATGGAAGCTCCGCACCGCATTGAATTGCATTAAAATTGTCAAGAGATGACAAACAAGCACTTTATTTTGTCCATTTAGTGCGACTTGTTCACCAGTCCTTGGACATTTTTGTTTACTAATGAACGTTAACTTATGAAGCACACTCAACTGACCTGTTTCGATTAAGGAAGATCATCATCAATGCAAACTCTGAGAACTTAAACAAAATCGCACTTCATAGGTATTGCAAGATAACACTGCAGCATATTTTCGAGGTAATTGTTTTTTTTAGCTAACTAGTGTTGAATCAAAAGAGATCAATTATTGTTAGCATACAATAGTAGCTAACGCTCAATCGTTTTAAAACCAATTTGAAATCCAATAGATGAAAGTTAAAAAGTAGAGGGCCTAAAAACTGATGACTGAAATCCGCTTTTTTGTTGCAAAGACGGCACAACAATTTTTAGCGAGCGACCAAGCAGTTAGAGGTAAAAATTATTGCACCTCCAGTTGAATCGAATTTTCTGTTTTTACTTTAAAAGTTGTACAGAAGCTGCTTCTCGAGGCGATCTCTAATTTGAACGCAAATTGACTGCTCTTCGGATTATCATCTATATAAAGGTGTGATCGATTATTGGACATTAACTTGAGACCGTTGCTGAGAATTTTGCTGAGATTTCTAGATGTTTGCACAGCTGAGGAAAACCCGACACTAGCTATTTTAAGTTAAAACATATATTTCAAGAAATAGTCGGGGAGTGACTTAACAATTCTTGTTTGAATGATGTCGATGTGTGACATGGTTCATGAGATAAAGACAATAATCTTCCGATGTCCTCTAGGGATACTTCCGAGATATATTTCAGGTATCAGTACGTAATTTATCTAATTTTGAACAAATTATACATAAATACGCTCTACAAAGTCTTTCGCATCATGAAAATTAGATACTATATTTCCTATTTCAAAGCAGAAATATTGAATTGCAACTTAAGAGAATATAGATCAAACGCATTTAGTTTTTAGAGATCATGTTTTCAAAGAGAAAATGTCGAATTACTTTCTAGTGTTATCAGAGAAGAATCTTTTCAAGTTAACGATTTGCAGATCGGAAAACAGGCACCGGTGGGTTCGTCTCAGCTTCGTTTCGCTGGTAGGGGTGAAATTAAAGTTTGTCCCATTGGCGACTAGGAGTCCCAAGCAGGGTTAACGTTTGAATTAAATAAAACTTCTCAACGACGGTAATAGAGGCAGTTTTCTTACAATCTTCGTTTACAATTGAATTTTACCGCAAAACTGATGACCACGTGATGAAAGTTGTTACGTAAAGATTAGATTAGAAATTCTGAATTGTGTTAAGTGAAATTATCGGTGTCAGGACAAATTACCCAATTCCATTTTACCCAATTCCAACTTACCCAATTTACCCTATTGCTAAATTTACCAGAACGACTATTTAGCCGACTACATAATTAAATGGTCTGTGGGACTCGATTTGGAACTATCAAAACCGAACATGGGATTAGTCGACTACATAATTAAATGGCCCTTGGGAGTTGATATGAAACTCTCCCGACCGAACATAGGATTATAATGTCTACAAACATTTTACACCATCCTTGTAATAACGACTGCTGAACTGTAATCGGATAATTGAACGAAAACATCAAACAGATGGATAATACACTTTTTTTCACAAGCGATGGATAATTGCGCTGAAATCGGTCTCCTCAACAAGAAGCTGTATTCCGTGGTTCGAAATAGAGAAAATTTAAAATTTTTGCCGCTACAAAAGTCAGAATTGTTTAGATATTAAAAATTCTAATTATTCGAAAGTTCGGTCAAAGCATTAGGCGGCAGCATCATCAAAAAAGGGAAGTTTTCAGCCCTGACCCTAAGTGAAACTAACCGCTTGAATAACCCTTGGGATATCACTTCTTCATGCGCTTGCAGCAGTTCCAACGTTGAATTGCCGATTGCGTTTTCTACCTGTGTCCAGTCGATTTGTAACGGCCGATGTAGTTGTCTTCTGGCTCACATTGCTCTGGGCCAGTTGACTGCAAGTTTTCAAATGCAGTAATGACATCTTTAACCGGCAAGAAAGCTGTGAAAAGCATCATACTGATATGCTCTCGGAACTCCAAGTCAGTGTTGTCTTCCGATTCTTTGCCGGCTGACTGCACGGTTACATAAATATTAGATTAGAAATTGTGAATGGTGTTAAATGAAATTATCGTTGTCCGAACAATTTACCCAATTCCATTTTACCCAATGCCATTATACCCAAGGCCATTTCACCCAACCTGCCCTTTTACCCAATGCCTTTTGACCAAACCTGCCATTTTACCCAATGCCAACTTTTACCCAATTTACTATTGCTAATTTTACCAGAACGACTTTTTAGCCGACTATTTAATTAATTGGCCCGTGGAACTTAATATGGAACTATGAAAAACGAACATGGGATTAGTCGGTTATATGAATAAATGACCCGTGGGTTTTGATATGAAAATATCCCAACCAATCATGGGATTATATTGTCCACAAATACCTTACAACCTTGTAATAACAACTACTGAACTTTCATCGGTTATTTGAACGAGAACATTAAAGAGCATTACGTCAGTTGGTGTTGGCCAAAGTCTCAAGGGTGATACTTCAAATTATCGTATGTTTAAGAACTACACATTTTTTTCACAAGAGATAAATAATAGCGCTGAAATCGATCTCCTCCGCCAGAAGCTGAATTCCCCAGTAAGGCGGCTACCACAAGGTTAGTCCCGACTTTCATAACGTTAAAACTCTTACTTAGTTATATAGCCATCCAGTTCGAAATAGAGAATATTTAAAATGTTTGCCGCTACAAAAGTCAGAATTGTTTAAGTATTAAAATTTCTAATTTTTCGAAAGTTCTGTCAAGGCATTCTGCGCGAGCATTATCAAAAAAAGGAAGTTTCAGCCCTGAATCTAAGTGAAACTAACCGCTTGAATAACCCCTGGGATAGCACTTCTTTATGCGCTCGCAGCAGTTCCAACGTTGATTTGTCGATTGCGTTTTCTGGCTGTGTCCAGTAGATTTGTAACGGCCAATGTAGTTGTCTTCTGGCTCACATTCCTCTGGGCCAGTTGACTGCAAATTTTCAAATGCAGTAATGACATCTTTAACCGGCAAGAAAGACGTGCAAAGCATCATTCTGATGTGCTCTCGGAACTCCAAGTCAGTGTTGTCTTCGGATGCTTTGCCGACTGACTGCACTTGTGTCCACACGTTCTAACAAATTGAATTTGAATGTTTTCATTCCACTGAAGAATTGCGTTCCAAACTGCAATTTAGAATTCGGTCGTTACTCGTTTTGTTGACGCTTTGTTGACGTTTTGTTGACGCCGTCAACCGAATGGTGAATTGTGTAGACCTGATAGAATACGTTTGGTGCTGTTGAGGATGTCCCATCGCAGAACCAGTCATCTGATTGCCCGAGCAAGTCAATGGCTGGCATAGTCGCAGAACGAATAATTATTTTTTTATCTTGGGGCCCTAAATAATACATGAACTTCTCGCCACTATGTGCAGTTTGTAAGATATCTTGAATCTCAATTCCTTTCAGCGACGAGGGCTGATTTATTTGCGGACAATTTTGTTGCCGCGTTCTGTTAACTTTCCTTTGGTTTGAGTTGTAAGCTGGAATATTAGCTGTTTCTCTACTGCTGTCCTTTTTGGCAGCAAATATTGTTTAGCGTGGATTCTCGTCAGCCATTGCTGCTCTGTCTTTCAACGCCGAGTGGAATTTTCTCTTTTCTATATCTGCTTGATAAGGTAAATGGCTGTGAACTGTGATAACTTCGATTTGTTCATTGCGTAGCCTGGCTCTGCCATTGCATTTTGTAGTACAGCAGCTCCAAGATGCGCCATATGTAAGTTGTCGGTGCCTAATATAGCCATAGCCTTCAAAGCTGAGCAATTCCGATTTTTTGTTTGTCTGAGTGAATTCCATATTAACAATTTGCGTCAAAATTTTGACGCCAATCATCTTGACACTCTTTTATATGCTTCTCAATTAAAACAAAATCTGTCATTGAGCTTAACAACTAATTTTGCGTCCACTTTTAATACTTCGATAATTTGATTCGGTTTAGCATAATTGTCGGATTAACTTTCGTTAATTAATACGTTGAGTCAAAATCTAAAATTTTGGGACCATTTTGTATGGGACTGTTTTGTCTGTTTTTGGGACTGTTTTGTCTGTTTTTTGTGATTGTTTTACTGTTTTGTCTGGGACTATTTTGCAACTTCGGACTTTTTTGTCTGGTACTTTTTTCCGGACACGTGAATAATAGTACATAGGAAGTTAAAAATCGTTGATAAATAGCTCCAATTGACGCCATTACAATTTGCTTTTTGTGGAGTAATAATTTGTATGGTTTTAGGATTCTGCAACATTATCAGTTGTACGCGTTTGTCTACTCCGAGACCCAAATTGAAGAACTCACATCCACTGAGGTTAGGTATCAATTTAAACAAACTTTTTTTGTAGATGCACAGGGCAATAACGGAATCCTAGTTGAGAAATCTTCTATTTTTAAGCATAAGAAATTGTCGGTATCATTGCTTATTCTAATCGCCCTTTTGATTTTTTTGTCGGTATCGTCGTTGTTGTTCGTTATTGGACATAAAAGAGATGTGGTGTCGTCATTCGAAACTTTCTTACGTTTAAAAACGACGATACCGAATCTTACGTTTTTTTCTTCCATTTGAAACCGAACATATCGAAGATGTCATAAATTTTTCGTCGCGTTTGTTTGGCTTCTCAATTGGGGAAAAGATGGATTGTTTAAGTGGCATCAGTCTTATTGAGATAAGGCTACGTAGACCCCGAGGAGAACTTTATTTTTGTTCAATATTGGTTTTGTTATAGTACAGTATCCAGACATTGCCAGTCTCTTCTGTGCCTTTCCCAGCCCCTCTAGAGGAAGCCATAACTGAAGAGGTGTATAATGCATATGTTCTCACTCCTCCCGGCACTCCCGTGCCAGCAGAGGTGGTGGACCAGCTGTCGGCCAGGGAGGAGGAGGGTGCTGATGGAAGCCGTGGCACTGCTCACAGTGATCTGGCCAGAGGTTTGTGCAATGTTTGTAGAGTTAAATATTGAGTAGCTTTGGAGGAAACAACGAAGGCTATTGTTGTTACGACAAATTTTTGATAGCCGCGTCATCTCAGCCAGCTATTATTGTGCTCCTACTTTTGTTTTGAACTAAACAGATTTTTGTTTAGCATTAACTAATTTGTACCGCTTTTTCAACATTTTGCGTACCTACGTTAAAAAAATAATTTTTGACTGGTTTCATCCTTCGCTCATTCTGCTCAGCGCTCCTAAACAGTAGTTGCTCAGTAAAGTACCATCTACAATGAACGGAATCAATTTCGAAAGATAGCATAAAAATTAAAAACGGAAAAACACTCTCTACTTAAACTTTGTTTTGATTAGTCTTATTGTCTGTGCAGTTTTTATCAGCAAAACAAATTGCAACGTACAGTTAATTGTTTGTTTTAGTTTCATGAGTTTTTTTTTTTCAGAAATGAGTGAAAAGGAAGATGAGATTCTGACTGAACTGACAGTGGATCAGATTCGCTACATTGTGAACAAATTGGCAGCACAGGAAATCGGAACTTTCCAGGTAAGCAGAGAGGAACAATCTTTTGGCATCGAGTTATCCGCGATTCGACTGTCATTTTGGAATTAAGAAACTATTGAATCGTTGTCGATAGAATGTATGTAATTATTATGAAAGAAAATACTGTGTTCGTTCCAGGAAGAGTATCACAATAAACTGAAGGAGCGGGAAGGCGCCTATCTGCAGAGGATCACAAAGTTGGCCAAAAATGTCGAAATATGAGTCATTGACGCCTGTAGTTAAATTGGACGTGTTCTTGAGAAGACATCTCTATCTATCAGTTCGCAAACAGGAAAAAAAACTTTCGAGAAATTAACACAACCTCATAAAATGTAAAAAAATGTAATTCTGCACAAATGTAAAACATGTAAATCTGTACAAATATTATTTTGTGAATACATTATTTCTTCCGCCGCTTCTCTGAATGCGAACACACCTGAGTAGATATAATTTAGTTATCGTTGCATCAGCTATTTCGGCAGACTATTATTGACGTCTTAAATTTTGACGACCCGAACTGGAAGAGTTATACATCCCTTTTTAAAAATTTTTCGGCCGGAAAACGTTCTTGGACGCGCTGGTGAGCGTGGCTTCTGATATTCTTTTGTTTTAAAATCTGTTCAGACAGACACTCAAGAAATTATGACGTAGGTAGCTTTTTGGTACCTTAATATACATTGATAATGCCGACATAGATAATGCTAAGGCTGTATTGTTGCAATGTTCTAATCCGATGTTGGATAGCACCGAAGCTGAAAGTTATTTCTTAGCCATTACGTTTTTCTGGTTTTTGTGAACGAAATATAGTTTTGAATGTTTAATATCAACAATAATTATCTTTTTCAGCTTAACTTGATTTCGACTTGCCAATTCTAGACTACACCTTCCGCACACTGTTTCAACAAATGTTTGCTTGTCTTGGAATATAAGCTTTTTGTCATTGGTTGTTTGATGCACACGAGGTTTTTTTAAAAAGTACAGACGAAGGAAAACAAAAGGAATTAAGTCCAGTCAGTTCTCTAGAAGCGCGTCATTGCGTTTTAAAATTTTTTACGTCTAGATGGTGTAGACTTTTTATGCAAGTTTCCAAAGATATTTAAATCAACTTTTTCAAATTCTGTCAGCTTTTTGTATAGTTTTCGCTTAAAGCTGCTTGTTCTTGCAATGTGGGCTTAAATCGCCCATACATGCGGAATGAGATTTAAAGCGGTGCTATATGCTCGCCACTCTAGCCTTTTCCCACTTTTCTTCTTGGAAAAACTTTCGACTACCTTCAATTTACAGATGGGAGAAATATCTTGTAAAATAAGGTCTTGAAAAAAATTTTTTTATTTCAAGATTTCCAATTGCTTTTAATTTAGTGTGTTTGGACATCTATCAATTGTGTTCTGTTCTTATAAAAATGGCCCAAATCTTGTTTGTGTTTTGTTCAAAAAACGTTATTAATTGCTCTTGCATGAAGTTCACAGCAAATTTTGCAAACGTGTGTCTTTTTCTGCAAAATTTTTGCTTGACATTTTTGACTTTTCGAATGATTTTTACGCCCTTGACTTTTTGCCTTTCGCGTGATCTAAAACTCTCTCAATCACATTTTGAAGCGGCTTCACTCAATTGGCGTCAATTTATTACCAAAAGTCAAATGAAAAGTGCACTGAAACTGGTGCCATTGTTCACTTTAAATCTTAATAGTCGTATATATTAAACTATAATGTGGTTGTTTGAAGCCAACTATTGAACTTCTTAATCCCATTTATCCCACCCCCACCGACTGAAGCAGGCTGCAATTGATTAGAGCTCCCACTAGTCGTACGAGAACAATTCTTCCGACATTTAGTCGGTTATGTTTCCATTTCAGCAAAATTTTCACAAAACTCTATTGCTTGCAATGGCTCGAAGCTCTTCTTCCTTCGATAGCGTTTGTATATATACTCTGCCATAGTTCTTGTGTGTTGGCCGAGACATTTTTTCAAACATACATGAATTATTGCAGTTCGCATCATGATAGCTTTGCAAACAGTGAAGGAAAGTTTTTTAAATACTAAAATTCTGTTTAAGCAAAAAAAACTAGCAAAAATTAAAATTTAAAACTGTGAAATTTATTGTTTAATCTTAAATTGAACTTGCTGAGCTAAATTTATGCTGTAGGTAACACTTCGTTACAATAATGTTTTTTGATAATGCCGATGTAGATAATGGTAAGGCTGTCTTGTTACATTGTTTGAATCCGGTATTGGATAGCACCAAAGCTAAAACCGTTTTTTCGTAGCCGTTACGTTTTTCAGGATTTGCGAACAAAAAACAGTATTGAATGTTGAATATCGATAATTACACTCTTTTTTCTAGATTAAATTTGATTTTCATTTGCATCAACACATTCCCCACACTAAGTTTCAACAAATAATCGCTTGTCTGGAAAAAAGTTCTTTTCTTTAATTGTTTGATATACAGTGGTGCTCGAACATCTACGTGCATAACAGGGTTTTTTATTTAATAGTCAGAATAAAAACAAGATATTGAGTAGAGTCACTTCTCTAGAAGCGCGCCAGCGCCTATTTAGATCTTTGACGTCTAAATGGGATGTAAACTTTTCATGCAGTTTTCACGCAATAACTAAATTAACTTCGTTGCAGATTTCTCAGTTTGTATTTATTTGGATTAACCTTCTGTTTCATAAATTGCTGCTTCAAAATGGCCCAAACATGTTTAACTGGGTTCAAATCCCGGCTATATATTGGTCTCACTCGAGTATCTTCCCACTCCCTTAATTGGAAAAAATTTTCGAATACTTTTGATTGACAGATGGGAATAATATCTTTGTGGCAAAGAAAAATTTTGATATCTAACCACTTAATTTTTCAGATTGAGCAAAGTACATTAGCAGAAACCAGACCTAAGACTTCGAAATTTCACCGTTATTTAAAAAATGAGTCTATTCGGCGCACATTATAATCAAAAAGCATTATTATGCTGTGGGTAGCAAAATTTGCAAAAACAAGTTTCGAAAGGCGTCGATTAAATGCTTTTGGATTAAGAAGTTTGACATTCTGCTAAGATTTTTGGTCCTTTATTCATGGGTGTTTGCTTTTTGTGATATTCTTTTATTAGCAGAATTAAATTGGTCTTTGCTACAAATTCCGAATATCTGAAATAATTTGCAAAAATATCAGACAAAGCGAGATTTTCCTTTTTAAGCACTTTTTAACACAGATTTTAGAAAATGCTGAATATGTTAATGTTATGTCTAAGATTTTGAAACTCAAAAAGGTATTAAACTCCTGATATTGTTATTGCGGCTATCTAAATCTAAAAATAACTTTGCTCCTGCTGCTTTTTAGCCATATATTCAGCTCGCAAATAAGCTCAACTCAAAAAAAAACTCTTTTCGTGAGAAGAAGTTTTGAGTTTTCTTTGCCAAAATTGGGCTGATAGTTGAATATTGGACTAAACGATGAAAAACAATTCCGTTCCAAATTTTGTGCTTAATTGAATACGGGCGGAGAATTGTGTTTAGACTTTCTGTCAAAGTTATTGAAGTTTTTTCCTCAATGATTTTTTCTAGGTGCCAGAATTTATTTTTCAACAACAAAACCTCTAGTCAAAGTACCACTGATTTACTGAGTTGAGGTCAGTAGTATTTCATATTGGATTTTTTTGCCAGAAAAAAAATTTTGTCAGAGAAGCAGGCTTTTTTTAGCCTATTTTAATTTTGACTTGCTTTTTCTAGACCACGCCTTCCTTACACTATGTTTCAACAAATGTTCGCTTCTCTTGGAGTAATTTTTTTTTTATTTGAAGCAAAGAACATTAGCAAAACCACACCTAAGACTTTAAAATTTTACCCTCAATTTCAAAATGAGTCTAATCAGCGCAAATTATAATAATAAAAAATCAAAATAATGCTGTGGGTAGCAAAATTTGCGAAAACAGTTTTTGAAAGGCGTCGATTAAAATTTTGTGGATTAAAAAGCTCGACTTGCTGCAAGGCATTTTGGTCCTTTGTTCATGAGCATATATATTTGGTGATATTCTTTTATCAGCAGAATTACACTGGTTTTTGTAACAAATTCCGTATATCAGAACATAACTGCAAAAAATATCAGACAATGAGCACATTTCCTTTTCAGTCACTTTTTAACAAAGATATTAAAAAAAACTGCTTAATTTGTTGGCAATATGTCTCAGATTTAGAATTTCAAAAGGGTATTAATTTTCTGATATTGTTATTGCGGCTATCTAAAACTAAAAAAACTTTGCTCCTGCTGCTTTTTAGCCATATATTCAGCTCGGGAAAGTGCTCAACTCAAAAAAGAACTCACAAATAATTGAAGCATTTCTCATGAGAAGAAGTTTTCTTTGCCAAAATTGGGCTGATAAATGCATAATGGACTGAACGATGATAAAAATTCCGTTCCAAACAAAATGCGTATTTGAATACGGACGGAGAATTGTGTTTAGACTTTCAGTCAAAATTATTAAATTTTTTTCCTGAAATGATTATTTCCAATTGGCATAACTTATTTTTTAACAACAAAGCAAAGCCTTTATTCTAAGTACCACTGATTTACTAACTGGAAGTTAGTAATATTTCATATTCGATTTATTCGCTTGGATACCACAAAAAATTTTCAGTCAGAGGGACAGTTTTTTTCAGACTAATTTGATTTCGACTTGCTTATTTTAGACTACCTCTTCCTTACACTATGTTTCCACAAATGTTTGCTTGTCTTGTATAAATTATTTGTCTTTAACTGTTTGATGCACACGAGGTTTTTTGAACAGTCGGAAACAAAACGATTTATTTTCAGTCAGTTCTCTGGAAGCGCGTCATTGCATTTTTAAATTGCCTACGCCTATATGGTGTGTATACATATTATGCAAGTGTCCGAAGATATCTTACTCAAATTTGTTTGAAAGTTTTTCGTATAATTTTTGTTTAAAATGGCTTGTTCTGGCAATCTTCAATGTGAGCTTAAGTTGCCCATGCATGTTGAATGAGATTTGAAGCGGTGCTATTTGCTCGCCACTCTTTTTCCCCTACTCCTCTCGTGGGAAAGGTTTTTTTGAATACCTTCAATTTAAAGATGGGAGCAATACCTTGTTGTGAAATATTATCTTGAAAATACAACTTTTTAATGTTTCAAGATGTCCAAAATCTTTAAATTTTGCCTGTTCGGACATCTAACAATTGTTTTTTGTTCATATAAAATAGGCCAAAATTTTGTTTAAGTTTTTTTTCACAAAACTTTATTCAATTTAAGCAAAACTTTCACAAAAATTAATTGCTTGAAGCTGTTTTTCTTTCCATAGCGTTTGTATATATACTCTGTCATAATTCTTGTGTGTTGGCCCAGACAATTTTGTTATCAAAAATACAAGCAATTTGCGCAGTTCGCATCATGATAGCTTCGCAAACAGTGAAGAAAAGCTTTTTAAAAACTAAAATACTGTTTAAACAAAAAACTTAGCAAAAATTAAAATCTAAAACTTTGAAAATTAACGCTTAACCGTGAATTAAACTTGATCAGCTAAAATTATGCCGCAGGTAACTCTTCGTTACCATAATGTTTTTTGACAATGCCGATGTAGATAATGGTAAGGCTGTCTTGTTGCAACGTTTGAATCCGATTTTGGATAGCACCAAAGCTGCAAGCGTTATTTCTTAGTCGTTACGTTTTTCTGGATTTGTGAATATTTCTGATTTTAAATTGGTATCATGAAAAATCATCTCTTTTGTATATTAATTTGATTTGCCTAATCTATAATTCACTTTCCTCAAACTATGTTTCAGCAAATAATCGCTTGTCTCGGAATTTTTTTGTCTTTAAATGTTTGATGTACATTGGTGCTTGAAAATCTACCTGCATACGAGGGTTTGTTATTAAGAATTCAGAAAAATTTCAAGAGATTTAGTTGAGTCAGTTCTCTAGAAACGCGTCAACGCCTATTTAGATCTTTGACATCTACACGGAAAGTAAACTTTGCATGCAGTTTTCACGCGATATCCAAATTAATTTTGTTTCAAGTCTCTCAATTTGTGCAAATTTGTATTAAAAACCCCATCTTTTAAAAATTGCTGCTTGAAAACTGCCCATACATGTTCAACTGGAGTCAAATCCCGGCTATATGTTGGTCACTCCTCTTCTTGGAAAAAAAATTTTTGAACAGTTTTGATTGATAGATGGGAACAATATCTTCGTGGAAAACTAAGACTTTGAAAATGCAAAGCAATTTTCGGATTACTAACCAATAATATTTTTATTTGAAGCAAATAACATTAGCAAAACCACACCTAAAACTTTAAAATTTCACCCTCAATTTCAAAATGAGTCTAATCAGCGCAAATTATAATAATAAAAAAGCAAAATAATGCTGTGGGTAGCAAAATTTGCAAAAACAGTTTTTGAAAGGCGTCGATTAAAATTTTGTGGATTAAAAAGCTCGACTTGCTGCAAGGCATTTTGGTCCTTTGTTCATGAGCATATATATTTGGTGATATACTTTTATCAGCAGAATTACACTGGTTTTCGTAACAAATTCCGTATATCAGAACATAACTGCAAAAAATATCAGACAATGAGCACATTTCCTTTTCAGTCACTTTTTAACAAAGATATTAGAAAAAACTGCTTAATTTGTTGGCAATATGTCTCAGATTTAGAATTTCAAAAGGGTATTAAATTGCTGATATTGTTATTGCGGCTATCTAAAACTAAAAAAACTTTGCTGCTGCTGCTTTTTAGCCATATATTCAGCTCGGGAAAGTGCTCAACTCAAAAAAGAACTCACAAATAATTGAAGCATTTCTCATGAGAAGAAGTTTTCTTTGCCAAAATTGGGCTGATAAATGCATAATGGACTGAACGATGATAAAAATTCCGTTCCAAACAAAATGCGTATTTGAATACGGACGGAGAATTGTGTTTAGACTTTCAGTCAAAATTATTAAATTTTTTTTCCTGAAATGATTATTTCCAGTTGGCATAACTTATTTTTTAACAACAAAGCAAAGCCTTTATTCTAAGTACCACTGATTTACTAACTGGAAGTCAGTAATATTTCATATTCGATTTATTGGCTTGGATACCACAAAAAATTTTCAGTCAGAGGGACAGTTTTTTTCAGACTAATTTGATTTCGACTTGCTTATTTTAGACTACCTCTTCCTTACACTATGTTTCCACAAATGTTTGCTTGTCTTGTAGTATAAATATTTTGTCTTTAACTGTTTGATGCACACGAGGTTTTTTGAACAGTCGGAAACAAAGCGATTTATTTTCAGTCAGTTCTCTGGAAGCGCGTCATTGCATTTTTAAATTGCCTACGCCTATATGGTGTGTATACATATTATGCAAGTGTCCGAAGATATCTTACTCAAATTTGTTTCAAAGTTTTTTGTATAATTTTTGTTTAAAATGGCTTGTTCTGGCAATCTTCAATGTGGGCTTAAGTAGCCCATGCATGTTGAATGAGATTTGAAGCGGTGCTATTTGCTCGGCGCTCTAGCTTTTTCCCCTACCCTTCTCTTTGCAAAAATTTTTGGAATACCTTCAATTTACAGATGGGAGCAATATTTTGTTGTAAAATAAGATCTTTCAAGATCTCAAGATATTCAAAGTCTAAGTTTGGTCTGTTCGGACATCTAACAATTGTTTAGGTTCATATAAAATTGGCCGAAATCTTGTTTGTGTTTTGTTCAAAAAACGTTGTTCCATTTAAGCAAAATTTTCAAAACAAACCCTTGTTTGCAATGGCTCGCTGCTGTTTTTTTCCATTGTGTTTGTATATGTACTCTGCCATAATTTTTGTCTTTTGGCCGAGTCATTATATTCAACTATACATTCGGGCAGTTCGAATCATGATAGTTTCGTAAACTTTGAAAGAAAGCATTTTAAGGGAAAAAACGAGCAAAAATTAGAATCTTAAACTTTGGAATTTGACGCTTAATCGTAAATTGAACTTACTCAGCTGAAGATATGCTGTAGGTAACTCTTCGTTACCAAAACATTTTTTGATAATGTCGATTTAGATAATGAAATGGCTGTCTTGTTGCAATATTTGAATCCGATTTTGGATAGCACAAAAGCTGAAAGCGTTATTTCTTAGCTATTACGTTTTTCTGGATTTGTGAATATTTCTGATTTTTTTTCATTAAATGTTTGCTTGTCACTGATTTTTTTATTGTCTCTAAATGTTTGATGTACATTGGTGCTCGCAAATCTACGTGCATACAAGGGCTTTTTTATTTTAAAAAGTCAGAAAAAGAACAAGATTTTGAGTTGCGTCAGTTCTCTAGAAACGCGTCAACGCCTATTTAGAACTTTGAGGTCTGAATGGAATGTGAAGATTGCATGCAGTTTTCACGCGATATCTAAATCAACTTCGTTTCCAATTTCTGTCTTGTGAATTTGTTTATATTTTGATTAAAAACCTTCTGTATCATAACTTGCTGCTTCAAATTGGCCGTACATGTTCAACTGGATTCAAATCCCGGCTATATGTTGTTCAGTCCAGCACCTTCCCACTTCTCTTCTTGGAATAAGTTTTCGAGTACTTTTGGTTGACAGATGGGAACAATATCTTTGTGGAAAGAAAAAAATTTTAAAATGCAAAACAATTTTCGCATATCTATCAATTAATTTCTGTTCATACTTAGGTTGGCCAATTTCATTCGGTTTTTATTTCCGTAAAATCTTTTTTCATATTTTTTCAAAAAAATATGAAAAAAGATTTTACGGAATCCTATTTTTTCAAAAATTACAACAAATCTGTCGCTTGAGATACCTCGAAGCCGCTCTTCTTTCTGATATCGTGTGTATACAGACTCTGCCATAAATTTTGGCTTTCGGTCGAATTCTTGTTGTAGTTGTGCATGAATATTTGACAATTCAAAAAATGATAGCTAGGCAAACAGTAAAAGAATGCATTTTAACCACTAATATTTTCAATTTAGCGAAGAAAACTAGAAAAAACCACACCTAAGACTTTGAAAATTCACCCTTAATTGCAAAATGAATATACTCAGTTCAAATTATGATAAAAGCATCAAAATTATGTTGTGGATGGCAAATTTTTGCAAAAACAAATTTTGAAAGGCGTTGATTAATTGCTTGTGGATTCAAAAGTTTGACATGCTGTTAAAATTTCTGGTCTTTTGTTCGTTTTGTTGTGATTTTCTGTGATTTGTTGTGAATGTGTTTGTTTTTTTTGTGATTTTCTTTTATCAGCATAATTCAACTTCTTTTTGTACCAAAATCCGTATATTAGAGCTTATTTGCAAAAAACATCAGGCAATGCAAGATTTTCCTTTTTTAAGCACTTTTTTGAAGTCTTTAACAAAATTTTTTTATAAAATGCTGAATTTGTTAGTGTTTTGTCTCCCATTTTGAACTCATAAGGGTCTTAAATTTCTGATATTGTTATTGCGGCTTTCTAAAACTAAAAAAAAATTTTGATCCTGCTGCTTTTTAGCCACATATTCAGCTCGGGAGGGTTCTCAACTCAAGCCGTCGAAATATTGTTTGTGAGAAGGTGTTTTCTTTGCTAAAAATTGGGCTGATAGATACATAGTGGACTGAACGATGAAAAAGAATTCCGTTCCAAATTTAATGCATATATGAATACGGGCTGATAATTGTATTCAGACGTTCAGTCAAAGTTATTGAAGTTTTTTCCTCAACTGCTCCTTTTCTAGTTGGCATGATTTATTTTTAGCAACAACCATTAGTCTAAAGTCCACTGATTTACTGACTTGAGGTCAGTAATATTTCATATCCGATTTTGTTCCTTGGAAACCAAAAAGAATGAGTCAGAGGGACAGTCGGTTGGCGAAAAGCAGTTTTCAAGCTTTTCTGTTTTTGTTTAACTTTGCAAAGCTTTTTATATTTGGAGTGATGTCAAATAATGATCAGATGCTTATGGTCACCTTTAAGTGATCCGTTGATTTTACAAGCAGATGTCTATCATCTACTAAACTTCTTCCGTTGTTTTGTGTTAAAGTTATTTTTAAGTTGTCATTGGCATTGCAGCAATAAATTTCTCAGGAGTTTTTAGTGTTAAAGTTTTTTAAATAATTCTCTGAAACTTTGAAATTAAAAACTCTGGAGACATTTATTGCTACAATGCCACAAATAATTTTGACACAAAACCACGGAAGAAGTTAAGTAGATGCCTGACATCTGTTTAAAAATCCACGGATTTTTTGAAGGTGACTACAAGCATCTTAGCATTATTTGACATCACTCAATTTACGAATACTTTGCAAAATTTAAAAAAAAAACAGAAAAGCTTGAAAACTGCTTTGCGCCAACAGACTGTCCCTCTTACTCAACATTTTTTTGATTTCCAAGCGAAAAAAATATCAAATACGAAATATTACAGACCGCTTTTTCTGTCCGATCGATATTCTGTCTACCAAAACAAAGTAAACAAATGATATCGATCAACAAGCATTGCGTCAAGGTGAAGTGATGTTCTGCAGACCATAAAAATCCTTCTTTTTACTCTTCTTTTACCGCTCCATTGCGCAGCGCAAAATCAAAACCTTGCCTTCGAGTTGCTTTTATTTACGCTTCTCAGCTATTGTTTTGTTTATTTCCTCTTAAAAGCTTTCGTGGAAACACATTATCAAAGATTTTACCTTGTTTCTGGTAATAATAACTGATCCACTTTTCCTAACCTTTCAAAACAAAATTCTGCTTGTGAAACCCAATACAGAAAAATTCTAAAAATACCTTTTTCGGATTTCTCGAAGCAAAGGCACTTCTCTATAGCTTATCTTTTTCTGTATAAATATTTAAATGTGAAATATAGTAGCTGACTGTGATTACGCGTCACTACGACCAAAAATCAATGAAAAAAGAAATTGTTTGCACATCGGATTTGATGGCTGCGATAAAGCGCCTATATTTCTTTTTATTTCTCTCAATGTGAAAACAGGATCACCCAAGATAAATCAAGTATATCAACTGATTGCTGCGATTACGCGCTTGAAGTTGTGAAACTTGTAAACGTTCTCCAAATACATGATCCTAGCAGTAAAATTTTTTATTTTTTTTTCTCATCGTTTTCTTGTTTTTTTTCTCCTTTTAGGCTATATATTTTTAAATATTTTAACAAAAAAAATACATTATGTCTACGATTTAGCTTTTTTTCGAAAAAACAGTTTTTTACTCTGGTAACCAGAGTTGTTTTAACTCTAACGTCATATCCGCTAATACTTTAAACTTTGCTGCTACAATACATTGAAGACAATGGTCGTCCCACTTTTCTCCCACTTGTACATATCATTTTAGTACAACAAAATGCAAAAGCTCTTCATGCCTCAAAATATAAGATCTATATACAAAAATTTAGATCAGCTTCAAATTCTAGTAAACAGTTTAGATAGTCTAGCCTTAGCCGTCTGCTTAACAGAAACATGGATAAATGAAGAGTATGACACTGCTTGTTTGCAACTAGATGGTTATCAAAAAATCGTCACAGTCAGTAGGGGTGTAAAACGAAATCGAGGTGGAGGAGTTGGTATTTTTCTGAAAAATAAAATAAAGTTCGAAACAGTAAGCAAGTACACCAGCAATGAGTGCCAAATTTTGACACTGCAATTTTGCTATAATAATTTATAAGTTTTTTAACTACAATATACGTCAAACCAAACACGTCCAACGAAAAACTAAGCACAAGCTTAGGAAACCATTTTGAGAAAGTTTTTATTCCGGAAGACTGTATGTCAGTTATATGTGGTGATTTCAATATAAATCATCACACCGTTTCTTCAAAATTGAAAACATTACAAGAAGCCTTGCTGTCTTTTGACCTGCATTATGCAGAAAATGTGAACTGCACTAGAGAAACAAAGACTAGTAATTCTTGTATTGATGCCGTGTATTCCAACGTAAAAAATGATCTGAAAGTGTCACAAACTACTCTAACAGATCATTATACGCTCCTTTTTGGATTCTCGGGACACAAATTGAATCATTCAGAAAAAGAAAATGATGATGATCGTATGATTAAAATGTGGACAAAACTTAATGATTCAAACGTAATTATTAATCTTCAGTTTTATATGCAACATGAATTACAGAAGTTTGATCTAACACTTGATCAATTAAGTTCTGAAGAAGCCATGAAAAGTTTTCAGTTTCTCTTGAATAAATGTGTTGAAAAATTTGTTCCTACAAAAATTTGTAAAGGTACAAAAAATAAAAAATTGTGGATTGACAACGAAATAAAACATCTAGCTGCCAAGAAACGACAACAATACCAAAATTTTTTGAGAACGAAAGACAAAAACGATCAACTCAAATTCAATGCACTACGTAACAAGCTGCAAAAACTGATCAGAAGAAAAAAGGAAATGTATTATCAGCGGTTAATGAATGCAGATGGTCAGAAAAACTCTAAATCTTTTTTTGACTGCATTAGCAGATTAAAAGGCAAAGTTGCATCGCAAGATAGGCTCAATAAAGAGAGAGTTGATAAATTCATAGACTATTTCTCTACAGTTGGTAAAACCTTAGCATCAAATTTTGAGTCTAAAAGTGAGAATATTCCTAAAAGCAGTAGTATTAGTGTACAATCAATGCGACTAACCAGGGCCACTTCGCTGGAAGTACGGGAAATAATAAATAAAATGCGAACCAAATATAGCACAGATTGCTTTGAACTGAACAACTTTTTTTTGAAGAAACTCGAATGGGTAATTGTGCCAATACTAACAAAATTAATCAACAAATGTATCGATTAAAGAAGTTTTCCACCTTGCCTGAAAAAAGCTCTTATAGTAGCAGTACATAAAAGTGATGATGTCCAGGAACCATCTAACTTCAGGCCATTTTCTCTACTTCCAATTGTTGCAAAAGTATTTGAAACATTTCTGTACAACAAAATATCTAATTTTTTGGAAGTTTTTGATCTCCTGGATGCAAATCAATATGGTTTCCGACGACAAAGAGGAGCAATTGATGCATTAGCGCATTTTGTTGAAAACGCTAGGGACGCTTTAGAAAACCAGCCAAAGTGCTCGATTGGTTTGTTTCTAGATTTGAAAAAGGCATTTGACACGGTTGATCATAATTTATTACTTAAAAAAATTGCTAACATAGGTTTGAGAGGCCCAATGCTTGAAATTATGAAATCTTACTTATCTGACAGAAAACAAATTCTTAGATATGGTGCTGCAAGAACGAGTCCAAGAATTGTTACGTTTGGCGTGCCGCAAGGTTCAGTTTTAGGACCACAACTTTTCATCATATACGTCAATGACATCAGAAAACAATGCAGCTGCTCTACAATAACGCTCTATGCCGACGATACTGCTCTGCAGCCAAAAAAAGTGCAAATGAAGTTCTTTTTCAAAGTGATATTGACAACATCGGCCTATACTTAAGCGATAACAAGCTGACGCTCAATTTTGAAAAAACGATTAATCTAAACTTAGGTTTTAAAACTATGATGAATGTTCTAAGACTGAACAATGCAACCCTTAAAAAGAGCAACGAAGTAAAGTATCTAGGCGTTTTGCTGGACAACAAATTGGATTTCGAAAAACACAAAAATAGCGTCGCTGCAAAATTGACCAAATTTACGGGATTGTTCTACAAACTGAGGTTTATATTGAGCATTAAACAATTAGTTTTAGTATATAAGTCTTTTGTTCAACCGGTTATACAATATGGAGTGCTTATTTACGGAACTGCAAGCAAGACAAGCCTGAAGTTTATCGAAGTGATAATTAAACAAATTTCGCGAATTATTTTCAGGAAACAAAGTCATCAATCAACAGCGAACGAACGGGAAAAATATGGAATCTTCCTGGTGAAAGAGCTACATATTTAAGAGCTTTTAAAATTTTTAACCAAAACAATTAGGCGGGAACATAAAAATGAAGTTTTTAACAGGTTTATTGAGGATTCAGAGCTTGTGAGGCTAGATGAGAAAAGAACAACAAGTAAGAAACTAAAACCTAGCAATCAATTTACTGGTATCAACCCAAAGAGAATTGGAATAAGAATAAGGAAATTGCTAAATTATATACTTAATTTCGACTCAAAATATGTTCACTTTATAAAGAGTTGCTACAAATCTGGAATTAATACACATCACCATACTTTTCTTGAAAATTTTATACAAGGAAATGATATCATAGAACTTTTTTATTAGTTTTTTTTTGAGCAATTGTCTAAAACTTTATTTTTTTTTATTTTTATCCTTTTACAAAAACTCAACTGTTTCCTCACGTGTACTTGCTGTCACTCAATCTATTTAAACATTAAAAACAAACCAATATCAACACCCTACCCGCACCCCTATTTGCTAACAAACTGCTTCCCAAAGGCATCACACGACTAGGCTTTTTTGCCTTTTGATGACCTTTTGAGTATGTATATGTAAACCTCATTGAACAATGTTGTTTGTTTATACATACTTGAGAACAATTTATTATTTTATTATTATTATCTGAATTTTTGCATTCATTCTTAATAGAATTTTCATCAAATAACAATCTTTGAAAGTGTTCAAATTCTGAGCCTAGGGGAAAAAGATGGGTGAAGACAAGATTAATTGTAGAACAGAGCCAGTACCAATTAAAATAAAATTTTGCCAATAATGTATAGATATAAGCCATTAATTAGTCAGTCGCTCTAACGCTGGTTGCAAAATGGGAAACATCCAATTTTTTCCTTTGTGTGCCAATTTTTCTAAGAAAGTTAACACTTTCCAGCAGCCCCTGTAAACATATTTTTGTACAAATAAAATATTGTTGAAAAAGGCTTGCCAAATCAGTGATTTAATGCATTCATTGTGTATACAAAAGTACAGGGATCTTTTGCGATCCTTTTTAAGTGTCTTATTTATCCCACAAAATTTATATTTAATTAATTTACCCATAAAACACTAGTGCACGACACCGGGACTTGGGACATTTTTCCAATTATTAAAGTAAATTTGATAACAATAAATATGAAATTCGCTTTTCGTTGGGTCCATCTTTGCTTTTTCTTCAGTTATTTTTTCTGAGAATTTTTTGCCAATCGGTGTTTCTGAAAAAGTAAACAATTAATCTCTTCGTGTGTGACTGGTTTGAGCTTAACAGAAAAAGTTGTGATGATCGTGAGACGTTTTTGACTCTGAGATTATTATCATGCCTTAATGAAACATTGTGGAATAATTAATCTTGGTAGATGTGTAGCTTTTAATCTGTCTTGTTTGCAACTAGTTAGTTCAGTAGTAATTTCTTTCTGACTCTTGCTAGTGTTTAGCCTTGAACAACTATTTTTTCTTATTATCTTGGTCAGCTGAAAATATACCAGAGCTTATTTGGGCTGTAACTAATGCGTTTTCTTGCAACTTCTTTTTCTGAATTTCGTTTTTTTCTGGAACTCTACTTTTTGTGAAACTTGGTATATCGAAAAAAGAAATTGTAAGTAGTTTCGAGGCTTTTCTCGGAACAAAGATTCAAAAACAAAAGCACATTGGTTTTTCCTAAGACGTAGATTTGTTTAATATATCTCAAAACACAATTTGAAACAATTATTGTGGCCGTGTCTAAAGTATCGGTTAGGCCAATTTCCAAACTATTTGGACAGTTTTGATTTTTTAAATGAAGATTACGACGCTTGAATTCATTTTTTCTTCATCTATGTTGCTGTTTGTTTTGAAAATTTAAGCGCTGAACTCCAGTTTCTGCAGTTTACTTCTAAAAGTCAAAGAAAATCGAGGTAAAGTTGTTCATTTTTAACTCTTACTAGTGGTCTAAATAAGCTTAAATGACATCATTTGAAGCTGTTTTTGAGCCTTTTGCTCCGCTTCTATCTACTCAATTGAAGTAGGCTACAATACAATTGGGCCTTCTTCAGTCGCTACAGAGAATTTTTGCAGACATTAATTGTTAATCTTTTTTCTGTTCTTTTGGTCAAAGATTTCATCTAAGCAATGTTGGCCGTTTTTCCCTGGAGATTTTGATGTTCAATGAAATCTGCTACCAAGCTGCTAAAGCTATTGAACGTAAAAACTCCTTTTTGCTGTGACCTAGTAAACGGCTGAATTCCATTTGATAAACTGCTAAAATACTGCTCATTGAAACAAAATTTCAACGAAGGTGCATGCCTTCATTCCTTTTACCACGTAACAGCGAAGACTGGTTTTTACGTTCAATATTTTCAGCAGTTTGGTTGCAGTTTTCAATGAAGGGGCTTGCTTAATTTTTTGAAAGTGCATTTCTTCCTATTTTAGTGCAAGTAGTGACGTAAACAAATACCCAAATAGATTATCGCTTTTGAGCAGTTTCTTCCTGTTTTAATAGTTAATGAAACTGCTTGCATTTGTATTTCTGACCGATTCATTCCATGACGAAAACCTGATAACAGTCATTTTCCAGGATAGCCGACACCAGTTTCTCGAATAAATATCGCCTAAGCCTCCAATTTCTTAGGAAAATTGAACAAAATCTGGTATTTGTGACGATCTCAGTGAAAACGCGTGACCAAAAATCTATTAACCTGAATAAAAAACTTGCTAACTTGCTAAATGAACGTTACGCTAACAACCGATTCAAAAGCGTGCATCAGTTTTAGCTTAAAAAACCAATGCTGAAATCAGTTTTTCTATTAACAAAAAGGTTTCTGAAATTTTGAAATATTGAAGCACTGGTTTTTTTTACCTCTCTTCTAATTGTTCAGACCTCTCTTGAGGGGGGGGGGGGGGGGTGGGGAATATACTCAAATATACTCAAATGGGTTTTTTTTGGATCAGACAATTTTGGCCGATCGGTATAATAATCGTAGAGAGTTGTGCGTGGTATCATTGGAAAGCCCGTCCAGCGTAGAATATAGAATTAAAAAGATATTTTCAATATTCGCTTTTTATAGGGAGTTATGGAGGGTTAACGCTTTGTGAATATTAGTCGTTATTCAGCTGCTTTTATTCACATTTTTGACCAAATTTTCGTCAATTTTGCTAAAATATGTTACAGTTGTTTACTGTAGTGCTATTGATCTCATCTCTAAAGATGAAGGAGGGTTGCTGAATTGTTTGATCCGAGTGTTTTGGCGAGAATTTACGCTAAATTTTTCAAAATTCAGTTTTTTTTCCATCAAAAATAGGCTTTTTCAGAACACTTGCTTTAAATTTGCTGGAACCAGACAAGAGTGCGTCCATATTTTTCTTAAGCTCAAAAAGAGCTAGTTGTACTCTCGCGGGCTTTAAGAGTCTTCTGGAATTATAGTTTTGCCAAATTTTTGCAATCTTAGTTTCGATAATTATACAAAATGCAATTTTTTTTGACAAACTGAAAAATTTTGTATAGAATTGATCTATTTCGCAACCTTTTCATCAATTGAGTGTTTTGTTAGAATTGCAGCAATATCTGAGCTTAGCTTGATCTCATCGTGGATCCCTATGATAATTTTTTTAGGTTTTTTCGGGCGCGACCTTTTTTATCAAAATATTTCCGCTATGTAAATATTTTTTAAGTAAATAACGAAAAAGAACTTCGAATCAGTGCATTTGGATATGTTAATCGTTTTCGTTGAATAGTTTATGCTTTTTGTGTTGAGACAAAGTTATCTCGCAAAATTTTGTAGTTTTTTTTTACTTTGCTTATGTTTGTCTTTCTTTTCGTTGTTGTAAAATATACTTAATAACGATAGATTGCTTCCCTAAGACGTATAGCTTAATCTAGATAAAGACATCAGTTTTTAGCTGTTTGTTTAAATGGCTTTCAAATTAAATTTTGAAAAAAAAAGATTTTTGCGCTTATTTTATTTTTTTTCTCTCAAATTCGGGCGCAGTCTCCGTAAAAACAGTCGGAAACCGACTTCCTGTGAATTAAAAATTCATGTTGATAACGTTTTTATGTTCAACTAATGGTTTCCTTTGGTAGTACGTGTTTTCAATTTTTCTTATATTTTTGATCATAAATGCATATTTTATGATTTCATTTTGTTTCCTTGTCGCATTATCACACTATTTAAGAGTCCAATTAAAGAAAAGCATTGCAAGAAAAAACACAACGTTGGAAAAGAAGAGCATCTGTATGTTTTAATCGTTTTTGTTGAATAGTTTATGCTTTTTGGGCTGATTGCGACTGATTGTGACTGATTGCTTCGACCATTTATTTTCATAAAAAGTTTTCGAGATTTCTATACTGTTCAATTTTTGGGTTTCTTTTTGTTGTCATGTGTCCTTTTTATAAAGAAGACTCGTTGATGTTAAGATGAAGAGAAAAAGACAATTTACATTTCTTGCATTTAACATCTTATAATTATAGTGCCTTGAACAGTGTCATGTCGTAAAATTGTTTGAAGTTTTGTCTTATTTCTGTATAATTTTTGTGGGCTCGTGACTTAGTCTCATTATTAACAGGCCCAATCCATAGCTTTTTGTTGTCAACCTAAGTCTGTTATAACTTCTGAAAAAAATGTTTTCAAAAACAAATTTGGGTTTTCCAGCTTTGTCTTTTTTAAATAATTTTTCGGTCGATTTGTAATTCAGTCTCTGTAAACACAGGTCACAACCCGTTTCCAGTGAGCTGTAATTTATTCTTTATAATGTTTTTAGCTTCAAACATTTGTGTCTCGGCTTTGTTACTACTTTTACTACGAGATTTCATAAAATGTTAGATTTTTATGTATTTGTACATTTCAAAGGATTTTTGGTTTCTTTTTAAATTATAACAATAATCGTTGATCCCATTGGCTTTGAAGTTTTGCGCAATTGACCATTGGATAATGACATGTCTCAACTGCTTCCTATGTAGTTATAAATGAACATTTTCAGTTGAGATCTAATGACATTAGAACTGTGAAATTAATTGTTTTTTGTTTTCAAAAAAGGAAAAGCATCTTTGAATTTCGCACCTGTTTGTACTTTTTTGCCGACCTGTTAACCAGTTGCATTGATGACAGGTCCAGTATATTTCTAATGAAGTATGTGTTAAATTGTTTTGTTTTGGTTTTTATCTGATGCGAGTTTGATTTTGTTATGTCTTTTTTATTGTAGACATCGCGTTTTGGTTGTAAATAATGTTTGTCGTTTGATTTTTATTATTGTCCTTTCTATTAGCGCTATTATGAAGAACTTTCATCAGCTCTCTAGCTAGGCATTATCGTATTTCATTGGTTGTTTATTGAATGTTGTATGTTTTTGAAAGTTTTCTATCTCTTCATCATTTGGTAGCCGAGATCGTGGATGAGCGGGGTCGGAACATTATGTTCGTACGCACATTAATGAGCCTCTTTGTTAGTCTATATCTGATCAAAATTGCGCCTTGTGCTGGAAAGACAATACTAGCTCATAATTTCAATTAAAAAAAGACGAGAACCTAAGTGAAAGTTGCTTGAGCAATTGACAGCGGCGTTCAAAAAAAATATCGTAAATATTCTCCTTCAGTGTTTGCGCTCAAAAACACTCTCAAGCACGCTAACACACACACACACACACACACACACACACACACACACACACACACGAACGCAAAAGCATATATGCACAGATTATGAATTTATTGTGAATTGTAACTTTGCGCGAGAAATCAAAACGTCGATCCTTCTTTTTCTTCCTAAGAAAGCAAAATTTTGAATTTCTAAAATCCCAAGATCGATTCAGTATTCACGAGCTTTTGAATCATACCTTATTCAATTCTATGAGCGAAAATGGCTTTGGGCGTCTTACAAAACAATTATACTCTGCCCCCCCCCCCCCCCCCAATGTGGCGTTGGAGAGAGAAAAGAGCATAACTGATGACATGACATTTTCCGTTAAGTTATTGTGAAGCAGTTGTATGAAGACATTAAACTTCTGACGCATTATTTCGAGCAGAAATTTGAAAATCAATCTGGATGAGATCAAGCGAAATAAAAATACCTGAAAGTTGCGACAAGGACGAACATTTTTGGCTGTTTAAACTAGTTTTTTGCGTTGACACTGTTCTTTTGGTCTGAACAATGTCACTTTTTTCTGTTTTCTATGTCAGAGACAGAGATATAGTGCCAGATGTAACATCCGTTACCTCGTAAAATTAAACGAAATTGAAGAAGTTGGTAAAAATTAAATTTATCAACTTCTATTTATTTGTAATCTGGTGTATTCAAATTTGGTTATACCCAGAATTTTTGGGCCCTTGCTATTATTTCCTTTATTTTTGGGCCAGAGATTTTTGCTGGGTCAAGTCGATTTTCACAATCTAATTGAAGCCGTTTGGGTCGTACTCTTTGATATGAGAAAATTTTAATAAATCTTTTCACGCCATTGAGGTTCATATCCCTGGTCAAAATTGTTTCTTTGACTGACATCTTGTTCAAGCATTTCACCCAAAGCAAAGTAATCTTGCTTTGTTTTGAATGTAAATAGTTTAGTTATGATGGGTTTATTCTTTGAATTGCTATTAAAATTTGCATCACGCATCAAACAGATAGTAATTTTAGGAATTCAACTGTTTAATTGTTCGACATTATACACCTCTCAATTATATGCCAATAAAATCAGTTAAGGTCAATTTTGAGCTATTTGAAACACTTATTTAAATCTACGTTTTATCAGGGTAGTAGCATTTTTGAAGCAGCTGTCGCAGTAACTAAGAATTTCCTGGCCGGTACAAAAGCGCAATTATTAAATCAAATTAAACTTTGGTTCAAAAAATTCTGTTTTTCGAATCGCTGAATTTCACGTTTCTTATATCGAAATGAACACGGTTCAGTTCAGGTACGTCGGGGAACTAATTAGAAAACCCCTAGACACTTTCGACCGCTTGAAAACTCTTATCAGTAAATTCATAAGTTTACTCGAACTGTATGAAGAAATTTGCGATGACAAGCACGAATGCAAACGTTTGAGATCCGAGTTAAACGAAATTCAGAAAGTTTTCTCTAAAGCTCAGAAGCTGCTGGAACCAAGTGGCCTAACTCATTCCTCACAAATTGTGGACGATTCCGAAAACTACATCCATAACGCTCCGATGGATCCGAAAGCCGCCATAGACTTTGCAAACTGGAATGTCCACGCACTCAAAACACTTTCGCAAACCGAGAACGCAGTATGGGATTTACAAGAGAAAACCAGAGACCAGAAACAGGTTGAATCGAAACTGCTAGCCAGGAAAATGAAACGAGAGGGTGCTTTGGTCGGCAAGACTCCTAAGAAGTTGGAAATTTACAAAGTTAAGGGCACTCCTGTTTACGAAGAGAAGAACGCAAGAATTCGCACTTTACGAATCGGAACAGATGTGGTCGACTCACGTTTCAAGGACACCAAAGTCATAATGACAGTGGGAATGACCGGAAGTGGGAAAACTACAATGGTTAATGCCTTCGTCAACTACCTCTACGGCGTCGAATACAATGACTCTTTCCGTCTACAACTCGTTACAAAGGATGAAGAAAAATCGGAACGCGGCGGGGGCGCTGCAACCGAAGCTTTAAGTATGACGTCATGGGTGACGGGCTATGAGTTGAAATGGCAACCTGGGTTTAAGTTTGATTGCAACATTCTGCTAATTGACACACCCGGATTCGCTGATCCTAGAGGTTTGCACAGAGATCGAGAAATCGTGGAAAGTATTCAGCAATTCTTTGAAGATGACTATACGTGCACTGTCGATGCTATCGCTTCTGTAGTTTTTGTAATGCCGGCAACAGTTACAAAACTTACAGGCGAACAAAAGTACTGCATTGACCAAATTTTGCATCTTTTTGGCAAAGACCTGAGCAAAAACATGTCGATGCAGTTCACATTTGCCGATGATCAAGATCCGCCACCTGCATATGAAACTGTGAAATTTGATGACATTCCTTTCGTTGATTACCACCGCGTGAACAATTGCTGTCTCTACGGAGACAGAGGTCAACTCAACCAGATTCTCTGGAATCAAAACCAAGAGATGTTAGTCTCTTACTTTGAAAACTTGGTGTCAATTGAGGTGACTGATTTGCACTTGACCAAAGCTGTTCTGAAGGAGAGGGACAACCTCAAAGCTCTTTTGGAAGACCTCAGAAGACGAATTGACGATGCAATGAGTCTGTTGAGAAACATGGAATCGTGCATTGACGCGGTTTTGTCACTGGACGATGCAGCATTTCATTTGAAAACAGAGCTGACATTTATGACACATCGAAAGGTTCTTCAGACTGTCCAGTACTACTGTATGAACTGTAAAAGGTGTGAAAAAACCTGTCACTCTGGGTGTAAAACTATGTGGAACTACTGGTGCTCAGCCTTCGACTCGTCCGGAAAATGCCGAAGTTGTGATGAAAATTGCGACAAAAGCGAACACGTGAAGGAAAATAAATTGTACAAAACTATCACGACACAAGTCAGCCAAACAGTCGAAACTTTATTGAAAGATTACTGCATTGAAGAAGATGATCCGTATGCCGAAAAGAAACTGCTTTGTGAAATTCTGGAACGGTACCGCGTCCAGAAAGAGTTTCTGCTCCACAATATATTCATAGCAACTTCCATAATAAAGAGACTTGATAAAATTGCGTTGCGAAATTCGTTCTTGACTCAGGAAGACTACATCAAACATCTGATACAGCGTGAAATGCTAAATAGCAGTTATTCTGAGGATGAAAAAATGTGCAGAATTGACATGTTGCAGCAACTTCTTGAAGTTGTTCGACTTGCAAGCTACATGCAAATGCGTCAGGAAAATGTCAATATAAACATCGGAACTATTTGCGGGACATTTGGTAAGTCGTTGTTTTCAACCCAATGATTAACAGTTCACAAAAGTTACAGCTTCACTCTTGATCTTAGAAACATCAGAAACACTGAAAGAGCGCCACCAAGCCAATTGATAACGGAAAACAAATCGTTTCTTATGGCGAGTGGACATAGAATAAAACTGTTTATCACCAATTTTCGTTGAAAAAAATGGTTAAATGGAGATACAGGCCGAAAACGATCAGCAACTTTAAAAACTGTTTCTTTGATTAATTTTGTGTCGCACGAAAGTAGCACTAAAGTTGCGTCCCTAGTCGTCTTCACACTTAGGTCGCACCAAATGTCTTGATCGCACAAAAGTAGCACTAAAAAATTGGTCGCGTAAAAGTCGCGTAAAAATTTTCACTAAAGTCTGATATAAGGCCTTTTGGGCCTGGCTCGGTCTGATTATGGGCGCACGAAAGTCGCACAAATAAAATGGTCGCATAAAAGTCTGATCAGGGGTAATTCTGATCTGGCACGGTCTGAGCAGTGATTGAAATCTGGAGATAGCCTGATCAGAGGTGGCTTGGGTCTGGGATCTTAACCCGTGGAGACGAAATCTTTATTTCAATTGACTTAAAGTTGCACAAGATACGGCTCTACTTAAATAATGACGCATTCCAAGAGTGACCATAACGACTCAGCAAAAAAGGTTTAGTTTAATCGAGTTTGAGTGTTATATAACATGCTTTTTAAAAGCTAATTTTGACCGGCCTTTGTCCTTTTAATGGAGAAACAGAAAACAATTGAAAAATTTTGAAAAAACTACCAATTGTTGAAGATGTACATTCCAATTTTTGGGTATCTGACGATAAAAATGAGGTTTGATTTGTTTTCACTTTTACTGCTCTTTCACTAATACTAGTGCGGGTCTTAGTAGTAGTTCTAATATTTACAGGCAAGACCAAGACACAGTAAAAGCAAGGCGTAAAAAAGTACAACCAATTCGTTAACGTTTCATCCATTCTTAGATCGTCTTTATTTACAATAGTGTGAGTTATCTTCAAGGAATAACGTACGTGTCTAATCGCTATTGTTTTTTGTTTTGCAAACGAAAAGAGCTCCAAAATTACTTAAAATAGCGTAAGTGAAATAATTTGTTCCTGAGATTTTAAACGGTTTGAGTTTTTAAGGAACTATAATACATTATCATTGTATACCTTCAGCGGTCCAGTTTTTGAAAAATTAAGCGCACCTGAAAAAAAATACAGCATTTATCTAAAATATATGGTATACCTGTTGTAATTTCATCGGGAAAAAATGATATGTTAATTTATACGCTGGTAGTAAGGAAATTTGAAGATCAAATTAACATCAAAAACTTATTTTCTCCGCTCACGTCACAACCCAAATTTTGTCTAAAAATTGGCCAGGCTATATTGAAAGTTGTACCTTTGAGACCAAGGTAACGTCGTGCTATATTCAAAGCAAAAAATTAGAAGCTGTTCTATTATATTTTTGCGAGGTAAAAAACGAATGCGAAAAATCTAAATTTTATCGAACAAAATTTCCTGCAATAAAGACAGGAGTAATATTTAATAGTGACCAAAGTTAAAATGAAAACCAGACACCGTGTGAGATAAATTGAATGTAAATGCGGGGCGAACGCAGCAAAGAATTTATAAAATATACAAGATATTTCCATAACAGAATTTTCAGGATCAAAAAAATGAAAATTCCATTACAACAAAACTTTTGCAAATCCTGACAAGCAGCAGAAAGTTCCAACTAAAAACGTTACTCATTTTGTCTAATATAATTTTGTAGATACAAAACAGTTCGGCACTTTTGTGCAAAAACATTCCACATAATTGTCAATTTTTTCCAAAATTTTTTTGATCTATCATTTTTTAAAATAATATTACTGCCCTCATGGAATATAAACACTTTTGCAGGCTATAGACGCCTTCTGGGTTCATAAATGTTGGGCTTGTGAATTGAAGTTTTCCTCCAATTTTTTTTTGATTAACGAATGAATCAATCAGAACGTTTTGCCGGTGACACTCAAATTGACAGCTGTTATTCAGCTGCGCAAAAAAGAGATTCAACGTGAGCATTGAATAAGAGAAGTTACGCACCGACAAATCCCAGAATTTGAATCTCATTGCATTGTGATTTTGTCATTAAAATTTTAGCTCAAGTTTCTTTCTATCTGAGAGAGCCAATAAACTAGGATATCGACAGAGCTAAAATTATACATTTAGTATTTCTAACTTTTTGTAAAATATTTGATTCACTGCATAACAAAAAATTGCTTCAAAAGTTGGCAGCTCTTGGATTCATGTGCTGGTTTCACTTGTTTTTAATATTTACAAGAACAACCCCAACAATTAAGAAACAGCCTGATTGTTGTGATAAACTTAAAAACTAGATTCGATTTGACTCATTATCTATCTGAACGTCAACAAATTAAGAGGGATGAGCCAGCGAGGCAAAAGCCATTAATTTTTTAACCAAATTTGCAGAGGAAATCTTTAGAAAGAGACAAATTCGCGCGACCTGTATTGAGCTTCAACAAAAAATTTTGTGTCTAAATTGAAAAACCTGCAACGTCTTCTGAATCATGGAAGCCTAATTGGAAAAACAGATCGGATTATTTGGCAAGATACCTTGAGTAACTCAATCACCCCGCACTGAATCATAAACAACATCTCGCAAAGCTTTGATAAGCTGATAGCAACATATAAAATTTTCCAACAGAACATTAAAGCTAGACGTTTTTACACGCCCTGATTATTTAATAAGCTCTCTGAACGTAGAATTGCCTTTATTATCTCAGTTCGGAAACATCTTTTTGTCGAAAAGTAAACAGAAATCACCGTGGTTTATCCAAGAAATTATCAAAGTCCCTCCTGAGGTTAGTAATGAAATCAATTTTGTAAATATCATTTCGGCACACGAGAGAAACTTTAGGAAACTAACTCTAAAGCAGCGATCTAGGATCAAAAAAAAAAGTCAAAGAGTATCAAATAGAAACCGAAGTTACGAAAAATGGCTCAACAATAGCAGGACCAAACAGAAAAAGCAGATGATCGGTTAATATAGTGGTCAGTTGTTGTATATTATCATCATTGCTTGTTCGTGTGTTTTGATTTTCCTTTTTTGTAAGCAGTCCTCTGGTAGCTTCCGAGTTTTTCTTTACTTGGAGCGATCTGGAAGTTTGTTTGCAAAGAAGATTATACGTTAGTTTACTTCATAATACTTTTACAAAACATTTTTGGATTATTCTTTATCTTAATAGGCTGTAGCACTCTAGCCATTATCTGCGCATCTACCTACCATTAGACCTTCAAGCAGTTAAAAATGTAAGAAAAATAATGAGACAGTTGGCAATTCAGAGGGGAGCGTTTTACCGTTACAGACAAATCTAATAAAATTGAGTTACCCCAGATAACTTTTACAGGCCAGACACCTCTCGTTAAAGAAAACAACCAACGCTCCCGTATGTCCCTGATTCCCGAAAAACTGGCATCCAGAAGGCATTAGAAGACCTAATACCAAACATGGCCCAAAAAATGAAAAAAAGAATAAGTTAAACAATTCATGCTAATGTCGAAGATAAACTCAAGTCCCTCGGAGCGGTGTCAGAAGATCACAGCGCGACTTTGAGTGACGTAAAATAGAAATAAAAACTATATCTGAGACAGAGTTCCGGCAAACATATAACCGACGCGACAACATTAAGATACTCGGGCTACCAGATTAATCCTCAGGGAAGGAAGCGTACGAAGAGACAAGCACCGCTGTGGTCAACTTTGCATCAGAAATGGAGTCAAGTTGGAGGAAACCGATATTTCAATAGCGTATAGACTGTCGTCGAAAGGTCATCTCAAGCCCATTATTGTTAAATTTGCTCGTAGATCAACTAAAATCGCTATGCTGAAAAGGATGAAAGTTATCCCATCCAACCTGAGAGCCAAAATCTACAAAGACATCAGCAGAGAACGACTGGCTTTTTTCAATTTGATGCGAGGCGATATTCGATTATATGCAGCTTAGACCAGAAAGGGTGTAGTTTTTTACGAATGGAAAGCTGATGGAATTGTTCAAAAAATAAACGGATAACACGAAGGGTGTGTAGATCTGAGTTTCAAAACAACGTCTTTTCCAGACGGTACGAGGATAACCAAACTCGAAACGAATAAGCCCTTTCGGATCGATGTTGGATTCTGATTATGACAAAATAAATAAACAGATTATAAATTTTGTAGATATGTACAAGCAGTTTGAACGTGAGATCCATTAGGAAACTCTATGCCTAACTAGAAAAACTTGTTTTCGGTTTGGGTTTCCAGCCTGATATCTTATGTCTGAGTGAAACCTGGTTGTCAAATGATGACAAAATAAAAATTTACACGATAAATGGTGATAACCAGCTAGCTCTTAAAAACAGAAAAATGGATAAAGGTGGAGATGTCATGATTCATGTAGGAAATTCTTTTAATATAGTCAAAATTTGTGAAAAATTGTTCAGAGTCCATTTTTGCTGGAGTTAGTATACATAACAGAGAATTTAATCTGATGGTTATTTATAATAAACCTAGTGCTAACAATAAAGCCTGTAAGTAGACTCGAAAAGAAACTTGAAACACACTACAACGCTGCATCTCAAAAGGTTATATGTGGTGACATTAACCTAAAGACGGTGGAAAATAATCAGTCGACGAGAGATTACAAAAATTTAATAACCGCAAGCCGATTCGAGTTAGCTCCAGAAACACCAACAATCGTTTTGAGACACTGAGCCACCTTTCTTTATCACTTATTTCATCATAATTTCGAGCACCCAAAATAGGATGTACTGGTGCTAGAAGTCCTTTCTGCCCACTACCCAATTGTTTTAAATTAAAAAAAAATCACGCAGAAAAAAGTGCAGACATTTTCAGTTTAAGAGATACAAGATTCTTTAAAAAAAAAATTGGGGGAAAGTTTCCAAGTCGACTTAGAAACGGAATTATCCAAGATATATATGGATATAGTTCTAGCCCCAGACGCTTCTACAGCATTTGATGTCTCCAATAAAGCTTTCTTGTCGGTTGTAAATGATTACGCGCCACTGAAACAATCAACAATTAAATACCAAAACCTGCCTAATGGTTTTCATAATCAACTTAAAAAACTTACGTGCGAGAAGTAATAAGGCACATGCAGACTGGATAAAAGATAAGGAACATCTTAGAGCTAAAAAGAAATTAAAAGACGCGAGATTGCGCTTTGAAAAGAATCTTAGATTAACGAAAGCCATGTTCTCCAAGAAAAAAATCACATCTTTTAAAAAGAATAAACGACAAATTTATGGCCTGTTAAATGAGCTGACTGCTGAAAACAATGAAAGTAAATAAAAACACTTATGCTTGAGTCATGCAGGAATAACTTCGAAAGTCCTTCATTGCGGGATAATGCTAATCGTTTTAAAATTCTTTGTAACTATTGGTTCTGAGATGAGTAAAAATCTTAATGGAGAATTTGTATGTCTGGTGCCTAAATCTCAACAATCTATGTTCCTCTTTCAAGCAAAAGAGCTAGTTTTTAGACATTTAGAAGCTGTACTTTTTGGAGATGATACAATCTTGACCGCAATTGGACTAAAGTGCGCTGATATCAAGGAAACTTTTTAACGACTTGTTAAATTCCAATAAATCAGTAGTGAAGATATCAAAAAACAATTCAAATGATTATACAAGCTGACAATATGATAAGGAAATCGGCGCAAAGATTTTTCTCTAAACTGTGCTTTCATTGAATATAAACCGGCGTGTATAACTTAAATGTTACCATTGACTCGAAGAAATCTTTCATTTGCAATATACAATCAGAGGGAAAAATTTAGCAAACCGTCCGGTCTTAGGTCAAAACTAAGAAATTTTTTTCCTAGGCTCAATTAATTGATTAATACAAAAACGTGCATCAATCCTATTGGTCAGTATGGTGTCTTTGTTTACGCATGTTGCTGTTGTAGATCACGGCTACCTAACTTCTCTCTGCAAAAAACTTGAAGTTCTTCAACTTCAAAAGGAAAAGCGATACACGCGAAGATAGTTTCGTGAATCAGTCAATTCTTTCAGTTTATGAAAAAAATCTCTATGAATTACTTAAATTTGCCTTGAAAAAGTCCTAAATGGACATCACGGCGAAGCTTTTTGTGATGACAAATTTTCCTATCACCATGTAGAGGTCACCACGAGATTGTCATAATCAAATCTCAAATCTCAATCAGAATTTAAAAACAAAATTAAGCGCTTCCCAATAAAATTACGGGCCTGTAAATGGTACAGTAAGTTAAAAACAATAGGCTTAATTCCGTCTTATGCAATCACCTCAATATTTCCTACCTTGTCTGTAACAATGAACTATCTAAATTGTTATTTAGTTTGTAGCGTGACTTAACAGGAGCTCTTCTCAGAGATCAACAGGCACCCCACCAGTTCGTTATTAAAGTATTGATCTCTTGATATTTGGGACATGCATTAGTTAGTGACTGGCTGGGGTCAGAAGCAGCTCATAGAGCCGTCTTCCCGGCACATTGGTTTTTCCTTCGGGCCCAAATTCACCCGAGGCCCCAAATGTTTTGTTTTTTTTTGCGCTAAGCACCAGTTCTCCTACAGTAACGTGGTTTCAAGGGCTTTC
Organism: Convolutriloba macropyga; assembly: GCF_964194025.1. Classification (NCBI taxonomy): domain Eukaryota; kingdom Metazoa; phylum Xenacoelomorpha; order Acoela; family Convolutidae; genus Convolutriloba; species Convolutriloba macropyga. The sequence goes on from NC_134470.1 coordinate 71,004,153, forward strand.
ATCTGGGTGTTAAGCTGCCCATTTTTGAGTAAAGTTGTTTATTATTATTTTAATAGATTAGGAAAATTACACCAATCATTGAGTTTATCCTTTCCCCATTTACCGTTTGGATACTAAGCATGTCAAGGTTTTAAGAATTCTGATGAAGTGTTTGCTGGGCGTTTTAAGAATGCTGATGTTGTCGTTATACTGGGCGTCATGTTGCGCATTTTAAATTATGATTCGAAGTATTTTTTTAAAAAAAGATTAAGGAAGGCAATTTACACCAATCATTAAGTTAACCCTTTCGTCATTTACCATTTTGATACTAACCAAGTGAAGGCGTTGAAATTGATGCTGAGCTTGATTCAATGATTTTAGCATTATACCAATTTTTTGCTAAGTCTGAAATATTTGCTTTTGTTAAATAGTAATTTTCCGTCTTTTTTATATACGCCGTGTAAAATTTGCTTCTTGAATTCTTGATCTATTGCCTGGGCAAACTAAAAAGAAGTTCACAGTGACTCGTTGTTTGCCCCATCCATATGTAAATATGGTTGTTTTTGCAGTGTATTGTTAATATGCATCTTCTTCTTCTCTTAAGAAACAGTTTGCTGATGATTGCGTCGATCAAGCCAAGGCAGCGAAGCAGCTCTCAATGAGTTGCAGACCGGCATAAAGCACTTTATTTCTATTCATTAAATATTTCAATGCGCATCAGCTAACAAATGCTGCTGAAACTGTATTTATATTTTTTAAGGAAACAAACGAGTCAAATGGTTCCGCAATTTCAAAGTGATCCATGAGGCTTAGTTTTCGGTAGACATACAATAAGTACAAAATAAAATAAGTTGCTGTGAATGTTCTTGTGAGTAATTAAATTAAAATCACATTTTTTTTCATTTACAGATTACAACACAAAAACGAGGTCAGTGTCTGCTCGGAGAGTTGCCCGAGAAGATTTCCAAGATGCGTACCAGGCGCAAATCATGGATATATGGCTGAATATGAACGGGGGATATGAGCGAAAAATCGACTCAAAGTTGAACAATTTCCAACTTAAAGTTCTCGATGAATCGGTTTATGAAGAACAGAGAGAGTCGGGATTCTTCCATAGGGCCAAGACAATGTTTAATGTCCAGGGTGGTAGCAAAAATACAGGGAAGGCGCGACTGCTAGACAGGAAGGTGATTGGCAAATCGGGTTCTAAAGATAATCTTCCGAATTACCCCACTCTTTGATTACTTAAAAAACAACAACGTACTGCAACGTATCTGCTTAATTTTGATTACTTTGACATAAACTTTCGAAGTTATTTAACACCTGGTAGCTATACTGAACAAAGAAAGTAACTTCTCAAGTTTGGTTACCATGACATTTTCAGTGTCAGGTTACAACCCATTTTATAGTTCTAATTCCAAGAGGCATGTATACCAACTATCCCTTAACATTGATAACATGCACGCATGGTCTGATAATTAGTCTGGTAATTGTAGCTGTTCAGTATATACCCAGTTGCCCTTTTTGTTGAAACGATATTACTTTCTGTTAATAATTAAGTAGCTTAGAATAATTTAGTTAACTAAGTTAATTAATTTAGTTATTAAACTATTTAATTTAATCTTTAGCGAGCTATAAAAGTGCGCCACGATTTCCTCGTGCGGGAACCAATTTTTGTGGAACAGAAAATGCATTCAAACATGAACAGTCACGTTAGAGCAAGCGAAAGTAACTTGCGACAATAACGAAGGCGTTCTATAAAAATATTGTGCACAGCATGTCTCAATTCTCCCTCATTCAACGTCTTTGCTGAAAGTTTAATCTGATTGAGAAACTTGTTTTTTATGAAAATTTAATGACAGATAAGACATCGTTCTTTTTCCCTATAAGTTTTGTTTTCAAATTACTTTCTGATCCCAAAAATTGCTCAAAATAGTCGCTTTCAATCTTTGTTATATAACTGTTGAATTATGCTTTTGAGTTTGATAGAAACCGTTAATGTTTTTAAATATTTCACCCAAAATATTTCAGTGAAGGGACCCATTTGTAACAGTTAATTATTTTTCGCGCGTTCCGCCTCTCTAGATATTTGCCTGGAATCTTTCAGCAGAAAGCATAAATTTTGCTCGAGTACATTCTGTCAATTTTCTACTGTTGTCCAGGATAGTTGTCAACAACGTTTTAACAGGATAAAAACAAAGTAAATAAACCTAATTGATAATTATTCGCACAAAAGTCTCTCGCAATACTAATTGCTAATTAGGGCAAAATGTACATTGTCCTTTACACGTTTGTTGGCACACACAAAATTTAAAAAAATCGTGAAATTTTTAGCTTAGTGTGATAGGATTAACTCCTAATTACTGGCGGTGCAATGTTTGAATAGTTGCATCAGGCTTGGTAACTACGACTTTAGTAGTCAAGTAACGGACATCTAAAACAGGTCTTCATGGGTGTATCATATTCCGCTATTGATCTTAGAATACGTCGCTGAGCAACTGCTGTTGTTTAAAAGCAGAATGAGCGAGACGTAAATTTAGCCTTGACAAGTCGACATGATTTTACGCAAAATGTTGTGAAATTACACTTCTGTTCGAGGTGGTTAAAAACAAACGTAGCCGGTGGTAGAATACCAGAAACGACTTCAAGAGTCGGACAAAAACACTTAACTAACCATACCTATTTCAGAAATGTCGAAAAATAATAAAACAATATATAGTGAGAAACAAACAAATATGGGGATGGGCGGGGGTGTAGGTAGGAGTTGTGAGGAGGGGGGTAGGTTGGAGGGATGGTAAGGTAGGTCGGGGGATGTTGTGTAGGCAGGAGGTAGAAACGTGACCAGGGGTATGTAGGTGGGGGTTAGGTAGGTGTAGGGGGCTGGTATGTACTTTAGATATGTAGGGGGGTCTTAAATGGGATCAGAAATTGTTAAAATTGTCTCTTTGCCTTGAATATTACTAGCTAGAATATTACTAGCTAATTACTATACAATAGAAACAAGGCTACTGTTAAAGTCCAATGTTCGAAAACGGAAGCCGACGTTCAAAAAGAGGTAAATGTTCAAACATAACCGACTAAACGTCGGAAGAATTGCTCTCGAACGACTAGTGGGAGCTCTAATCAATTGCAGTCGGGGTGGGAGGGGGTGTACATGGGACTAAGAAAATCAATAGTGGGCTTCAAATAACCACATTAGAGGTTAACATATACCACTATTAAGATTTAAAGTGAAAAATGGCACCAGTTTCGGCGCATTTTTCATTTGACTTTTAGTATTAATTCGCCGCCAATTGAGTTCAGCTGCTTGAAATTGTGATTGAGATAGAATTTTAGATCACGCGAAACGCGAATTTAGATCACGATTTTTAGATCACGAATAGTCAAGGGCCTAAAAGTCACTCGAAAAGTCAAAACCGTCAAGCGAAAATTTTGCATAAAAAAGACATAAGTTGACAATAATTGCTATGAACTTCGTTCAAGAGCAATTAAAAAGAATGGAGTCAAAATTCAAGTCATGAACAAACTTGCTTCAGTTAAAAAAAACTGTCTAATACTATAACGACTCTTCGAGTCGCAAAAATAGGAAAGCTATTATAGTCTACAGAGATGACGCGTTTATTTAGCACGCGAGCCTCAAAAACTACTACTTCCCATACTAATTAAAAAGAAACTGAGTATGTTCATCAGTTTACATGCAAGCCTGATATGCTAATCATTATACCAGCTTGCCTTAAGCAAGTTGGTCTAAAAAACTGACATCAAAATCTGCTTGTATAGTTCAGCTAAAAATCATGTTAAAAATGCTGAACTTCCGTTACGGGGAGCCAAAAATAAACTCCTACGCATTCTTGTTCTAGCGCGTCGGCCCGGGAGACGTCTTCATAATATTGCTTTCAAAATTTCAAGAGCAGCTCTGTAGCAAATCGGTCCAACATTTCTCAGCGAGTCAACAATACATTTAGGATTTATGTTGCATCATAACTATTCAATTGAAGGAAAATTCAAGTCGACATAAAATTATTACGTAGCGATATTTCTTCACACAAAATTTAGTCTGCTAACCACTGTCTTAAAGCTCTCGACGTCTATTTTCAAGTTTCCGTAGTATTAAAATATCCAAAAATTATAATTAAATACAACCAAAACAATTCATAAATTTTCATTCATCGCTGTAATTTCTCAGACTTAAAGACTTCACATAAGATCTGACTCGATCACATTCATCAAGAAAATCAGAGTTCCTGGCAGCAATTTCTTTCAGTTCCACTTTTGACAATTTTGTTCCATTATTTTGAAGATTCTTGCCAAGAGCAATATCACGGACAGCACTTCTGAACCTGTTCAGTTCTGCTAAAAGAGCTTTCTCGTTCGCAGCCATTGAACGCTCCGAACTCAACTGTATTCCCAACGTGTCCATACTTGACAAAAGAAACTGCCTTGACACTGCAGCGTCTGATAATCTCAAATTTCTTTGTAGTCTCAGTTGACTGCAGAAGTCAGATAGAACGTCTAAAATACAACCAAAAAAAAAGAGTAAATGTTTAAATATTCTAAGAATAGGTACCATTAGATTAATCATTTGAAAACTTGGTACAATAGTGTCCTCGCTGTTTGTGGTATATATTAAAAAATGAAATGTCTTCCTAAACTGTAACACTAGCAAATAATTTATTATGTAATTTGCAGAACAGTACAAAACGAACTTTTAAGGATTTCGAAATTTCTATGTTTCTGTATGCTCAAAATTTAACAGTTTCTGAGTCTTGTCTTAGTATGGGCTAGGATTCCTTACCCTAACTTTAAGATCGACGAACAACAGCCGGAAAAATTAGCTCCGAATTCTTTCATGAAACTTGAAAGACTCCACTGATCTATTCGTTAGAAAACTTTCATGAACGCACGCAAATCCAATATTTGAGAGGTGCATAATTGTTTCAAAATCTCTGAATAACATTCATTCAGCAATGATTCAATGCTATGCACTTTTTGACACCAATAAAGTTAAAGTTCACAGTTCCCTTAGGAAGATTTTTCTATTGTGATAAGTTCATAGCTACTCATGTTGTGCTGCTAGGACAGTTAACACAATGCATTTCAGTGAATGGTCTAGTTAGTATTTATATTTCTAATTGCTTTACTGGCGGCAAGACTTTTTTCAGAAAAATCCTAAATCGAATAAAAGCCACCCCTCTCGTTGTACATAAAACTAGGAACTTAAGAACCAGGACTCAAAGAGCGCCTGTTTTACCAACCACCAACAAAAAAAAACACCTTAGATACGGGAAATAAAGAACGAAAAGTTTATTATCATAGCTGGAAATTTGGCAGAAAATAGCTGCGATAACTTCGTAAACCTGTAATCTCAAAATACCAATGAAAAAAAATATGAACAAAATAAGTGAAAATAAACTGTCTGTGATGTCTCCACTTGATAAAAACTTAAGTGTCAATTTTAGAAGTTGCCCTTAATTAACCTTAAGTACTCAAATTAAAGTAACTGAACCCATTTTGAGAGTGCGACAGGTCATTGGAAACAAAAATTTCTTCATTTGCATGAACAAAATTGAAAATGCACGTCGCTCACACATCTCTGTCTAAAAACTTCATGAATGAATGCACAGAAGCTGACTTGAAGTGAGAGTAACCAAAATCTTGACAAAATAAAAACAATAACAGGAGAGTCGTGAATCACAACGCCAAGAATTAAATAAACAAATGACTTGACTGTTCTGAGCAACATCGCACCATTCATCGTTCGAAAGAATTATTTACCTGCTATTTTAACCAGGTAAAAACCCACAACCAATGAATGCAAGGGTTTACAAAAAACTTCGAAACATAAATGCTGGCTAAGTAAAAGAAAATTAACCTAAAACGGAAAACAATAGATGAACTAAATTATTCCTTTTCAGGAGGCCCATGAGACTTGTTACTGGTTAACTTAGGTGCCAACACAACAATAAACGACAATTACTATTTCAATTTAAAAATTCGAGAATACTTTGAGGAAACAGGTTGCCTAAAAAGTCGAAAAACTCATAAATCAATTCATCTGTAAATGGAAAAGACATGGAAAAAATGGAACAGCGACATGAACAAATACTCAAATAGAGCGTGAATAACAATGATTCGTCCTAACAAAATGGAAGTTTTTGCCTTAATATATAAGCCAGTTTAAAATAAATCATTTCATCAATTTGACTGCTTTCGTTCTTACACAAATTCAAGATGACTCAAGGCAACGAAATATCCAACGTTGTGTCCTAAAATTGCAACCAATGTTTTACCGAAACAACTTAAAAAACATGAAAATTGTTAGCTATCAACTGGTCACATTAAAAATATATTCTGTTTGATTAGAAAGCCAATGCTAGTCTTTATTGTTGAGACAAGTGCCAAAAAACCAAAACCAAAAGGAGCCAAAACTATAACAGCTAGAAAATTCAATAACTTTTAAAAATAATCATCGTCTCAAATTCATAAAAACCAGTAGCTACCAACTGACAAAGTTAAAAGTTTCACTCATTCTTCATTAGTAGACAAATAGGCCCTGTCGTCAAAAAGACTTAAAGATAAAACATTTAAAAGAACCACAAAAACTGACAATTTCAAAACTTTCGATAAACAAGGCCACAAAAACAAAAAAAAACACTAGCTATCAATTGAAAACATTGAGCAACTTAAATCACACAAAACTAAAACAATCGAAAAGCCTATTTAAAAAATATTTTTTAATGAAAAGACACACCCAACGACAAATTTTGATTCAAACTTGTGTTCTTAAAAGAACTCTTAAAACTATCCATACATTAATAAACTTAATCGATAATTCGTCAAGGAAGTGAATTCCTCCGGGAAGACCTAAAAAATTTAGAGACACATTTTGGTCTTCCTTGATGATCTCTTTCTTAACTTGATTCAGAAATATTTGTCTGGAATATGTCGTGTGTCTTACAGCTCGTCCCAAATCACCTTGAAATAGATAGAGAATTGTTTAGTTGACCGTATCTCTTCTAAGTGAAGTAAGCAAAGTCATTTCGAAAGTGAAGTAAGTCATGCAAGCTTTCATAATAAAAAACAATATTCCAATAAAATTGAAAAATGACGCACAAACCTGAATAGATAATAGCGTGACGCTACCACAAAATTTTGACGAGATAAAAAAAGCAAGACAAGGACAGTATCAGCTCCACTCACTTATCTCAGCAGCTACCATTAATCTTCGAAAATATTGCTCTCGAACAAAACGCAGGGCAAATTAATTTAGAGGTGTTGCTTAGAATTTTTCCGCAGTTGCAGAAATCCCGACACCAGAGTGGTTCAAACCTGCAACCTCCAAGATAAGTCTAACTACTCAGCAATATTGTCTTTGTAACTTCAACGCAAAAATCGACTCAAGTTAAAAACAATTGTTTTTCCAAATAAGAGATCGCGCAAAAACTCAGATTTCAAGCGTTCTGGGACAGCGCAAAGAAAGCTAATCAAACTTCGCATGAAAAATAGCAAGTTGAAAGCCCAAAACAACTCGAAGACTCGCGCGAAACAGCTTACCTAATTCAGAAATATTAAAAATAGAAATGAAAAAAAAAACAAAACACGTCTAATCTAGTTTTCGAGTGTTTTAGAGTGAGTGTCGAGCGCCTGTCTCTAGTTTGAATAGAGAGGATCGAGTGTTATTGGACGAAAACTTAAACCTACTGTTCTAGTCCAATATTCGAAAACAGATGTCGGTGGTCTAAAACAGAAGTCAAGGTCCGATAAGAAATGTCAAAGTTAAAGTCATGCAAAAACCTGCTTCAGCTAAAAAACATAGACGGTACAACACCGGAAAAAACTCTAGTGCAATATAATCTCTTAACTAAGCTAACCTAAATCAGAACTTTTAACGAAAAAAAGGAAGTAACAAAAATCAAAAGTATTTCGCCTAATAAAACTATGAAGTATTTAAGAGATGCATACAAATTATTGATTTGGGGATTGCGGTAGGAGGCTTGTTGTGGACGCGACAGAGGGGTTATTGGTTACAGGAGCTAGGGGGATAGTTGTGAGTAGGTGGTTGGGGTAGGAAGGCAGATACGTTTTGGTGGGCATGCAATTGCGGGGGAATGAGTGGGAGGGGGATGTTAGTTGGTGGGTTCCTTGGATGGAGGGGGATGATGGGTTGGCGTGTAAGTGGGGGTGTGTGGTAGCTGGGGGGGGGGTAAGTTAGTTGGGGGCCGGGGGTTGTCAGTAGTTTGCATAGGGAGGAGGGACTGTTATGGGATCAAAACTTCAAAAGATTACCTTTTGACTTTGGAATTTACCAGCAGTTCTACTGTTCATAAAAACTAAACATTAGTAAGTAAGATACTGCTAAAGTTCAATGTTCGAAAACAGAAGTCAATGTTCTAAAACATAAGTCTATGTTCAAAAAGAAAAAAGTAAACGTTCAAGTCATGAAAGAACTTGCTTCATCTGGAAAAGTCCAGTAGAATATCAATACTCCTCTTCCAGTCGTAAAATCCTGTAAAATACAAATATCTCTCCTCGAGTTTTAATAAGACACACGTTTACAATAAATGCCTCGAACTTCGTTCGAGCGGAACTAATGATACTTCATACTCATTACTGCTCTGTAAGTCAGAATTTGAATGAAAAAAAATCCATTGGACGTTATCTGTTCACTTGAGATAAATAACCGGATCTGACGATTTGAGATAGATTTGAATTTTGAGCTGAAATTAATGGAAACCTGGAAGACCACTAGGAGTCTTCAACTTATAAATTATACTTTTAATTTTACGCTATAACAAATTTTAAACTTTCTACTTCCTTTGAAAAAATCTTATTTTATGCCAAGCGAATAGAACATAACTGTGACCAATAAGATCAAATAGGATCGCTCGGTTCAATTGCGAAGGTTTCATTAGTTATTGAGGCTTATAACAGATGACTCAAAAAGATCAATTTGAGTACTCTTTGTTTGGCACCTGACTGGCGCCCCACTTTTCTTTGCTGTAAATAGTCGCCAATAGCGCTCGCAATTAAGTTGCGATGTTTCAATACTCAGCGACAAGAATTAGATCACGCACAAAAAACTGCATGACAAAAAACTACCGAAGACGGACTGCCTTGCAGTGAAGCATGTTTGAGAGCAACTAAATCTTTTAAAAAGGAAAGAAAACAAGAAGCTTACCTAAGGCAGATGGAAAATTGAAATCGGAACAAAGCGCAGTTTCAAATTTTCGTGAACAATCCTCGACAATTTTGTAAAAAGAATCAGCATACTCGACAGTAGGCGCCTTCAAACTATTTTCACAGACTGCTAGAGCCTCAGCTACTTCTTTCAAGAATATTCTAGAATGAGACAAGTCGTCTCGACTGTAAGCGAGAGAGGACTTATAATCTCGCCTTAAACACGAGATTCGCAGCTCATCAGAAGTGCCATGATTGGTGAGGTAGTCTTCCACTGAGATAAAGTTTCCGAGTGATTTCGACATCTTTTCTCCAGTGTCACTAAAACAGCAACAGCTGCATGAAACCAGAAGCCGCTGAAGGGTTTAGCCGCAGCAAAATTTATTGTATTTTTAATGGCGTATCAAATAATAATATATAAGGTCTTATGCAGCTCATCAACTGAAATCTTAAAATAACACGTGCGCGTGAGTGCCGGAAAGCATTATTCCCAATCAGTTGAGTAACAGGGTAAAAGACGCCCAAAATGAGCCACTAAAATGGTAGAAATAAAAAAAATATAATCTTACCTCGTAACGAGACTGCCGATGTGAATAAAATGTCCAACCCCGTTGTCTGTGCAGTAGTACGCCTCACTTTGACACAGTTCATTGTTATGGTGGGGGAACTTGAGGTCCACCCCTCCAGAGTGTATAGTGAGGTGGGGAAGTTAGTTGGGGGCCGGGGGTTGTCAGTAGTTTGCATAGGGAGGAGGGACTGTTATGGGATCAAAACTTCAAAAGATTACCTTTTGACTTTGGAATTTACCAGCAGTTCTACTGTTCATAAAAACTAAACATTAGTAAGTAAGATACTGCTAAAGTTCAATGTTCGAAAACAGAAGTCAATGTTCTAAAACATAAGTCTATGTTCAAAAAGAAAAAAGTAAACGTTCAAGTCATGAAAGAACTTGCTTCATCTGGAAAAGTCCAGTAGAATATCAATACTCCTCTTCCAGTCGTAAAATCCTGTAAAATACAAATATCTCTCCTCGAGTTTTAATAAGACACACGTTTACAATAATTGCCTCGAACTTCGTTCGAGAGGAACTAATGATACTTCATACTCATTACTGCTCTGTAAGTCAGAATTTGAATGAAAAAAAATCCATTGGACGTTATCTGTTCACTTGAGATAAATAACCGGATCTGACGATTTGAGATAGATTTGAATTTTGAGCTGAAATCAATGGAAACCTGGAAGACCACTAGGAGTCTTCAACTTATAAATTATACTTTTAATTTTACGCTATAACAAATTTTAAACTTTCTACTTCCTTTGAAAAAATCTTATTTTATGCCAAGCGAATAGAACATAACTGTGACCAATAAGATCAAATAGGATCGCTCGGTTCAATTGCGAAGGTTTCATTAGTTATTGAGGCTTATAACAGATGACTCAAAAAGATCAATTTGAGTACTCTTTGTTTGGCACCTGACTGGCGCCCCACTTTTCTTTGCTGTAAATAGTCGCCAATAGCGCTCGCAATCAAGTTGCGATGTTTCAATACTCAGCGACAAGAATTAGATCACGCACAAAAAACTGCATGACAAAAAACTACCGAAGACGGACTGCCTTGCAGTGAAGCATGTTTGAGAGCAACTAAATCTTTTAAAAAGGAAAGAAAACAAGAAGCTTACCTAAGGCAGATGGAAAATTGAAATCGGAACAAAGCGCAGTTTCAAATTTTCGTGAACAATCCTCGACAATTTTGTAAAAAGAATCAGCATACTCGACAGTAGGCGCCTTCAAACTATTTTCACAGACTGCTAGAGCCTCAGCTACTTCTTTCAAGAATATTCTAGAATGAGACAAGTCGTCTCGACTGTAAGCGAGAGAGGACTTATAATCTCGCCTTAAACACGAGATTCGCAGCTCATCAGAAGTGCCATGATTGGTGAGGTAGTCTTCCACTGAGATAAAGTTTCCGAGTGATTTCGACATCTTTTCTCCAGTGTCACTAAAACAGCAACAGCTGCATGAAACCAGAAGCCGCTGAAGGGTTTAGCCGCAGCAAAATTTATTGTATTTTTAATGGCGTATCAAATAATAATATATAAGGTCTTATGCAGCTCATCAACTGAAATCTTAAAATAACACGTGCGCGTGAGTGCCGGAAAGCATTATTCCCAATCAGTTGAGTAATAGGGTAAAAAACGCCCAAAATGAGCCACTAAAAATGGTAGAACTAAAAAATAGAATCTCCTTACCTCGTAACGAGACTGCCGATGTGAATAAAATGTCCAACCCAGTTGTCTGTGCAGTAGTACGCCTCACTTTGACACAGTTCGTTGTTATGGTGGGGGAACTTGAGGTCCACCCCTCCAGAGTGTATAGTGAGGTGTGGGTGTCCACTTGTGATGACGTCACAGAAGGAGGAACACTCGATGTGCCACCCAGGGCGTCCTTCTCCCCACGGAGCCGGCCATGAAACTTCCTCTAGAGGAAAACGATGGGATTAAAAAGCTAGGATTAAAATAACTATTCGGATTATGACATCTGTCAAAATGACAAATTAAAGTCACCATTTGAAATCAACTGAGATTGACGCAAAGACAAGCAAGATTTAAAAATGCCATCTACAATCTTTTTCGACCACGTATTCAAATAAATTCAACAAAAAACCTAAAAGACGATCGGAAAGAAAAATCATTTTTTTCTTAGAGAACTGGTGGCGCAGATGCAATGCAACCAATAGATTTATTTTAACATTTTTAACCGGACAAACTAAGAATCTTTAGTAAAAAGAGTACCGTTTAACTGATGACCCCCAAAGAGCAAACAAATAAAGTCAAAAGTCCAAAATTAATTATTGTTGAAAATAAGCAACGTCAACGTCCTTAAAACAAGTGAATACATTCTGGAGCTCTAAACAACTCAAATTAACAATCTTTGCAGAATATGAATTGAACCCTCTAAGTACAATACAAGGAAAGCTCGCAAAACTACAAAACAAAAATAATTTCCGAAAGCCATAACGAAGCGTTACGATAAGCAGCTTATTAACAGAGCACAGTTTTGTCGAGACAAGAAGCAAAGCACCGAGAATAACAGCGAATGCGTCCAAAAATCCTTAATAATAGCAACTATATTTTCAAATACCTTTCAAAATCCTTTTTAATCTATGTCCAAACGCGTTAAATTCATTAATATTACTGACAGACAAATCGGAAAAAGAAAAAATGGCAACAATTAACAATTCACTGACAATTTTGAGTAATGAATGTTGTCAGCGTCACTAAAAGAATAAAATAAATAATGAAGCCTTCATTTGATTCGCTATGAATGATAAGAAAGATCGTACGAATTTTCAATACTGCAACTTGGGGGACAAAAACAAATACGACTTTAGTGAGAGGGCAGCACTTTTTACTACATGTAACGTGATAGCCGAGAGGTAAGGTGTGTGATTAACACACCAATGGTCTATCTCCTCCGTGAAGCTGTCTGTGTGGGGATGAGCTCTTACTTAACCATATAGCTTCAGGTTGACCATAGCCTGACCAGTATTGGCTACAATAATGGTACCACGTGAAATTCTCAGACACAAAAAAGTGGTCATCTTCACCAAAAAAAGAGCATTCGTGCTCACAAAATGAACGGTCTGAGATGTGGGGAATCATAGAAAAAAGGACAGCTGAGGACAGGATACTGTTAATGCAGACTAAAAGCCTATTGCTGCTCCGCTGCGCTTACGCAGAAATAAAATTATTTATTATTATGTAACTTGATCGTCTCACGCACGTGAAAGAAACGAATATTGAAAAACTGTTCATCTCCAATATTAAATACTTCAATGTGAATTGACAGTGACGTTTACATTCTTACAACAACGTAGGAATAAAAAAAATGAGATAACAACTAATAATCGCCAATGAATTTCAATAATTGCATTATTGAAATTCTTTAGTTTCTTTTTCTTTTGAATCTCAAAAGAAAACAGAAACAGCATCTTTTACAAGCTCACAATTTCCTGTAAATTGTGACCAATCCCATCGCATCACCGTCTCGATATATCAAATTAATATTTATCCTTCCTCTCCTACGTTCAGCTTACAGTCCGGGGCGGAATTTTTTCCTTTCTCCCGAATATAAAATTTGATTTCATTAGTAAATGAACTACTAAATCATGAACTAGTAAATGAACAAGTAAATGAAATAGTAAATCATTAGTAAATGATTTCATTAGTATTTTTTTAAAAAATTTTAAGTGACAATTATCAATTATAGACAGACAGTTTTTGGATCTCTGCAAACGGTTAACTACCATCAATTTTGGCCTTCCACAGCGCAAAATCAGATCTGTTCTTTTTCTCTGGGTGAAATTTTGTGGGACTTCTTTCGGCAAATCTCTTGCGATTTTCTTTGCCCAGCTTACTTTTTAAAATAGGGTCAAACTTTCCAGCACCGGGATAAGACTGGACATCAAAAAACACATTGCCACTTTTGGAAACGTACGCATGCTGCTTGTCAATGAGCGACTGGATGAAATTAATGATTTTAGGAATATTGTCGGAGACTCGGATGATGACGTCAGGAGGTCTGAAACATCAATTAACTTAAAATAGGAGTCTTCTAAAGCAAAAATCTCCACAAATCAAGCTTCCTTGAAATTGAAATGCTCAAAAAGTAAACATCTTCTGAAATCGGATTCTTTACTAAATTTTAACCGAAGAAAACGAAAATATGAGCAATGGTAGAATTGGCAAAAACTATAATCAAATTTAAATTTGTTTGCGGGAATTAAGCTGTCAAATTATGCACTGCACTCAATTATAGCAATAGCAAAGGCGACACCTTAAAATCTTTTAAAAATTGCCAAAAACTTGCCTGACGTTTAACTGTTCCAGTGCACCGAAGAATTGGCTCTCATATATTGTGGCGACTTCCTTTTCTTTCTTGCCCAAATACATTGCCCTCTTTATGATTTTGTCATCTACATCTGTCACTCCCAGAGCATACACTACTGGCTTCTCCTGGAATCTTCACCAGACATTGCGAATTAAGTGATGCTCAAAATGTAGACGACAAACGAGGTTTTCTCTCGAATGGTTTCAAAATAAATTAAAAGCCTACAGCCAAATAAATAATCTAGTCTGGCTAATGGGATTATAGTTCGGCCATAACTCAAACATGCTGACGCCATTTTCAGCAGAAATTGTCCATCTTTAAAAAATCTTTATTGAAACAAGTGATTGAAGCAAGACGAAGGATTTATGAGCTTCCCTATCCTCGCTGTTTTTCTCTTCAGCTACTTCGGCGCTGTTATTTGCAATTTTAGCTTTAAAATTTATATTCGCATTTAATTCGGGAACTTCTCAGTTGTCTGAATACTGTAGTATTAATTTCTTCCAATGAATACTCATCGCTTTCAACACAAGAAATTCTCCAAAATTAGCTAGCCCAAATTTTATCACTTAAAAATGAGTTTTTGTCAGCATTAACAGGGGCCATTTTTCGACATGTTTTCTAGAGCGATGTTTTGTCAAACTCACTTTAGTCAGAGACATGATATATTGCATCATAAAAGAGACGCGAAAAAGTTAATGTTGACAGGGTACAGTTTAATCAACCAAATTTTAATTTTCTTTTTCTACTAAAAAATTTCAGCTCAGGTTTTCTTAATTGATTTCAAATACATTACACTGCAGTTTTGCGGGAACAATTCTTGAACTTTGAAGTTTCATTTGATTGCAAATGAACTTTTTGTTAAGCGTTTGGTCTCTGATAATACAATTTAGATTGTTGCATGTGGTTTATTTTTTTTTCTAAAAAGATGACAGGCAGTATCATTTGGTTTCGTCTCTTCACCTGTAGGTACGGTGCGAAAACGTTTTCCAACATGCAGAAATAATCTACAAAAATAAAAATTACAGAGAACGATTTTTATTTTCGACGTATTTGTCAGATCAACTTATTGCTGATTTCTGTAAGCCTGAATTAATAAGCTTTGTGCGAAAAGTGACTTTCCAGTATTCTTAGATATAGAAACGATAGTTTACCAACATAGCCGGCAGACTACTGGAACAGTTGCGAAATAGACTTGAGTGCCGTAAAATACAGATAGTAACAGATACAGAAATGAGTTGAATAAAAGGTTAACGAGGTCACCCAAAAACTTTTTAATTCAAAACTCTAACTCTATCATTGAGAAAATTTTTGGTGCAAGAAGTAATGACAACAAAGAGTTTCGAACCCCAATCTCCGGGGTAAAAATCAGAAGCATTAACCACTCGGCTACTACTCCCCTGCTAACACTATCTTACATTCGATTTTGTTTTAGCCACAGACAAAATTTATGAAGGCACGCAATATAGGTCACTCGTAAATCAAGAAACAAGCGTAAAAAATGACCCAAAATGTGACGCGACAGAATGTTCTAGAACAAATGTAAAACGAACAAGAGCGTCACACGACAACAAAAAACCAAGAGCACCGGAAAAACCAAGAGCATCCGAACAGCTGACAGCTTCGCGGCTATGAAAACTGTCTTTGTTACAACTACAAGCTCAGCGGGCATCAAGTTTCATTAGCGGCCCTCCGCCACATTTAGTTGTCCTTCAAGTGCTTAGAGTGGTGAAGCCACTGGAAAGGCCGTAATTCGTTTTGAGCCATAAATATTGCAGTTTTTCAGGTTTTTCCCATTTTTCGAATTTTTTTGTAAGAACAGTCTAAAATTAAGGCTGGTTAAAGTTGATAAAGGTCTTTTACAAGACATAAAAACTTTTTTGACCATTTTAACAGCTATATGATTTGGTACTCTAAACAAACGCGCAAATTTATACTAATTTTCACAATTTTTTTCAAGCTTTTGTCATGTTTCAAGTTTTTTTAGCCCTAGGTGTCAAGGAACCTCCCCTAGGGTTTGACAATAGGTAACTGCACAGTTTTTAGCGGCAATGGAATAATTTTCAACATCACAAATTTTACCAATGTTTTTTTTATAAAATTTGCATTTTTTCAAGTTTTTTAATATTTATTATCAATATTTAACTTTTCGAGCACCAAGGGCCCAAAAATCTCCTCAATCTTCTCTAGGTTTTGATTATAGGTTACAAAATTTTTTTTTTGCCATGGAAGGGTTTTCAACATTTTAATATCACAAATTTTAGCAATTTTTTGATAAAACTTGCAATTTTCAAATTTTTCTAAAATATTTTTCTTTAGTTGTTTTTTGGCCTAAGCGGCCAGGCAACTTCCTTTAGGGTTTGATAGTATATTGCAGGGTTGCTAGGGGCGATGGAATGGTTTTCAACTTTTCGATATCATGAATTTTTGCAATTTTTTTGCAAATTTTCTGAAATTTATTATATGCCACATTTATCGATTCTTATGAGCCAGTGAAACTATTTGGTAACTTTTTGTAATTGAACAATCGTTTATGTTTTGAGTTTATTTTTGAGTTTAACGATTTTTGCTGGCCAAGACTTTTTTTAAGTTTTGCAGATGGGTTACTTGACAGACATCCAGGACAAAAAAATGATTTTGAACCTTTTTTCTGCGAAATTTAGAAACTTAAATTTTACACTTCAGCTTTTTGAAGCATTTGTCATAGTTCTCGAGCTTATTGTTCCGACCCTCTTGAGGGGGTAGGAACTATATACTCAAATGGGTTTTTTTTGTTCCGTGAATATTCGCCGCTCGATATATTTATCGTAGAGAGTTGAGACTGGTATCATTAGAAAGCTCGTCCAGCGTAGAATATGGAATTAAAAAGATTTTTTTAATTTTCGTTTTCTACAGGTAGTTATCGAGGTTTAAACTTCTGAGAAAAGAAGAGTGAATTCACGTTAGTTTTATTCACATTTTCCAGAATTTTTGCCTAAATTTTCGTCAATTTTGCTAAAATTTGTTATAATTTTTAAGAATAGTGTCGTTGATTTTATTTTTGAAGACGAACAAGCATTGTTGATTGTTCTGATTTAATTTTTTTGGTCAAAAAATCTGGATAAACATTTCAAAATTTAGCCTTTTTCATCAAAAACAGCACGAAATAAGCTACTTTAGTCCACTTTGATTAAATTTGCCAACAGTACACACCCAAACAACACTCATACAATCTTTGTAGACTCAGAGGGGGGTTATTTCTACTTCAGAGTCCGCTGAGAGTGCACTGTAGTTAAAACTTTGCCGTTTTTTGCTAACTTTACTCGTTGATTATCAAAAATGCAGAATTTATTTTGAGTTATCAACTAACAAATTATCTATATCTACAACATTCAAAAAATCAATTGTTCCTAACGGACAATAAGTAATAGCAGGGCTAGTTTTGGGCCATTCTTGGACTGTTACAATCCAAAAAAAATCGGGTTGTAATCAGTCTGTCTTTTTTTAATAAAGAACAGAACATATCAAATCAAAGCTCAGGAGTGATAGGTCCGACCAATTCGCTTGCTAAGCAGCTCCAAGCTAATGCATTTAGTTTTTTAATTGAAAGTTTATGGTCGTTTCTTTTTTTAAAAATAATTGACTTTTCAATAAATAATGGCTTAATTAACTTTTGCTCTATTTTTTTCTTAATTTGTTCAACTTCCAGCTTATTGTCAGCAAAGAAAGACTGCTTCTTCTTTCTACTGGTTTAACATTTATTCTCGGTTGCAGTTTTAAGCCTGAAGTTATTGTTTTCTTGCTTTGATACTACAAGATTTCAGATTTTTGTTTGTTTTGATAGTTGCCAGTTTTTCACGTTTTCTAATTTGTCACATTATCACATTATTGACAGTTCTCATGTCACCTTATTAGCATTCAGAATAAAGCAAAATTGAACATTTTAAAATCCTGAAAGATATACATCGTTTTAACGGCCTCGACGCCTCTTTCTTGAAGAAATCAATTGAATTTTTTAATTTTGTCTTTAACTGTCATTTATACTTTGTCCTTTCGGTCGTATGAAATTTCCTGAATAGTGATAGCTATCATTGGATTTTCATGGAAGAATAGAAGAACCGATATTCTGATATTAGTTGATAGCTGATGGCTTTCATGACCTTGAAAACAATCGTTTTCCAAAATTAAAAAAAAACTTTTTAACTTCGCAATTTTGTTCTTTTTATGTTTCTTTTTGTTACCTAATCTCGTTAGATAATTACAGGTCAAATATGACAATATTGGTGTCAAGGGAATAAGAGGGATTGGTGTCCCAAAATCTTTTTATTAAAGAATTTGTTATGACCTTACTGGCTTCGACACCGGTTTTTCACAAAAGTAAATTAATTTGATTTTTGTCATATTTGACGTTCCTTTTGTAGATGCAAGAAAAATTCTGGATAATAAGAGGTCTCGAGGGCTTCTTTTTCATGAATAAACGACCCTATTTAAATAGCTCTTTTTGTAATTAATGCCTTTCATGACATTGAATGTAATTTTGTTTCGAAAAAAAAAATTAAAAGTATTATATACTTTAGCACTTCGCTTTTTGGTCAACTTGTTACCTAATCTTACTAATGAATGGCCACGTATTACATTATAGCTGTTTGAAGAAGGCGCAATCAAATATATTTTGAGTGCCAAAATTTGGCTTGACGGTTTTGACAGCGTTTTCTGGCAAGTTTCAATTGAAATTTTGTTTGTTCTTTGTTGTTCTTTTTAGCCGCTTTAAAAAATGAATAAGGACAGGTCCTAATGCCCTTCTATAGAAGCAGTGGTAATCGTAAATTTGTGGTAATATTAATTGATTCCTATTGGTATTTATTACTTTGAAGTTAACTGTTTCAAAAAAATAAGTTAATTTTTTTACTTTACTGTTTTTGTTCTTTTTTGTATAATTGTTACCAAACCTTTTTATGGACTGGTCGCATATGTTTTCTGTTCATTTATAAGTTATTTTTGTTTAGTTTTATGTTTATCTGACGGTATGTTGACTTTGTTATTAATTTTAGTTTTTAAGAGGGACATAAATTTTTTGATGTAATTAGTGTTTGTTGTTGTTGTTTGATTTTGCTGTTCGTCTTGACTCGCTTTCTTAAAATTGACATATTACAGCAATCTAATGCATCATTTTTTACTCCACTGCGTTATTTGCTTTGGAGGCTATCTTATCGTTCATACATAATTTTTTGAAAAAGACTTGGGCTTTTTTGGGATTCGCAAAAAATAATTTTTGGTTTTTTCTATCTGTTCCTCATTTGGTAGACAATTATGCCAAAATTGTTGATGGGCGGGGTCGGAACCTTATGTGCCATCGCACATTACCGAGCCGCCTTGTCTACCTTTAGTGGCAAATAGCTCGCTTTCAAGGCTTGTGCGTGAGTATATTCAATTTTATCATATTTGGCCTTTTGGGGTAAGAGCTTCAAGAGTCTTAGCAATGATTATTTTTTGTTTAGTGTTTGATTATTTTAGTTTCTCAACTACTATTTTGTTTTTTTTGGCTGGGATTGTTCAATTGATCTTTTGGTCAGGTACATTAGTTCAGTTTTTCATTCAATTCTTTATTGTATTTCAGGACTTGTCCTGCTACGTTTGTTTATTTCCTGGTTTATAACCAACATTTATTGTTGCATTTCAACGTGGTTCTTCTATTTAATGGAACAAATCAGGTGGTTAAGCCAGCTATAGAAGATTTTTCATGCTATTTTGACTCCAATAATTGACGCCATCAATCGTCAATTGCCTGACTTTTAATCTTTTCCAGCTATCTTAGGCATACCCTTCGATCTAGGTTTCGCTGCTGACTACTTCGACTATTTAGTTTGCTTTTCAATTTCAACTCTGTTCACAAGCTTCTCTGTTGTCGATCCAGATCTGTACTGGAATTCAGTTACTTTGAAAGAGAACAAACCGAGATTTCAATTTTTTCCTTATCGTTTGATATTACAAGTCGACCACACGTATTCAGGGGCAGATTTATTTTAAATATCCTTTAGTGGTTCTGATTAAATGAGCATCACTCGGGCACTATCAACTCTAGCCTACTTTCCTCTCAATCACTCTCCGAATGCAGTCCTGTCGGATATAGCAGCTCGCATGCCCCAAATGGATGTCATCGTACACTGTAGGTCCACATGAGTACCACGTGATCACAGGCATATCAGAGCCATTTATCACATTCTTACAAAGAGGCTCAACTGACTCCGTGAGCGAATTGTAGATCTTGATTTGGTTGGCCGAAATTGGTCGCAGAAATCTGGGAAATCATTGAATCTAATCCAAATCTTCTAAATTCGCTTAAACTCAAGAGGTCTACAGTAGTGTCACACTATGCATAATAGATACTTTATTTTCCATAGTAATATACATCACATCTAAATCACAGTAAAAGTGTAACTCAATCAATTCCAATTACAGCTTCTCATTTCCAATGATATAAATTTCGCTTTTTGATGACAATAGTTGAAAAAGGTTTTCTTTCATCTTTGGACCCTTACCTTTCTTAGATCAGAAGTGAACTTACCCCAACCGTCCCAGTGAACATCGTTGTCTGATTAAAATTCGGGTCAGAATTGACATTAATTCTCTGAAGTCATCTTTGAAGTTAGTTTTCCAGAAAGTCACTCAAACTCTCGCAATAGTAACGTTTTAACTGAATTTATTGACGTTTTAGGCTACTTAACAGTTAATAAACATTTCAGCATCATGTCGAAACAAAAACTTGAGGAAAATTTGGCTATTTAATTTTGATTCAAGATCAGAACAAAAAGAAGTATGTAGATAATTTGAACATTCAGATAATCGCCACCCGGTAATAAAAGTCCGTTAAAATTTTCAAACTCGGTTTGCGGCCAACTAACTAATTCTGTTATATAAAAACCAACTTCTTCAGCAACGTAAGAACCCGTACAGCTTAGTAATTCTATATAGTACGTCATCTCTATCTACTCTGTTCACAGCTAAATAGTTTCAATTTTAATGAGATATTCAGTCGCAAATTAGACAGGGCTGAAAAGCTGAAGAATTAAACCAGACTAAAGGCATAAAAAGAACAAAAACAAGGAGGCTTGGTAATGTGCGTTTGCAAATAAAGTTCCGACCCCGCTCATCCACATTTTTGGCATAAATGTCTATCAAATGAGGAAAAGATAGAAAACCCCAAGTATTTTTCAAAAAAAAATTTGTATGAACAAAGATCGCCGCCGACGCAAATAACTCATTGGAGTAAAAAAAAATGCTACAATAGATTCATGAGATCAGTAATTATTAAAAAAGCAAGTCCAGACGATCAACAAAATCAAACAACAATAACAAATATTAATTACATCCAACACTTTCTGTCCATTTAAAAAAACACTTAACAAGCTCAAAATATCGTCGGATAAAACTGAAACTAAACAAAATAAATTATACTTCACTAGAAAACATATGAGACCACTCTATAAAATGCTCGGTAACAATGAGGAAAAAAAGAAAAAAACAGCAGAGAAAAAAATTGGCTT
This sequence comes from Convolutriloba macropyga, assembly GCF_964194025.1. NCBI lineage: Eukaryota > Metazoa > Xenacoelomorpha > Acoela > Convolutidae > Convolutriloba > Convolutriloba macropyga. The sequence goes on from NC_134470.1 coordinate 71,025,719, forward strand.
ATATTTTTAAAAACAATTGATTTTAAAGGAAAACAATTAGATGGCAATTGAAAACGTCCAAATGTTTATTATCAAATACGCCTCCATATAAGGGCATTAAGACCTGTCATTATTCAATTTTATATGCGATTGCAAAAAGAACAACAAATAGAGACAAAATAAATTCAATTAAAACTTGCGAGAAAACGCTGTCGGAGCAGAAAGGCCATATTTGGCCCCTCAAAATATGCTCAAATGAGCCTTCCTCAAACGCTAAAAACGTGGTATAGGCCTTCTCACTAATAAGAATAGGTCACAAGTAGAGAAAACGAAAAAAAAGACAAAATTATTTAACTTGTGTTTTTTCGAAAACAATTATTTTCGAAATCATGAAAGCCGTTAGCTACAAAATGAAATAATCAAATGGGTTCGTCTATTCGTCCAGAGGAAGCACTTGTGACCTGCAATTATTCAGAATTTGTCTTTCGTCTACAAAAAAAATACATTAATTATAGACAAAAATCAAAAAATAGTTTACTTTTTGTGCGAAAAACCCGCGCCGAAGCCAGTAAATTCATAACGAACTCTTTAAAAAAACATTAGATTTTGTACATTTCCAACCTCCCTCGACAACAATAATGTCACATGTAACATGTAATTAACGACACTAAGTAACAAATGGACAAAAAAAGCGAAGTTAAACAGCGTATACAAGTTTTTTATTTTTGAAAACAATGGTCATGAAAGCCATCAGCTTTCTACTCAATTCAGAATAGAGGCTCATTTATTACTTCATGAAATGCCATTGAGACCTGCCATTATCCTAGTAATTTCACATGACTAAAGAAACACATTAGTTGAAGACTATTGTAAAAAAATTCAATCAAATTCTTCGAGAAAGGGGTTTTGAAGCCGTTAAAACCATAATCTATGCCTTTCAAGACTTTTAAATGTTCAATTGTGTCTTATTGTGAATGCCAATAATGCGATATGTGAACTGTCAATAATGTTATAATATGAAAAAACGAGAAAAAACGTGAGAAACGGGCCAAAACCTGAAGATAAAAAAATTGAAATCTAGTATTATCAAAGCCAGAAAAGCATAACTTAACTCTCAAAACCGCAAAAAAGGTTTAAAATTCAGTAGACAGAACAGGACAAAAAAGCATTCACTAGCCGCGCTATTGCTGTTCGTCCTTTTAGAATTCTCAATTGTTTCGAATGCTTCAGATCTATATAATTTGTTCGTTAAAAGATCAAAAATAAAAGCTGCGTTTTTGAAAACCATGAAGTTAGCAAAAAACGGTAAAATTTTGATTCTAGACTACTCTCAATGGAAGTGGAAGTAAATCTAGCTCCCTTTGTAGTTAAAAAAGATTGTGTTTGTTGTTTTTCGGGTGTGTAATTTCGGCAAAATTAATCAAAGTGGACTGAAAAGCGTATATCGGGCAATTTTGGCTGAAAAAGGCCGAATTTTGAAAAATTTAGCCAAAACTTCAGCCAGAAAAATTATAAAAAAGTCAGCAATACTTTTTTGTTTCTTAAATTAAAATCAACAGTACTATTGGTAATAATTTATAATTTTTAGCAAAATTGACAAAATTTTAAGGCAAAATTCGGGAAAAAGTGAATAAAAACAACGGAAATCCGTCTATTATTCACAAAAATTCAAACATCAATAACTCCCTTTAAAATACGAAATTCAAAAAACTCTTTTAATTCCGTATTCTGCGCTGAAGGGGCTTTTTAAAGATACCACTCACAGCTTTGTACGATGAATATATCGATCGGTCAAAATTGTCTGCACAAAAAAAACCCATTTGAGTATATAGTTCCTCCCCCTCAAGAGGGGTCGGAGCAACAAGATGAAAAAACTTTTCTGAAAAACACCTTGCACTAAGGGCCAAGGCATCTGTTGCACAAGTTTTAAAAAGTACAACTATAAGACAAATGCTACGGACGAAGTACAAAATAAAAAAATAAGAGCGCTATAACAGCCGCTGAGAAGCTGAGGCCGCTTTTAATAACAAAACAAAAAGACAACACTATTTGTGCAATTCATATTAAGGAAATACTACACCAAGAAAAGTCAGATAATTAGGTCTTAATATCTTGCGAATTTTTAACTATATAAAGCAAACATCGTTTTGAATATCCGCTTTCATCCAAATTATTCCTGCTATGGAGCTGTCAGTGAAATTTTTTAGATCTGCTCTTTTTTGTATCATCATTGCGACATCTATTTGCTGGTAGTTTCCCCACGAAAGTGTTTGTTTGCTCATTGTTATACGTTAGTTCCTTGACACAATGAACGATTTGAGCCCAGCTGAATCCCACAACAGTTAAAAACATTGCAGAGAGTAAACAAAACAAGCAGTCAGCATATTACTAGAAATTGCCTACACTGGAAGAACCCCTACCGATACCAGTATCGCAAAATAAGGCAAAAAATTTCGCCATCCTTTTCTGAAAGATTCAGAAATTTTCTAATAAAGCGTGCCAACTTGATGCGCAATAATGCAGGATTCCGATTTATCGGCTTATCCTTTTATTTGGATTTTTGTCATTCATCTAAGTCAGAAAATTAAATTTAAAAAAGCTGCTGCACGATAAGTCCAGAAAAACTTGACCTTCGCTGACCAACAGAACATCTGGAGAATTAAAAGACAGCAGAGGGTCAGAGATAATAAAAAGAGTTTTCAAGTTTTATACAGCCAAAAATATCAATAGCTTGTAACCATAATAAAGTATTCTATTCGGGCTAAAAAACAACAATTTCATCAAGTCATCGAAAAAAATGTTTTTATCTTCCATGCAAACTTTTTCTAGCCAGTAAAAAAAGAAATACATACACTACAACGCAACTACAACTACACACCACGTATATAGACCACTGATTTTTTTGGGTTAGATTCGGACTCACTTTTGTGAGACACATACGATCTATAAGGAAAAAAACCCTAATAGAGCTCTTTCAAAATTAATATTCGAAATCAAAAACTCAAGACTCTTGTACTCAAGAATTAGGGCGTATATGTTTGGCACTACTTAGATGCACAATATTGGTCTTTAACTAGTAAAAGTTCATAAAATTTAAAGTTCATTAAGTGGGTTCAGAAGTCATTTTTTGAGTGAGGTAAGTCACGCCATTGACCTGAACGCAGAACAAATGACGTCACCCACAAAAATTTTAACTGCAAAGCAGTGAAAGTAACTGTGATCTAAAAAGTCAACGGTCGCAAGAATCATTGATGGACGGATTAACAAAACAGCAGGACAACTCCTGACGTAAATTTCAAAAAAAATTTCATTGACTCAACAAAAACTAGACCTAGAACGGACTGAGTGAATTAAGAAAACCATTTCAAAAAAATCGGATCCAAAAATAAAAAAAAACTGAAAATAAATGTCAAAATGCACCTATATAAAAAACCTATTGCAATATGACTGGCCTATGACAGGCTTAATGACCGGGCCTTATATGCGTATCCTGCTTCTTTTAATCTTTTGACTTTGCTCTTCTGACTTTGACCGTATTCACTACACTGCATAATTCAATGCGTGAAAGAATTTAAATCCATTCAGTTGAATCAGTGAGCGACGAAATAAATTTAAAAAAAACATAGCAGGACAAGTCCTGACGTTCAATTCAAAGAATTTTCATTGACTAAACAAAAGACTAGACCTAGAACGGACTATGAGTGAATTGGGAAAACCATTTCCAAAAAAATGGGATCAATTTAAAAAACAGAAAATCAAATTTAATGACGCATTTAATTCAAATGACGCATGTGACAAACTACTAGCGAGAAAGAGAAATTTGGTTCGAACAAAAAACTAGGCCTAGAACGAAATATGAATGGATTTGGAAAACCCTTTAGAAAATAATCCAATCCAAAACATCGAAATAACAGTAAAGATCAAAGTGAAATGTGAACAAAAACCACTAGAAATGTGAACACCATTTTCTCACTCTACTTTTAAATTGGAGAGAAAAATTTTCACGCCGCAAGACCCCTGGCTTTTTCGCTCCACTTCTGTTTCGGCGTGACCAAAATCACTACTCCAATTTGACTTAAAATATCATGAAAATGTGTGAACAGATCTTAAAAAAGGCAGCATCCCAATACAATTCACATTCTTTGAATTGTTAAAAACACGATATCCCCAATAATATCCGCTATCGCTTCGCGGCTACTAAACAATTGCAACAAAATTCCTTTAAGAAATCAAGCATCTTAATTAACTTTAAAAATACGTCTAATTAAATCAAGAGATAATAACCCCCAAATATAGACAAAATGCTCTAAATCCACCAGCAAAGGTGGCGGATAAGTTACAAACCTGCTTCAGCAGGGACGCTTTTCCTATGAGAAAAAATTATTGCAGCTTATTATACAATACAGAAATCAATTTCGGATCATTTTCCACTTAAACTATAGCGGCAGACTGTCGCCAAAAAAGTAAATCTCATTATTCAGAGTTGAGCAATTCAACACCCGAAAATCAAGAAGTCAAGCGTTGTAGCATAAAACGATGGGAATATCTACCTGCCACTTAATATGTAAACAATGTTAATTATTTTGATGGGGGGTTGTAACCTACACAAAATACCATTAAATGGTAGGCTGATCGGGTATTAAAGCTGTAAACAAACCGTTTTTTGTGTTACTTTCCCCGTTGATGTGTGAGTGTCTTCATTTTGGTTAATCGGTGACCTGTACAAGCGAGAAAAAGTCACTTGAAAAGTGGTCAGACAAAAATTTGCTTGTTCAAAAATTGCATAAAAGGCCAACGGAATCTATAAAATTTCTGCAAATTTAGTTTGAGAGCAATTAAAAAGTCAATAGTTATGCCTGGTTGCATGTCCATTCAATATCAACTAAGCCAGCAACTATGTTCACATTACAATTCCGTACGAAAATGGGTCTCGGGTTATTGGCCGACATACGAATTAGAAGACCCGCCTATTGGCTCACGGAATTCATCAAGACGATGTGAAAATAACATAAATCAGAATAGTATAATTTAAATAGTGTTATTAGAAGTTTCGGCGGAATTATTTTCGTTCCTGATAATTTGTTCGGTTGTGATATATTTATATCAAGTCCGCGGACTCATGGCTGAATTAACTAATAGTTCTGTTTTAAAACTAAAAGACATTACTTCACCCGCTTAGTACGATAGGTAACGTTGACCGACCACGTACGCAAACATATTGAACATTTTGCCACGCAAACATATAACAGAAAAAAAGCTTGTAAGGATCTAAAAACAACTAGCCTTCTGTTTGAAAAGTACTTCCGCAAATGATTTGTAATTCATAAATCGTTTTCAAAACAATGGTTTTTATTTACAGAAGTGAGAAATCTAGGGAAGCTAAATCATCGGGTAGTCCAACAGTTTGTGTTCCTTCGCTGAAAGTAACGTAACCTGGAGGCGTCTGATCAAGCCAGTGACGGTTAAAGCTCTGGTCACTGTTCAAGTCATTGCTAAAAATATCAGGCCACGGCGTTTGTGTTTCTACCGCTGCCTCATCAAGAATTCTACTATCAACCCTTCGAGGTGAGACAAAATATCCAGTCTCGGAAGCAACAGTACCATGTACCGCTTGTCGGTCAGGTGAGACTGAGTCAGTACCATTTGCTGCTGGAAAATCTGTATCAAAAAATTCGGTCAAGTCGAAAGGTAACGTTTGAGTCTCCGTTTGTATAGCTGAAGGCATATCATTATAGCACGAATACCAGTCAATAACTTGATTTCTTTCTGGAGTGTTTTCAGTCAATATGAGACGATTGGTGTGACAAGGTGTTTCAAATGACAAGTTGGTTTGAAGGTCAACGCTACAGGAAGTGGTCACTTTATCAGGTGTAGTTTGAGATTCCGCTTCTGCAACTGGTTCATCTTCAATTCTTTTCCTTTTCTTCGGAATGTCTGTTTGCACACTGGCAGAATTAAGGCTTCGCTTAGCTTGGCGTCTGTTGCCATTTGTTTGGCAACTTGAAGATTTTTTAGATTTCAAGGCTGGGTCATTTTTTCTACCACTCGGGTTGATAGAACAGCGGGTTTGTATCGCAGTCGAAGAATTTACCTGTTTCCTTCCGTTTCCACTCTTGTTTACTGTCGGAGAATTCATACCTGCCCCAAAAGAAGTTTGAGTTCCTTGACCCGACATCAAGGGAATTATTTGAACCTCAGTTTGGGTTTCTCCGAAATTCACGTAATAGATGGGCGATTTCTTGTTGACCGTTTTCTTTGTCCAACTTGTGGATTTTTGGCTTTCTGAATTATCGGCACTCTCCGTTATCACCGGAACTGAGCTTGAGGTAATAGAAGATGTATTTACTTGTGAGGTTTCAGGAGTGACAGAATTGCTCAATTTTGGTGAGCTCTGAAATCCATTAGAAGTTACAGATTTAACGACCCTTTTTGTAGAGCATCGGTTTAGCTCAGAGTTTTGAATTGTTTCCCGCTTTATCTTCGGCTTGTGAGATTTTATGGGGTTACTGCCAGCTGAAATCATATCGTTGGACACCCTTTCACCTTGCGATGGACAACTGAGTGACCGCAGTGCCATTAATTCCTGTTGGCCATAACTACTTTCCTGCTCAGACGTGAAGCAATTTGAGTAGCCGTTAAGGTTGCTGATTACAGATGTTGCTTGTTCGCGCGATGCGTGATTACTCTGCATAACTACCGTTTCCGCCTGTTGATACGCGTGATTGCGGTTTGATTGTTCATGAACAAACGGATCTTGAATTGTTTCTCCAGTTGGAACTGCTGACAATCGTCTCGTATCTCTAGAAGCAACATGCGAAAAAGAGTACCCGAGCTCAGCTACTGACATCATAGGTACCAAATTTTCAAAATTAAAACAAGTGAAACAAAGTGCTTTTAGATTAGCAGAGTGTACAATTCGAATTTACTAAGCACGACTATTTGTTAGCTTAAGAGATGGATGAACACTGTATTGCGAACATGTTTTTTTTTTTAAAAAAATGATATTCAAACAATATACTTAAAAATATCCAACATTTCATAAGTTTCACATTACACAACAAACTGGCTCCGAAATGAGCATTGGCCGACACCTTTCGCATCAGCCCAATTGTTGTGATAAACTTATTAAATAGTCTCCACTTGTACCCGGGAGGCTATTTAGTTCTTTTTCAGCCAACTGATTGAAAGTCCGGATTATATTGGAATACCTCTTATTCAGTAAATCAGTAGAGGGTTTTAGAGGCCAGCACTGTATGTGATGGTATTTATTATTGGAGCCAGTTCGCAAAGAATTACATTGAACAGACTGTCATACCACGAAAAGAAACATTTGTTGGGGAGTCATTACCACTGGGGTGGTCTGCGTTTCAACGAAAGAACTCCGGAGAGATCAAAATTACTTCAAAATCTTCTAAACGTTGGTGGTGGTCTGTGCAAGAAAAGTAAATTGGTGATTTGGCACGATGTATTAAAAAATACAATTACCCCATTTAAGCAAACAAAAGCCTGTCCTGTTCCTGAACTAATTGACATTCTTTTGCAATATAAAGACCGCATTGCTGCTATTGTAAATATAAAACGATTTGGTGCTTCGCTCTGTCTGAAAGGCCTTCGATCGACTGGAATTGTTGTTATTGACGCCTATAAACAGCTTATTTTGCATCGCAATAGGAAAAATCACAATCTGATCAAACGAATTATCAGAACTGCATCCCTGCGTTGTAGCCGAAGCAAAAATTCTCTTTACCCCCTTGAGAAAAAGAGACAAAGAGCTTTTTGGTCCACGGAAATTCTTTGTTAGCCAGATATTCTTTGAAAGGCTCATAGGAAGATAAAGTCATCTAAGAAGAAGCGAAAGAAAAAACAGCAGCAAAAAGCGTGAGTAATTTTTGGTAAGTTTTTCCAGGGAGTCTTATAGATACTTTATTGATGGGGAGTCTCGAAGTGGGACCAACTTATTCATTAATCAGGCTAACTGCGATATTTGAATTTTTTAAAAAATTTCCGGGATGGAGCATGGACTTTGATAATTGTCAGACACAGACTCTGATCTTGACTGCTTTGAAGTTGACTCTATTGTAGAGGAAGTGGAAGCCATAGAAAGCCATGATACTGCCTCGAACAAAGATCTACTGAAAAGATGATTGCGCTGATTACAAAGAAACATGATGAAAAGAAATCATTGAAACAAAACCAGCGTAAACTGCAAGACATGGTAGTATCGAATACAAGTGCAATTCTAACTCGACGAATGGACTGAGCAGCTCGAAAAAACTCGAGTTGAAAACAAAGGTGATGCTTTAAACAGTATACTATACCTTCTCAAAGTTTTGTTACAAATAAATCTTAATCCATCAACCATAGCAGCATGTCAAAATATAAATGCTCCTATCGGGAGCATTTATATTTTGACAGGGATTTAGTTTGGAGACGAAGAACATGGTCGAAGGGATAACTAATTCAATGGGACGGATGGTTCAATTTGAGGAGTGCCTAGCCCCGAGAGACTGGGAAATTAGGACTGAGGTAAAGCAAATGGGACTGCTTGCCTATCAGACAATGTTTTCGTGTAAAACCAGAATCATCCTAATGCAGATGCTATCCAAGTAAAGAAAACTGCGGAGTTAAAAGATTATGTTGCTCTTAAAACTCCTCAGCAAGACTATTCCAACGAAGGCTGCTCAAGTGCGATTGACTAATCACGTCGAAACGCCGAAACAGCCGCCGACACTGACAAGAAAATCATCAAGCTTGTTGCTTCACAGTGCTAAGCGAAAACGATTTCAATTGTCGCCGGATCTTGAAATAGAGGATACAGCGTCCCTAGCGAAAAGCATTGTTCAATCGCTTTGTTCAATTGTTCAAGAAATAAAAGAAGCTAATAAACCAATTGAGAAATGTTCGACTGAGGTGATCACTAATGCGAATGATACAAATTGTAGTTTTCGAAACTCCGGAAATGTTCAATGTTTTGTGATGCATTTAAAAGTGAGGTCCTGACAAAAGAACCAGGACAATTTGGAAGCACTAATACTAGGTCTAAGTTCTCCTCCGTGTTTTCTATGTTTAAGCGAAACATGGTTATCCGGAAAAGATGACCCAAAGTGTTTCCTATTACACGGTTACTATCAGTATCTAACAAAATGTAGACCTTTAAGGGGCAGAGGTGTGATGATTCAAGTGAGAAATGATTTGAGCATAATCAATAAAATTGAAAAAAGCTTTTGAGGAAGCTCAGTTTGCTGAAATTTCTAAAGCAGGAAAAAGGTTCAAAGTTCAAACTATCTATAAAAAACTCGTAACAAAAAAAATTGTAGAGCTGTTAGATAAGTTCTTGGAAAAGCATACAACAGTCGAAACTCTTTTTGTTGTCTGCCGAGATCTTAACATCAATATTCTGACTAAGGATTACAAAAATGTGACCCAGTCTAATGGTTTTAAACTGTTTGAAACATCGCCTACTCGAGTAACAATGTCTTCCATGTCTTGCATTTATCAAATCGTACAGCAGATTTGTGTTTCGCCGTAAGTTTTTGCTCCTGAACATCGAGCATTTGCTGATCATTATCCCCTGACAATTATAAGGAAGACCAATTAAAAACATACCGTGATACATCATTCAAGAAAAGCCATGCAAAAGGTAGGCAGTATAAGGTCACATTTCATGAACATTTTAGATCTTTCAAAAATAATATTGTTGAAGCCGCTGATGCTGACGAAACTTTCATTAGCTTCAACTGTTTGTTCTTCGAAATCACTGACAAGTTTGCCCCTTATAGGATATTCAAGTCTAAATTGGGAAAATGTCCAAATTGGATATCGAATGAACAAAAAAATTAAGAACCAGTAAAAATCTCGACAACTGTAAAGAGAAGAAAACAAGGCAAAATTTTCATCTTGAAAAAATTAAACGGTTGCGCTACGAGTTTGAATACCTGGTTAGAATGAACAAGAAAAGGTATTCCTAAAATGTTTTCGAATCAAGCATGGAAGACTCAAGACAAGTCTATAAGATTTTAAATGATCTAAGTTGCAAAAGCATGAAAAGAAACGTACACTTTTTACGTAACTGTGGGGTTGATTGTACTAATGATAGTGAGATTGCAAACGTATTCACTGATTTTTTTTCTCATGCTGGTATAAATATTTCAAGTAAGTTGACTTATGTTCCCCTCCAAACTATACCTTGCAATGACAAGTCAATATTCCTCTAGCTAACATCAGATAGAAGTAGAAAACGTTTTAGATGAATTAGACAATCAGTCTTCTTCCGGTCTTGACAATATCAGCAACTTTCTGGTGAAAATCAGCTCAGAGGTTACTGTTCCATACTTAACATATCATATTAATCTATCATTCAATGACGGAAAGTTTCCGAGAGCTTTAGCAAAAGACAAAGTTAGTCCTTTGCATAAGGATGGTGATAAGAACAACGAAGACAATTGTTGGCCAATATCGCCGCTTATTACTTGGGAATAAAGTTTTTGAAAGAATTATGTACAATCGATTGCAAATTTTTTTCGAGCATAACCTATTGTTTACGAAAAAACGACTTGAATTCTGCTTGAAACACAGTACGGTTAAAACTATCGTCGAAATTATCGAAAGGATTCGAACTTCACAAATAAGTTAGTTTTTTTCTTGATCTATAAAAGACGTTTGATACGATAGATCATCAAATTTTGCTGCATATGTTAGATGGCTATGGAATTAGCGTTAAATCTCACAAGTGGTTTTCTACGTGTTTATCGAATAAGTGCCAAAGACGTCAAGTCAATGGATGCTTATCAAGCAGGAGAAAAGTTAAATTGTGGCGTACCACACGGATCAATCATAGGACCTCTATTATTAATTACTTATATTAATGATATTACCACATGCTGCAAACTCAAAAACATAAATCTTCATGCCGATGACACTAATATATCATCGGTTGGATGTAAACCTGAGGATAGTGAAACGGATCTCAATGAAATCGGCATTTGGCTATTAGCAAACAAATTTTCACTTATTTTAAAAACAGTTCAAATAAATCTAACAGTCACCAATCAACAGTATAGTATGGATAATTGTCCGGTTACTATTATAAAGGTGCAGGTACCTTGGTCTAAAGTTAGATTCTAAACTAAGTTCAAGTTTCATAATTATTATGTTAAAAAGAGACTCGGTAAACAGTGTGGTATTATTTGTAAGTTAAGAAAATATGTTCCACGGCAGTGGCTAATTGGCTACTACAATAGCCATATAAGACCAATAATACAATACGGTATTTTATTATATGGTTGAAAAATATTTTTGAAAAAAATTATCTAGAGAAGAAAATCTTTCCGTAACCGCAGTGATCATTGTGAAGACTTATATATATATTTTGATATATATATATATATATATATATATATATATATATATATATATATATATATATATATATATATATATATATATATATATATATATATATATATATGAGACATAAAATTTTTTCAGTATTTGAACTACATATCTACGAAAGGCGCAAGTTTGTCTTAAGATCTAAATACCAATTTTATTCTGAAATATACCTTAAAAATTTATTTCGTTTTGAGAACAAAAGATCTATTTATTAGAAATTATTTTTATATTCTTTTGCATGAACCTTTTTGTAAAAAAAGCTGTGAGAAAGTCAGTGCGATTTCGCGCCGCAAAACCTTATAATCTGTTAGCAAAACAGATTATCATTACTACTTTTGAAAACTGCACTGTTAATGGCATAAGTAATCTTTATCACAACTTGAAAGACTCTTACATACTTAACAAGAGAGAGCTTGTAAAACACACATTTTTTCTGTAAGAGTTATATCTATAATACCATTGACGTACATGCTGCAGCACTATTAGAAAAAGCCTAGCTTCTTTTGAAGGAAAATGAAACCTTGAGTACCATGATTAAACTTTCCGGCACAAAATTTCCTTAGTGAAATTGGAAATGGGTCAAAACTTACTTTTTATTTTATTTCCTTAACGTATGCATTCATTTAATCTTAATATAATCTTATAATTGAAGTTTTGAAGGGCAGAGTGTTGAGGACAACTTGTCCCGTTGTCTGTCCACTCCGAGTCTCTTTAAAGATTGATGTTTGTTGAAGTTTCTTTATATTGAGTACTTGGAGAAAATAATTCTTTCTTTCGTCCAAACAATCAAACACGAAAAAACACTTGTTCCACAATTGAACATTGAAATTTTAAGCGCCCTTCAAAATAGAAAAAGTTTTAGTAGAACATCGAACTACATATTTTAAAGATAAGTCGAAATCTTCAGGGTGCATGAAAAATTTGCAACAATGACAAGACATCGAAGTTGAATAACAATTTACCTTGATTTGATTGATTTATTATCAGTTTTTGTATGTGACTGATCTTTTTGTAGCTGTGGTTTTCAACCGCGACACTACGACTGGCTAATTCTTTACTGGTCAGCATCAATAATTAGAGTAGTTAGATTTTAAAAAAATACCCATGTCTGAACTCAAATATTGTTAACGTCAAATATTGAGAAATCTGAACTCTAAAAACTAACTGTCATCACTGCTCAGATTTAAACTCTTCTGCTTAGTCAGTACACAGTTTCGCTTTCGATTTTGCTGTCAATAGATTATGGACCAGGCAAAGTTTACGGCATCATGCTTTTTTTTTAAAAAAAAAAATAATAACGTCTATTTGAGAATTCACAACACGGCTTCAAAGGACGTTCAAAATGAACTTAATCCATTCAACACAATCTACTGTACTTAAGCATTTCTTGATATGTAGTTGGTTACCTTCACCTCGGATTCAAATCTAATTCAAAACTTACTAACCTGTCAGGAATAGTGTGCTGATTTCTTTTGGCATGCATGATCAGAGCTTGTCTGCTGTTGTAAGATGCACCACAATCGCACGTGTGTTTTACACCACATACCCGTTCGTGCCTTAAATTGGAAACTAAATACATTATTACAATCTCTTTATAAAAAAAATCTTTTTTACAATTGACAAAAAAAAACAAATTTTATTTTGGAAAAAATATATATTCAGAAAAACTATATACAAGTATTTCAAGTTTTTGACTAAAAATTGATAAGCTCACCTTTTTGATTCGTGCTTGGTCGCAAATTTGAGATGACAGAAGTTGCAACCAATCACTTTCTCCATGTGCTGTTTCTGATAATGCTGAAATCAATCGACGACTGATTTCAAACCAACAAAAACTGCATCTACGTTTCAAAATTGATAATTTTTCCATACTAAAAATAATTCAACTCTTACTCACCACTTTAACAAAGTTACGCCTCGTGAAATGATTGTTAGAGGCCATACTTCGATTACAATTTTCGACAGGACAGAAAAATATCTTCTTGCCACTCTTTTTCGAGAAGTTGTTCGATAAATTGATTCCTGTTACTTCGGCATACGACTCCTAAAAAACAATGACTAGAATTTTTAACTTCAATCATTTCATTTACTAGTTATTCAACGGGATTATAAAGAGATACACAGATGACTAAATCAGATGAGCTGCCCAACATTCGATGATGAACTCTCTAGCATAACCGACTAACATTGGACAAATTGAAGTTATGGAATATAATGAACTGCAAAAGTAAGTTAGCACTCCCTAGTTTCACACAGAAAAAATTCAATTTTAGGCAAAGCTTTAAAATCAAATTACAATTTCCAGTTTGAAATCAACTTACAAAAACAGTTTTTACACCATTGATCCCCAACACTACCTCTCTTCTACCTACGAAATTCAGATAAAACACAAAGTTCACTTACCAGAAATCGCAAAAAAAGTTGAAGAACTTCATCCAAGCATCACAGTATAAAATATCCATCAATATAAAGTTGATGAACCTCATCCAAATATCACAGTAAAAAGAGTCACAAGATCACGAACTGTTCAAATCTTTTCTGTCTATCTAATGATAACACAAGTGCCACAATTCAACAAACCTGAAAACAAATTCATTTATTTCTTTGAAATTTGGATGTAGTTCATCAAATTTACATTGAAATTTCTGATAAGTAAACAGTGTGTTGCATCTGAATTTCATATTTAGACGAGAGGACTAGTGTTGAGGATCAATGGTGTAAAAACTGTTTTTGTAATTTGGTTTTAAGCTGGCATTACGTTGCCAAGCCTATATTTTGAGCAAGCAAATGTGCTTGCAAATCTCAGCATTATCCGCTGCCCCATGTTTTACGATTAGGCTTTGTAGGCTTTCAAGGACAACAGTGCCAGTAAAGTAAACGAGTGCAAATTTGCTCAATATTGGGAATATTCGTAACTGATATCCGCGATTGCGGAATTTGATGACAAACGAGAAAGGCCGATATATCTGTGTCATTATTATCCACAAAGGTATGTCACTAACATCTCTGCTAAGGCAACGGCATTCCGCTCAAGGCTTTCAAAACTTGTTAAAGGAGAAAAAACAGGATAAATGGTTCTTCTTATCAAAATGCAGTGAGGGATATTTATAAATTTAATCCGTCAAAGTTTTGAACAATTAAGGGTTCAAAATTTAACATAAAAAGGGTTGAACCTAAATTGAGGGATAAATATTTGTTTAATTCGACAAAACTTCTGAAACTGATTAAAGGATAGTGGGATAGAATTAGTACTTCTTATCAAAAAGAAGTGAGGGCAAGTAATATTTTCATCCGTCAAAGTTTTAAATATAAATCAAAGGTGAAAGTGCAGTAATGACAATAACCCTGCTCACAATTTGCGGACATTGATGGCATCAAAACGTGAGAATTTGAGATCACGACAATTTTGTATGGATTGTCCGGAATTTTATTGTCACTGTTGTCCACAATTTAACCATATTTCTTCCATGCGAGAAGTGGTGACAAAACAACGTCACTCATGTTCGCAAACGCGAACAAGGCTGATATGTAGGATTGGCGACGCAATGGGAGTAATAATGCCTAGAAAACTGAATTCTTAATTCGTAAAACTAGTGGATGCTAAATTACTTTTGCCGTTCTGTATAGCAAACTACTAACAACCCCAAAAATTGGAACCTAATAAAGCTCTAAGAGAGGCCCAGGGACATCACACGCCCTTGGGATTTGTTTCTGAGGATAAAAATAAAACTGTTCAGGCAAAAAACGGTATTAAAAAAGCAAGAGGGCCAATTAATTGCAACATATTTTAGATTGAAAGCAATTAATTACAAGTTCGTATTACAAGTTACAAATAGAAGAAGACACAACTCACTTTATCCAAGCGGTCTTCAATATCTTTTGCATGAACCTTCGCGAAGTGCATCTGCAACGCAGCTGTATTGTTCAGCACTTTCTCACATCCCTCAACAGGACAGTTAACATTGACAACAGATTCCAGCTGCAGCTCCTCGACTGTCGGAACCACCACTTCCAGCACCTCGACCTTCTTTTCAACGCCATTGCTGTTAATAGGTCTAAACTTTGTACAATGTTGTGAAGGATTGCGCGCCAGAACGTGTGAACCACTAGCAGTGCATGCTGCAGGAGGAACTGACGTGGCTACGTGGTCACTAGGCGAGCTCAAACGTGAGATGATCAATGCCTCCAGTAGCTTTCCGACTAAATAGTTGGGAACTACAATGTCACCTGAACTTAACAGTTGAATGCCCTCATTCTCGCTCTTGACCGGTGTTTCTGACATACTAGCTCTTGAAGATGCATAAAAACCTAGAAAGATTTATATATCACTGCACTTTACACATGATTACTTTTCAAATTCGAAAACTACTGTCATATAAAAAGGAACTTCAAAATAAATGTCAATTATTGTAAGGAAAAAAAAACATTTTGATCACAATTCAAAGATCAACAAATCAGAGACGCAATTCGGCCAATAAAATAGTAGAAGTTGTTTGAACATAAAACACGAGCACTTAGATCTAAATCACAGAAATAGTCCATTAAAATGGAGAGCAAAGTAAAATTCAACAAAAGGCTCAAAATGGCTATGAACACAATAATTTTCATCAACGTTCTCGATTGACAGCACGAAGCACATTTCCCTCCGGAAATCTTTTTCTTATCCCCAGAAATTGCTGAACCCTGCCTAATAGGATGATCCTCACTGCATTGATATTGTTTTACAGGATTTATTGGCGACCTTCTAGTAGGTGTAACAGGCAAACACGGCAACACATCAGCCTTCGTCTTGCTTTTAGAAGAAGCTCTTGATTTATTTCTAATTGGCCTTATATTATCTGACGTCATATTGTTTCTTCTTACAGGATTCTGTTCACAACGAGAAGAGTTGTAACCTTCATTCGTGTCGATAAACCATGAATTGTTCACATTCGCAAACACGGATGAATTTTCACGCGAAGCAGCCACATCAGATGGAGAATGGAACTCGAATCTAATAAAGGACACTTGCATTGACTTGTAGCCCGAAGTCTACCTTTCTTTTTCTTTTACTTCACATTAATAAAAAGCCCAGCTTTTCAAAAAAACGTAGCACACCCGACTAACGTCGGACGAATCGCTCTCAAAAGACTGGCGAGGGGTTGTCCTTCGTAATCGCTACATTAAAGGTAGGGAAGGGAGCCTATCTTCAATGGGCGCGGAGAACGGAAACCAAGAGGAGGGTTCAAAACGAGGATGGGGAAAGGTGGGTACCCAAACCACAAAGTGTGCCTAAACATGGTAGGTTGAAGGGGGTGATGCCAGGAGTGCGAATGGGGTCGAAAACTCTCGAGAATAAAAACTGCTCTTCTAACCATGAACTTATGTCTCATCAGCAGTTTCGATGATCGGAAACTTACAGACTAGTAAGGCTCTTCTGGAACTGCTCAGCGATATAATGCATCGCCAGTTTTTCATTTTACAAGAACTCAAAAAAAAGTGCTACAAACTTCATTTGAGAATAATTGCCTATGACCACATTTATTTCAGACTAGGATTATCCTTAGTAAAATATGATTTCTTGGTATTTGGCAACAAATTTCGTTATTCGCTGTGCGCCAGTGAACTTTAAAATATTGTGCGCAAAACTCATTGTTCTGCGAAGACCTGTAGTAGGTGATTGCCTGATTATCTAAAACTGGGTGATTGCCTGAATTTCTCTATTTAATGGAAAAAAAACAATATAAGCTTCTTTTAATCAAAAACCATAATTATATTTCTACAATTGTTAATTCATGCTTTGGAGAATTTTGTATGGTTGTCGACTGTACAAAGCAATTAATGAAAACAAATTATACCCGGCAGATTGACGTAAAGAAGCCGCCGTTGATTCGCATAACACTGATTGGTATCGAAGGAACAGAAATAAATGATTTTAGTAATGAACTTTTTTAGAAGTGCGAGCTATTTTGATTCAATTTTTGGGTTAGACCAACTCCTGTTTATAAATGGGAGGATACAAGGATTAGTTACAATAACAATTAACATTAGACCTCGTAAATAAAAATAATTAGAACAAAGTCCAAACACTGGGCATTCAAAACTGGCCTTTACGGGTATATCGTTTCAAAATTTGATTTCCTTTGAAAAACTGACTTCATACATTTTACACCGAATTGCTCAGCAGTTGCTGTTCACAAGCGTTTGGAGCAGAATGAGCGAAGAATGAACCTGGCCTTCAGAAACCAAAACGATTTTTCGTGAGGGGTCAAAGTATTGAACACGCTGTGATTTACAGCAAAGCAAAACTATTTTTAATTGACGAAGTAGAAAAATTAGTGCCTTAAAAATAGCGGCCTGAGATGAAGTCGGCTTTGAAATTTCAATTTAATTTAAAAAATTCGATAGATTTGATGATATTTGCCCAAATGACAAGCTTGATTTGCTGCGGCAATCTTAAGCATAAGCCCAGTCGCACTGAGTTAAGTGAATGAGCAGAAAGAGGGAAGAGTGGGTCTCAGAATTTCACAGACTAGTAAGGCTCTTCTGGAACTGCTCAGCGATATAATGCATCGCCAGTTTTTTGTTTTACAAGAACTCAAAAAAAGTGCTACAAACTTCATTTGAGAATAATTGCCTATGACCAGATTTATTTCAGACTAAGATTATCATTAGTAAAATATGATTTCTTGGTATTTGGCAACAAATTTCGTTATTCGCTGTGCGCCAGTGAGCTTTAAAATATTGTGCGCAAAACTCATTGTTCTGCGAAGACCTGTAGTAGGTGATTGCCTGATTATCTAAAACTGGGTGATTGCCTGAATTTCTCTATTTAATGGAAAAAAAACAATATAAGCTTCTTTTAATCAAAAACCATAATTATATTTCTACAATTGTTAATTCATGCTTTGGAGAATTTTGTATGATTGTCGACTGTACAAAGCAATTAATGAAAACAAATTATACCCGGCAAATTGACGTAAAGAAGCCGCCGTTGATTCGCATAACACTGATTGGTATCAAGGAACAGAAATAAATGATTTTAGTAATGAACTTTTTTAAAAGTGCGAGCTATTTTGATTCAATTTTTGGGTTAGACCAACTCCTGTTTATAAATGGGAGGATACAGGGATTAGTTACAATACCAACGAACATTAGACCTCGTAAATAAAAATAATTAGAACAAAGTCCAAACACTGGGCATTCAAAACTGGCCTTTACGGGTATATCGTTTCAAAATTTGATTTCCTTTGAAAAACTGACTTCATACATTTTACACCGAATTGCTCAGCAGTTGCTGTTCACAAGCGTTTGGAGCAGAATGAGCGAAGAATGAACCTGGCCTTCAGAAACCAAAACGATTTTTCGTGAGGGGTCAAAGTATTGAACACGCTGTGATTTACAGCAAAGCAAAACTATTTTTAATTGACGAAGTAGAAAAATTAGTGCCTTAAAAATAGCGGCCTGAGATGAAGTCGGCTTTGAAATTTCAATTTAATTTAAAAAATTCGATAGATTTGATGATATTTGCCCAAATGACAAGCTTGATTTGCTGCGGCAATCTTAAGCATAAGCCCAGCCGCACTGAGTTAAGTGAATGAGCAGAAAGAGGGAAGAGTGGGTCTCAGAATTTCACTAATTCATAATTAGTCCAATAAGTCTACTTTCGAGACTTGAGGTGTATCAGGATGCGCAGGCGAGTTTTCAACAAAACTGATCAATAGAAGTTACAATTCCCGAATGATACTTTTTAGTAAGTATTTTTACACAACATGTAAAAATGTTACATCATTTTCATTATTAAACAGCTTTTCGGTTAAACTAATTTGATAGATCAAGGTTTGTATGGTTAAATAATGTTACAATGAAATATCACATAATTTAGACATATAAAAATAGTTTTGGGTTAAAGAATTTTGCTTAGCAGCATTCCGTTCTTGTTTGCTTCAAAAGGTAAGACTGTCTAAATATCATTTCTAAAGTTCAAATTCTTTAAGTTCAAAGTTCATTGATATTTACTTAGGACGCGCAAGCCGTTCGACACAACCTCTCAATAGAAGCTTTCTCTCGCTGTTTTGAAGTTTCTGTCTACTTCTTTCGATTTCTCGTTCCATTGTTCGAAGATGTGTTAAAGTGTCGTTGATCGGCTTGCTCACAGGTGTCGTTATACATGAAACAAGATCTGATTAAACTTTGGCTAATAGAACAATTTTTGCCACTTCTTCTAATATGAGGAACAATGAATCTTTTGGTAGTAGAGACATTGGCAATTGATTCCTTAGAAGAGTTGGTATCGCAGTCATGAGATTCAGTTTGAAAGCATACAGCGCTGATCTATATGTTCTTATGTTTGTGTACGCAAGTTGCAGTTGTGACGCTACTGAGTCATAGTTAAAATTTAACTGTTGTCTCGAAAAAAGAAGTTGGGTGCAGTCTCGCAGCAAATGTATATTTCTAGAGAAAATGTCAAACTGCTCTTCAACAATTCTCCAGTTTTCATTTTGCACCTTAACAAACTCGTCATGTGCTTGACGTATCGCCGTTCGAAGTTCTTTTGAGACCATGAAGAATTTCTCATTTGTTTCTGCTCTCAGTCGGTGAACGTCTATTGAAAGTTCGTCGACGAAATCTGTCATCCCTTCTATGTTTGCGTTTTCCTTCGCCTTCTCTTGGCACGATCCAAAAATTCCTTTTAACCCGCATCCTTGATTGCCAACCAAAATGCCCCCACCGAACAGACCGATTGATGCAACAGCTAGAGCTACAAGTGGTGCCGCTCGTTTTGTTCGTCGTGGCGCATTGGTGAAAGTTGCTGGATTCAAGAATTCTTTTGTCTCTTCTCGCAGTTTTTCTTCGTCTTGGCGTGCAAGATCCGTTTCTTTGTGTAGTTGAATTAACCACTGGATGTTGAAAGTAGAATCGTTTGAGTTGAAATTTGTTGAGAAGTTCATGTTGCAGAAGACACTGTGATGCATCCATAGATCGTCTAGTTTCTTCAAATAGTTGTCAATCTCTTTTGTCATGTTCAAATCAAAGTTAGGAAACGGTACCAAAAATTCAATGTTTACGAATTTTTCCGTCAGAAGGATTTTTGATTCTTCATTGAACAGCACACCGTTTGTCATCATTTCATCGTCATTGTTTATCGTGTCCACGTCTGAAATCCATCCGCTCGATGTAACACTGATGAGCACTATCAGCGTTGTCAACATCACTAAGTATTGATATGTGGACTGAAAATTTGATTGTGTCTGTGTTTGCGAGTAGGCTTAGAATTTTAAGATTTAGGCTAGGACTGAGATTTAGGAATAGGCTAGGATAGGACTAGGACTAGGACTTTAAGGTAGGAACTTTATGCCAGTTATTTTTCTGTGTCTGCTTGTGTATTCATGTGTCTGTTTGTGTGTGTGTGTTCTTGTGTATGTTCTAACAACTAACTTATTTCTTTGTGTTTCAGGATTTCTTCAAGTGTTTGTATATACATAAAATGTTGATTATCATCCTGTTTTCGATCTCCTGTTTCGCTGCGTTCTTTGCTGTTTTTCCTGTTTTTTTATGTTTAGTTTCAGGTGTTTAGGTTTGAACGAGTTTTTCAGTTTTGAACTTTGAAATGTGTTTCAACGTGTCTCTTGGAGACTTTGGTCTTCTGTGTTGTGCTAATGGCACATTCTCTGGACACTGAGTGGTGGTGTCGTGTCCTTTGCGCCTGAGCGCGCTAAACTGTCCCCTGGAAGTGGGCTCGTCTGCTGTGGACGAGCAGAGTGACCACTCGTGGTTAGTATTACTTGTAATACTACCACTTCTTGTGGTTTTGATGTTCCTCCTTAGAAGAATATAGTTACGCAAACTCAGCCTAAAAACTTAGTTAAAACTTCTTTAAGTTTGTTTAGTTGCTTGTTAACGTTACAGGTAATTTAACTTAAATTTTTTTAGTGTGCTTCTTTCAAGTGAAATCAAAATAAGTGTAAGTTTGATTATTTCAGAAAGTGAATCATGATTCAAGTGAATCTACCAAATGGTGTCAATGTTATAAGCTTATTGCGTATTGGGAAAATGTTCACTAGTTCTAAGTTGGAATCAATGGGTTGTATTTTAATGGGTCGTTCAAGTCACTTCACAGACCCAAATGCGGCTGATCCAAAAAATTTTAATGTTGGCGTCAAGATCCCTGAAGCTACTCTTAAATTAACTGCTAAAATGAAAAATGTGTCTGGGTTGCAAGATGTAGCGGAGGAATTTTATGATGTGAATTGCGGCTTGGAGAAGTTGTATCGTGTGCTGTCTTTCAAGAGACAAACCTTTAAAATTGAAGGGGGATTCACGGACGTTATGTTCTCTCCTTTTGGCTTCGCTAGTCAGAACATTTCAATGTATCCATTGGAAAATTGCTCAGTCGGTAAATTATTCGCTCTGAGTCCTTCTACTGGTAATAAGCAGCCTAGAGCAATCTATGTAGTTTTTTCCGCTTATCTCGCTCAGTCTGACTTATTACGACTATGCACACCCGAAAACCTGTTTATGTTCTGCTGGATGGGGCACTTCCCCCTTGAGTGGGGCTTACCCTCTTACTGCTTCCAGTATCCTGGTGAAACAGTATTTATTCCTCCTGGGTGCTGCTATTTCCGCATTGTTATGGCTGGTGGGAAAAACCTTGCTTTTGGCGGTGGCTTGGATATTTACCCTTGCCTTTGTAAGTTAAATGTGACTGTATTTTTGAAGATTTTTAATATGTTTGGCTGGGCTCTTCGAACTGTGCTCCTTTTTAAGTTATCTGTATATAACTCAAGTTTATCTATGTTGTTTAAAATTGCAAGCCTCTGTACATTTTGAAGAGCTTCGGCCAAGCAGGATTGACGAACATCAAAAATTGTAATTTTTTGACAAACAAAAGATAAATACATGTGTTTGACTGAAAGTCAGGAAAGGCTAAGACTGATCCTAACGGTGGCTTTAAAGATAGCAATCTCTCAATTAAATCCGGTATAATAGTTTCCAAATAATTCAAAATTGTGCGCTCTTGAGATCACACGAGAGGAAAAAGCATTGACTTGTGCTACTAGCCACTGTGTTCATTTCTGGACTACCGTTTTTATCTCTCTGGTTAACTCGCGTTCGATACGGTGTGTCAATGATTTTAATCTCAGTTCGGCCTTTGCGGTCTGTTGTCGTCTGAGTCATCACCCGATTTCTCAATTCGTATCTGCTTGTAGAAGTTGAAGTTCCCTGTGTGTTGTCTGGGTCTCGAAATCTGCAGCATTTGCTAAAGCTTTCCGCATTTGAGGTGAAAAGTTGTATTTGACTGGTTCAGTACAAGGTTTAGGCGTTGCAACTTTCACTTTTTTGTTAAATGACAGATTTTCTCGCAGTTGATGGCCCTTGATTCGGCGTCGACGTTGAGGGATTCTGCGGGTCTCTGTTTGCATCTATTTGTGCCTGTATTTCAACAGGTACCTCAATCGATTCGGGTCTTGCTGTTTCAGGCTCGGGAACAACATATACGTGATTTTCAACTTCGAAGACATCCTCATTCACTGATTCATGTTGAATCGGCTCTGGAGCTTTAATCTGTTCATCTACAGGTATCAAGTCAATTGGCTCCGGTTCCGGAAAGCGTAATGGTTCTGGAGCGTCATTCTGTTCAAGGGGCTCAAGAGGTAATGCTGGTACCGCAGCTTCTACTGCTGGAGGCACGGGAGCACCGTGCACATAGTGGATAGGCGGATTGCCAGGAAACGTCCACGTTACCTGTATCGGGCGCTGTCGTTTGTTCGTCAGTATTTGTGTTTGGTACCAGTGTTTCCTGTAAGTCGTCTACATATTGCAGTTGTGAGTCAAACAACTCTGGCTCGCCCCAGTGTTTCCCTAGCGAGGGATCAGGAATGCATTGCTTTTTGTCTATTGGTGAGATATCTTCAACACTTTCTTGCGGCTCGTAAGGTCTTAACATCATTCTATGAACTACTTGTGTATAATTAGTGCCTGTTTTACGAATCAAATAATTTGACGTGGTGTAGACTTTTTCTACTCTGTACAACGGTAGCCAAATCTGCAAAGATTTTGCAGCAAAATCGTTTTGTAACGTCAGTTTTGGATTAAGTAAGAGACAGTAGGAATGTTTTTTCAGTGGTGATGCATTTGTTTTTCGATCAAAGTAATTTCTGTACTTGTGAAATTTTTTAATCAAATTTTCCTTGTTCTCAGCGTATTTTTCATTCAAGGCGTCTTGTTGGTTTTCAACAAAGTCAAAATTAGGTTCCATTCTAGACAACTGTTTATTTTTAAATCTGAAATCTAGACGCTTAACTGGCTCTCTGCCGTGAAATAGATGCGACGGAGTGCAACCTATAGTCGAGTAGTATGAAGTGTTATGTATGAAACAAGCGAGATCAACATATCGATGCCAATCGCTCCATTGATCTGATGAGTTTAGCTTAAGGATACGCTTAAGGGCTCCATGCGCTCGCTCAACTACGCCTAACGACTGTGCATGCTTAAGCGTGTTGTGCTTCAGTTTTACTTCTAATAACAAAGCTAGCATGAATCAGTGATGCTACAAAAACTGTTCCTAGATCAGAAACAATTGTGTCCGGAATACAACTGTGGTTATAGAAAATATTTACTAGCGCTGTTGCTACTGGTTTTGCATGTCCTGATGTCAACGGAACAGCAAAAAGATATTTCGTGAAGACGTCGATTCCGGATAGTACGTAAGTATGCGCTGATGACTGCAAAGGACCTACAAGGTCTATTTGCAACATATCACCCGGATAAGACTGAAGGCTAGACAGTTCTTGCAGCGGCGGAGTTAATTGTGATTGTAAAACTCGTTTTGCTTGAAGACATGTAAGACAATTTTTAATAGTTTGCAATAGGGTTTCGCTGAAACCGGGAAAATAAAATCTTTGTCGAAATTCTGCGACTGTACGCGTTACGCCAATATGTCCAGCTGTAGTTGCGTTGTGCACTCGGAAAACCGTTTCTTTTTGCAAATGTTGTGGGACGCAAAACTGTTTGTATCGCACTTGTCCTGCATCGGAGTAAAACAATCTATACAAAACGTCATTATCTAAGACTAGACGTGGTAAGTGCTTTGCATATTTACGAAGCTCAAAACTGCTGTAACTCAAGTCCTCTACTGGTGTACCTCTCACCCATTGAATTACTTTCTGAATTGTTGAATCTCTGTTTTGCTCATGTCTCAGATCTTACTGTTCGTGCTCATTCTCGGTTAGAAAGTCATCAAAAGGACTACGCATTTGTAAAGCGTTTAAGGTTTTTTTCGATTTTAAGTTTATATTTCACAACTTCCTGAATATTAGCTGTTTTTTTGTGCAAATCTGAAAGCTGTGAAACTAACTCTTGCTTATTGACTGCCTGAAGTGTTTTTATAACGATTTCAATTACATCTGATTGCTCTGTTGTTTGGCTATGGTCTAACTCGGATATAAATAAATCAGGCGTTTTCGCTGTCATAGAAACTTCAAGTTCCTTAACTGGGATGCGATCTGTTATTTTTAACGTAATGGTTTCATTAGGATCGTTGTTCATACGTGACAGAAAATCTGCTGCTGCGTTAGCTGCTCCTGTGATATGTCCTACTACTATGTTAAATGATAAAACACGGTCAAGGAAGTTCCAAAGAGCAGGTGGAACCGTTTCTGCTTGAAAAAATTTTGTTAAGCTTCTGTTGTCTGTGAATACTAAAACTGGTTTTTCACAACCCCAGATGTACTGTGCAAAGTGTTCAAGTGCAAAATATACTGCCAAAAACTCTTTACAAAAGATCGAAAGTTTCAATTGTGCAGCATTGAACAGTTTAGAGCCAAAGCTAACTGGTGCGTAGATTTTAGTTGCTTTGCCTGTGTTCTCATTTTTTACATAGTCTTCAATCATAAGAACGAAACCAGCTTGATAGTAACTTGCATCTGTCAAAACTACATATTGCTGATTAGGTTTTGCTAACCGAAGAGTCATTTTTGTAGCAGTAAGTAGCTTTTCTTGCAGTTTTTCTAAAACTTTGACGTGTTCGTCATTTATGAAGAACTCTGCGTTAAATTTCAAAAGTTTATAGAATGGCAGTAAAGTTCCGTTTAGGTTTGGCAAAAAGTTTCGAAAAATTGATAAGATCCAATTAAACGCTTAACTTGTTTTACATTTCTTGGCATTTTCATTGTTTTCAAAAACTTATGAATTTTTGCGGACTCTGGCTGGATGCCTTCTGTCGTTATCATATTTCCCAGGAATTTTATTTTTTCAGTGCCTATATGACATTTTTCTGGTGCTAATTTAAGGCCAGATTTTCTAATGCAACTAAAGATTTTTCTTAAGTTGAGGTACCAGCTCCTCAAATTTTTCAACACCACAGCCTATGTCATCCATGAACTGTGTACAAGATCCTGCTGCTAAGCAAGGATCAAGATAGTTGCGAATAAATGCACTAAAACCTGTTACGGATTTTGCGTGTCCTTGTGCTAAGCACTTATAAGCGTATGTACGAGATGAATAATTAAATGCTAAGAGTTGGACACAATGGTACGCTTGAGAGCAATCGAATTTATTCAGAAGTGATTTTCCTGCAAAATGATTTGTAGCGTCCGACATATTAGAGATGGGAAAGTTGGAATCACGATAGTCCTGGCGTAAGAGATGATTCACTCTACGCAAATCTATTAACAAAAGGAGGCGACCGTTCGATTTTATCTGCGCAAAAATAGGACTAGAGCAACGTGAATTACTGAGCGTTGTTATGATGTTATAATACTGCAATAATGCTAATTCAACTAGGAGTTCGTCCCTTAGATGAATTGCAGTTGGGTGACTTTGAGTGTAAACTCTTTTATTTTCATCTGGATTTAGCTTAACTTTATATTCAGTATTATAACCTACGTCGAAACGGTGTCGTGCAAATATATCATTGATTTCTAAAAGCAATTTTTCGACTTCGTTGCGTTGTTCCTCGTTGAGGACTGAATTTTCCCATTGAAATTGTTGTAAAAACCAGATTTTGTCATTTTCGTTTTCCAGAGGCTTATGCTGTTCGGCTCCACGAAATTCTTGGAGCTGGTTATATATTTTTCGCTGAACAGGTGTTAATTTTTCAGATGGATCTCAAGTTTCTGGTGTTGGAGACCACAATTTGTTAAATTCTGGAGGTGGTCTATCCGGTTGCGATTCGCCGTTAACCGTACTAACTTGCAGCAGTTGATTTAGCTCCTGCTCAAAGTTTTTACTGTTTCTCATTTTTGCTAACGAAATTAGTCTAAGATCGAGTGGTTGGAGAAATTGTGCTTGTCTCGGTGTAAAAAGTTTGAATTTAGCTATCTCAGTATCTTTACAAATCGTTACAGCTCGATCGTTAGGATTAAAAACACTAACTTTAACTATGAGCGTTTTGTCTAACTGATTTATAGATGACATCGCAAGGAGATCGCGTTTTTGTTCAAAATTTTCATTAGGCGTGACAATACCGGTAACATCTGCAATTTCAGTGTTTTGATTTTGAACGAAACACTCTATTGTGTCCTGTTGAAACGGTTGAATAACTGTTTTCTTTGAAGCCACCAAGGGATAATCTTTCTTAGCTTTTTCAGAAGGATTTTTCAATTTAGGCTTTAACTCATTCAACTGAAAAGTAAAATCTGGAAGTTTTAACAATGCAGATCCTGGAGATATATCAATATTATAATGCTTGAAAAACGAATAGCCTAATAACATATGGTTCATTTTTGGTAGGACAAGAGAATTTTCAAATTCAGTGTTCCCAATGAAAAACTGAACTTTAGCTTGATGCTGAATATTAACGGGTTTGCCAGAAGCCATTTTCACAGTTGTATACGGACTTTGCATTCATTTGATTATCAAGTTACTGTTTTTCAGTTTTTCATAAATCACTTGTGGCATTGCACTTGCGCAACCACCTGTATCTTCTAAGGCTTTTTGTTTAACTGAATTTGAAAATTTAAGTGGCACGTAGTGAAGAACATCTCCTTCCATTAGATTAACTGCGTTAATTTCGGTTTCAGTGGGCTCTGATTTTTCAGAGAGACTTATTTTTAACGGTATATAGCGCTTAGGAATGATTACATCTAAAGATGAGTCGATATTAATGATAGTTCCTGGCTGGTGAAGTTAGTTTTTTTGAGTGTTAAAGGGGTATTGTGAATTTCTGCTCGGCTGTGTTTGTTCGCCCAAACACATTCTTGCAATGTGTCCCGGCAATTTGCAACGGTAGCAGATTCTGTTTCCGTAAGCATCAAATCCTCTTAAGGGTTCTGAGCTTGGACTGTATGAAGCTATTGCTTGTGGCTGACGTGGGCCACTGTTATTCGCACGCTTCAGCCCAAAGTTCCGGTTTGGACCCCTGTTTCTATTTCTACCACTGTTATTGCCGAAACTGTTGTTTTGATTCCAATTACCATCAAAATTGCTATTTCGCTGGTTCTAGTTCTGATTGTTAGTTGGGCCCCAGTAGTGAGGATTCTGACTGTAATTAGCTTGGTATCCTAGGTTTTGGGCTTCACGTTGTGATTTTTGATCATTAAGCTCCTTTGTCATTGCACAAAGTTGCGTTTTCATCTGCTCCTTTGTCTCAGAGAGCTTGCTCAGGGCACTCACTAAGTTATTGGTTATATCGGGGCTAACTTCGTTCAAACTATCTCGCGTTACGTCGTCCGAGGGGCACATCGTGTTAAAAACCATTAATCGGCTTGCTATATCACAGAGATCACGAACTGGTGCGTCTGCTGGTTGTTCTAATAACTTTATTCTAATCCAATTTGGCATCGCACACTTAAACAGTCTACAGACTAGCCTATCTCGTTCCTGAATTGCGAACTGTTGCCTGTTCTGATTTTCACGATTTTCTCGAACAAATCGATCTCGGTCATTATCTTGATTAAGTGGTGCGACAGGCTGGGGAACAGGATCAGGCAACGCCCTTTTCGCTAACGTATGGAGCTTTACCAGGAAATTACCAGCCGTCATTGTCTTCTGATCGTATTTCATTGTCTCTAACTTTATTAAGTGCAATTCAGTGAGATTTGGATTGTTAAAATGTGCCCCTGGTGAAATTAAGCTCTGCTCAAAATTATCGCGAACTGCTTGCTCAAGTGTTAAATAGTATTGTAATGCCTCACCAGCTAGGTGTAACTGCAGATAGCCACTTCTCTGTGCGTTCACTACATTTGCTACATCTACTACTCTCCTCAGCTGAGATTCAAATTCGCTCCAATTCTCATTAAGAAGACCACTAAACTTAGTTAGGGAGACGTTTGAATGTGGATTTGCCATTACTTAAGTGTTTTTTTTGTATTAAAGCCAAGGTTTCAATGCAAGTGCAGTGTCTCAGGTGTTGTTTTAATCTGACTCCGTTTATCCGTGGATTCTTATGCTATAAAACTTAAATCTTAACTTGGGTATTCTAGATGGTCAGCAGATTGGACTTAATTATTTTTATGTGCCAAAAAAACTGGACTTTACAAGCTATTATGGTCACTTCACTTATGCTGCTTTTCTTAACTTTAAATTAGTTTTTACTCCGGTTTTAAACTTGCCAGAGTTACGTTTCGCTTAGATCTCATCAAAGTTTTGCAAAAGAAAGCACTGAATGAACATGATAGATGAAAACAGTTTTGGATCAGGGTAGAGTTAGCGAAACCATTACAACGTTATATCAAAGGTAGTTAAGCTTACATTTGTGCTAAGATCGACCAGAAAAAGCTCGCTACTGTGTCGAAAATAGGGTTGGTTTTATGATAAAACAAAAACAATCAATTCATCTGCATCAACTCACGAAACCCTGATTGGTGCTCACGTACATCAATTGGTTCCATTCTGCTTGCCATCACGAAATTGATTCCACTTGAAACTGATTCCATTTGAAATTGGCCACTTGAAACTGATTCCATTTGAAATTGGCCACTTGAAACCACTAAGAGCACTCTTGCCAAAACTCTGTCTGCCGCTCAAAATATTTCAGCCGGACGTCTGCTCGTCCCACTGATCCAGATGGCTGTTCAGATGTTGATCCGGCGTTGATCGTCACAATTTGATGAGGTTCGGTCAATATTTTGTTGTTATTCGGGAATATAATAGAAAATTTGCAAATTTATCGAAGTTTATTAAAGATTTCTCAAAGTTATTTCAACAATTTTTCCTTCGCTGTCACCATCTAATAAGTCTACTTTCAAGACTTGAGGTGTTTCAGGATGCGCAGGCGAGTTTTCAACAAAACTGATCAATAGAAGTTACAATTTCCGAATGATACCCTTTTAGTAAGTATTTTTACACAACATCTATAAATGTTACATCATTTTCATTATTAAACAGCTTTTCGGTTAAACTAATTTGATAGATCAAGGTTTGTATGGTTGAATAATGTTACAATGAAAAATCACATACTTTAGACATATAAAACTAGTTTTGGGTTAAAGAGTTTTGTTTATCGGCATTCCGTTCTTGTTTGCTTCAAAAGGTACGACTGTCTAAATATCATTTCTAAAGTTCAAATCCTTTAAGTTCAATCAAAGTTCATTGATATTTACTTAGGACGCGCAAGCCGTCCGACAATTAGCCTTCGAGCTTTCAAGTTCTGTTTAGCGGCAGCGTCCGCGAAATCTACACTAAGAGCCAACTGAAGCTCTAAGACAGGTGTTCAGACTGAAATCGGGATTTAGCAGCTTTTGGCATTTTCAAAGACATGGAGTCTACTTAAATTGCTCAAGCGAACGGAACAATGATATAGAAAACAGTCCAAAGATTGATTAAAAAATTCTGCGTAAAAAACAGCCCGAACACCTAGAAACGAAAAGATTGTACTACCTACAAACGTTACACCAATCTTATCTCATCACACTTTTCGCAATCCCCACCTAACATTTAATAATTATGTAAGGCTAACATTAACACTGCGAAACGTACTCTAGAAAAGTTGACACTTCAGGTGGGCTCATAACTGCGCTACCGACCTTATGTCATCCTTACATTAAACTTCGAAGTTATTGAGTTTGTAAGTCAGTTATTTGGTGAGGCAGGTCATTTGTTAGTAAGATGACTGCTTGAGCTTTTAAATTTAAAACAAAACAACAGCGGTAGAATACCGGAAACTTCTCGAAAAAGTGGTGCAATCTAAACGCCTAACTAAAGTACCTGGGGGTAGGTGTGGTTGAAGGGTGTAAGTGGGTGTTGTGTAAGTCAACACTCGAAAACAAAAGTCAACATTCAAAAAGAAATGTCAAATTTCAAGCCATGCACAAAATTTGTTCAGCTAACAAACATACATCGACTAACTTCGGATGAATTGCTCGAACGACAGGCGGGGCGCAATTTAAATTGAAAAAGATAAAACTAGAACATTTTAAGTGAGCCAAAAAACCCGGCCCGGTTGCTTAGATCCGGGACCTTCTGGATGGCTACACCGGCTTTGCTACTTCGTCGCTTACAATCTCCTTTATGTGAGCTAAACATTTTATTTCAGAATGAGAGCAATTGAATTCACGCAATGCAGAAGTCAAGGGTCAATGGTGGGGCAACGGTGGAAGTGAAGTTTTTAGCTCCACGGGGCCCTTACGGCCAGAACGATGTGCAGGGGTGGGGATTGCAAAGAGAGGGGGCTGATGTGGGGGAGGGGGTTGAGTGTACGGGGGGGGGGGGGGTCAACCTGTATGCTGTGAATCACATACTTGGAGACTAGTAGGCTGAAAGGCTCTAAGATCACTTGATGCCGAGTGTGCGCTACCTGTTTATCCCGTTTTTGAGGACGAAACATCAAATGCGTCAGACGAAAAATCTGTCAAGTGAAAAATTGCATTAAAACAGACCAACAGGACTAATATAATTGCTAAAAACTTCGTTTGAGAGCAATTAATTAGAAATTTAATTTTGTTTGCTCCTTTTTTGTTGCTTTAGGTATCGATGGTCCGAAATAGATTTTTTGACATTTTTGACTGGCACAAAGTTCCGAGCCTCAAATAAATTTGGAATTGGAACAAAGTATCTCCATTCACAATAGATTGAACCCAGATTTTAAAGCTATTAATCACTTCATCATCTCGCCAGAAATCTGCATGGAGTTCTGGACAAAATTCTGGGCGAGCGCGGCGGTGGAGTCAAAACCGAAATGCATTTCCACATAACTACACTTACACCAAGCAACAAAATACAATTTATTTGAAAATTAACCTGGCTGGAGCTATTTTAAATCGTCTGTCGCTCTTATACTCTGGTTCTCTGAAATTTCCATTGCGATCTAGGGCTTCCATTCCTTCAAACTCAAACATTTCATTGCATGCGTTGGACTGCATCGCTCTAAAACTTCCTGTAGATCCCAAATTCAACCGAGAAAATTCATACTCGTCTTCATAAAAATTGGTATACAGTTCGTTTACTTCTTCGGTGTATTCCATTGGTTCTTCCTTGATGGCCATCGAAGAGAATTCCCAGTCAACCGGTGACTTGATGCATCTTTGAGATACAGGTTTAACAGATTCGATGGGTTTTTGGCCACCATTACTTTGCAAAAAGTTGCGAAAACTCTCTGCAACGTTACCAAATTGCATAACTTTGAGTTGATTTGTACTAAGTGCTAAAGCAAAGCAAATTGAAAAACTTCATTAACCAACTGAAAATAAAACATTATACAGCTGGCAAAATTCAAATAAGCAAAACACCAACTTAGTTGTAAGTGAGATGATCATTACTAGCTAAACCCAGTACACAGTTTGCAGCAGCAATTGTATGCATATTGAAAGGAAATCGTAAGTGAAGTTCAGTTTCCATTAAGATCGGTTCCTAATTATCGTCGACTACTTTGTTAATCATTGTTATGCTCATTAATACTTTTAGGGTTATATCAACAAGTGAATTATAGGAAAAGCTGGTTGCGAATCGCCATCATAATCAGGATAATTTGAACTGATATCAATATCCAACTTACTTCAGTCGCGGCGAAATGAGCGTCAACTGTGGCTGTTTAACAATCCTTTGAAATTTTGTATGAACCTTGTACGCATTACACCGGGAGTCATATATGATCTTGTATGATTACCGGGAATCGTACAAGACCTTGTTTGATTACCGGGAATCATATATGATTGTGTATGATTACCGGGAATCGTATAAGACCTTGTATGATTACCGGAAATCATATATGATCTTGTATGATTAGAGGGAATCATATATGACATTGTATGATTACCGGGAATCATTAATGATCTTGTATGATTACCGGGAATCGTATAAGACCTTGTATGATTACCGGGAATCATATATGATCTTGCATGATTACCGGGAATCGTATAAGACCTTGTATGATTACCGGGAATCATATATGATCTTGTATGATTACCGGGAATCAGATAAGACCCTGTATGATTACCGTGAATCATATATAATCTGGTATGATTACCGGGAATCAGATAAGACCCTGTATGATTACCGTGAATCATATATAATCTGGTATGATTACCGGGAATCATATATAATCTTGTATGATTACCGGTAATCATTTATGATCTTGTATGATTACAGGAAATCATATATGATCTTGTATGATTACCGGGAATCAGATAAGACCCTGTATGATTACCGTGACTCATATATAATCTGGTATGATTACCGGGAATCATATATAATCTTGTATGATTACCGGTAATCATTTATGATCTTGTATGATTACAGGAAATCATATATGATCTTGTATGATTACCGGGAATCATATATGATCTTGTATGATTACCGGGAATCATATATGATCTTGTATGATTACCGGGAATAATATATGATCTTGTATGATTACCGGGAATCGAATAAGACCTTGTATGATTACCGTGAATCGTATATGATCTGGTATGATTACCGGGAATCATATATGATCTGGTATGATTACCGTGAATCATATATGATCTGGTATGATTACTGGGAATCATATATGATCTGGTATGGTTACCGGGAATCATATATGATCTTGTATGATTACCGGGAATCATATATGATCTTGTATGATTACCGGGAATCGTATAAGACGTTGTATGATTACCGGGAATCATATATGATCTTGTATGATTACCGGGAATCAGATAAGACCTTGTATGATTACCGGGAAACATATATAACCTTGTAAGATTACCGAGATTTTTGTATGACCGGCAACCCGGGTAGCTCTTAAATCAGACATTCCAGTAATCATCACATTAAGGCTCGGATATCAAATTAGAACTCAAACCCTATAATCCGAAATTATTCCAAAGTTAACAACTTTCTCAACAGCTCATATTAAGTGATATCAACTTCGGTTAAGAATTTACCTAGTAATAATGATCAAATCCCAACTATTACATTCAAAAGGTACACTTTTGCAAAAAACATGCACTCTGAGGCTTTTGTGGACAACAGCGACAAAAACAGCGGCAATAAGCCTAAAATTTATTTCTCGAAAATGTCCATTAATTACTTGGGAAAACGTTTGGAACTCAAATTTGTCGTTTTAATCCGAAATTAGAAACTTAGGGCCTTTTATGCAAAATTTTTATAAATAAGATTTACTTGATTTACGTCTAATTGACACGTTAAGAGCAATCGTGGAGAAGTGACAAATTCGAGTAAATTTACTCAAGCAAATGTACTTTTTGCAACGTAATGATTACTTTGATGATTAATTTTGCAACAAATTAAATTATATTTTGAAAAGGCAGAAGCAGTATTCAGTTATATAAATATATGTATATGGTACAGAAATTTTCATATATAGTCGCAGTGAATGTGATTTGGCCATAGTATCTCATTGTAAATACCATAGTAGTTAATCGCTGCAGGTGTTCAAACAAGAATCATTGGATCATGTTATCGCCACATCGCTCGTTCTGTCAAAGAATTGTGGATCAAATTTGTGAAAGGAAAAATTGTTCATGCAACTGCGAACTGACTCATTTGCTCAACTGGATTACAGATTTCTCAAAATTGGCGCAATTGACGAAAACTCGTGAATTAACTCACAAATCAAGATTCTACACTTGAATTTTTTTTACAAATAACCTTTTGCGCCGGCATACCTAATTGACGAAAGAGTTAATTTAGTTCATATCAATTTGTGGCTTCTTTGTACATGATCCAATCGATATTTAAACAAGATCTAACTCATGTCTTCTATGCAATCTATCGATTTTGCCATGCTCAATCATTAACCAATCAATCAAGTCAATTAGATGATAAGATGATATCAATTGCCTTCTGGAATAATACTTGGAGAATATATGTTTAAAAACTACTTTCATCGTAAAATGAAGAATTTAATTGCAAAAAGAATCTTTCATATTTTCGTCACAAACCCAGACCGGCCTCTGAGAAAATTTTAATATCAGCAAATTGTAGTAACATTCGATGTCCAACCGCGGAGAATTGGTTAGTGACAAAAACTAAAACCAGAATTTTACGACAAATCGTCCTCGTCATAGTCCACATTACTAGCTGGTGGCACGTTACTGTTCCCTAGACCCCCCGATGACTCACTGAACCCGTCTCCGGCACCCGAATGCGAATTCTGACCAGTTGCAGTGGGAGGCGGCAAAGTCCTCTTGATCTTAAGAAGCAGTGACGTCAGCCATTCGTCCATGCGTGAAATCTTATCGAACTCTTTCACATGATGCGTGAACTCATCTGTGTTTTCATTCTGAACATCTGAGATTAAGCTCAAACATAATTTGTACTCCCTTGAATCTTTAAACGCAGGATGTATTTCGCCATATTTCTCAACACATTGCTGTGCTCTAATGTGGTCGACCGCAAGAGCGCATAAAACTGCTTTGAAAAAATGGTCCTTTGCTCCGTATTTCAGCAAAGCATTGTCGACACATTTTGCACCGATTTCCGCAAACAGCGCAATTGCCTTTTCAAATTGGTCTAACTTAGCTGCTATGTGTGCGACCTTCAGATAACACTTATTGGCTGCGGAAGTTGATTCTTCACCTTTGTAAAAATCTCCAGCCTGAGTGTACATTTGAAGCGCTTTTTCTTGATCCATGACTTTAGTTTCGTAAATTTCGGCAGCTGTTGTCAAATGCTTTGCTGCTATTGAGAAGCGACCCATGTCTACATAAATTTCAACAGCCATTCTGTAACATTCGATTGCCTGCTCGTAATCAATTTTGAGGTAACACAAGGCTGCATCGACGTAATTGGTGGCAGCTTCGTGTTTGTGTTCGCCAGTTGACTTTAGTTTGGCACTGGAGCAGAATGCATTGCCAGCTTTGTCCCACTTTTGAGCTACTTTGTAGCAATTGCCTGCCTTTATGTAAAACTCGCAGGCCTGTTCGGAAGAATCGTTGCCTCCACTCATCAATTTACTCAGGAAACCTATAAAAAAAACAGCATTAATCAGCGTACGAATATAGAAAACTGTCCTTCTGCTCAAAAGTAGGAGCATTTTAACGATGAAGTTTCATCTGTAAGCAAACTTGAATAAAATAACTAACGCAATTAAACCAATTATAAATCCTTACATCAATTTGTTCACCATATTATAAAAATCTGACGCGCATCCAATTATAAAAATCTGACATCAGACAGATCAGTCGCAGAATCACGCTGCGACCCTATATTGATAATGTCCAATTGCTTAATTTAATTTTCTCGAGTATAACACTAGTGATAACTGACCTTTTCCTCCCTTTAGCTTTTTGGAGGCCTCCTCCATATGTCTGTCTCCGGCCGCCTCTTGGTCGGCCATATCTATCTGAAATATAATTTGAAATGCCTCATAATTAACATCAAAATAGCAGCAGATTCAAAACGCAATGCCAGCTAAGAGGTCAAAACAAACCTCTTGTACTACCTGAAAGAATTCAAAATTTGATTTGCAAAATCTGATTTGAGCATCACATTACAGATGATAAAAAAGTTCACGAAAAAAAATCAGCACGAAAAGTCATAAAAAATAATCGAAAGAACTGAATAAAAACACTTGATAAATACTGACTTTACCAGCAGACCAATTGAACATTACAAGCCAATGGTTCAGGTATTGCAAACCCATGCGTCGCATCATTAATTTTGCAGCTGGAAAAACCTGACTGGGGACAATCGGAGTCAAAAACGACAAAACCTTATCAAAAATTTCAAAAACTGAGTTAAAAAAAATTTGCGAAAAATAATGAATATACAGTTTTCACTCCATTTTTATGCTGTGGAAATCAACTAATTAACTCAAGCTCAATTGAAAAGATTCCGATGGCACAAATGTGAAAAAAACTATCATTACAAAAACAAAAAACAAAAGCAAACGAAGATGCTCAATTCACTAAAATTCTTGTTTACGTTTCAGTCTTATCGATACCTTTATCTCAAAAAATTAAAAATCCCTGAATTGCAAAAATCTGAAGAACATTGACTAACGTCGATCCATTACGCACAAAAACTCAACAAAATTACAAAAAAAACTTCAGCATTTTGGGTTCGAAGTCTTCAAAAACTGACGTTGCCGCCTTAAATTAGGGCCTTCCAAGCAACTTCAGCACATTAAGAAATTGGAAGACTGATAGAACCGGTTTAGTGACCCTAATGCAATTTAATGTCCCCCAGGCGTTGCCTGTTTCTGAAAGTCATAGAAAACAAAATTTAAACATTTTCCAAAACTAGCCGGAATGACTCTGGAAGCAACTCTCATGCGTCTTCGCCGAAAAAAACTAACCATTCAAAAACTAGCGTCTATTGGCAGAACTCATTAAAGTGGAGAAAATACATTAATATGTAAAAAAATTTAGTAAACAAAAAATTAAGAAAAATCAATAACTTCTTCAAACAGAGTAAGTATGAATTCCGTAAAATTTGCGATGTGTAAAAAATTGAATTGTCGAGTCTGAGTAGCAACACCTATAAAATAATTCTACATTAGATACGGAAGAAGAAAAGCTATTGGCAAATGCCTAAATCAAAGGCAATAGAAAAAACATAAGAACGAAAACAGACAAAAATTTTATTACAATTGCCCTTTTTTAAAAAACACAACTCATAGTTAAAATCTATCAAATGGAAAGAAAAACTAAACCCCTGAAATAAATAGGATCAACCATAGAACTCCTCAGATGCTAAAAAACTGGAATAGGATTAGAAAAAAAAACTGAACATAGTCGACTATCGTCGGGCGAACTGCTCTCAAACA
Source organism: Convolutriloba macropyga (assembly GCF_964194025.1). Classification (NCBI taxonomy): domain Eukaryota; kingdom Metazoa; phylum Xenacoelomorpha; order Acoela; family Convolutidae; genus Convolutriloba; species Convolutriloba macropyga. Next base: position 71,063,217 of record NC_134470.1, read on the forward strand.
ACCGGCGAGCAGTTCGCTTCGTCAGTAGCTAGCCATGGTTAGGAGGGGATATATTTAGCTTATTTGAAGGGGCGCGAGGTGAGCGCAGCGGTGGGGGTACAACAGTGGGGGACAACGGTAGGAGGGAGATCTTTGGTTGCATGGGGCACTTGCGGCCTGAACGATGTCCAGGGGTGGGGATTGGGGGAGGGGGCAGGCTGCTGTGGGGGCGCGGGTGATGATTGGCTCTTTATTTTCGCTTAGTACATGTGTTCATTTATTTCATTTAGTACATAAAAATATTCTCAACTTGAATTAGGATATCTCGAGTTAACGATACATATATGTTCGACAATATAATCAGAATAAGAAATACAAAGAAAAGCGAAAAACCCATGAAGTTAAAAACCAGTTATTTGTTCCAATAAAGCAATAGAATAAGAGGAGACTCAGAACTCAGGCAAATGAGTTAAAAAAATCAAAAAAAGACAGAACAAGCAGAAATTTGACCAAAATTGGCGATTTTTCTTGGACAAGAATAACTTATTGCAACCAATCGAACCTCAAGACTGCCAAAGCCACCAAAAACATGAACTGTAATCAGCAACGTCACTGTAGAACGGAAAAATTTGAAGAACACAAAATTAATCAGACAGAGTGCCAGAAAAAAGATACAAAAGCTTCGTAGATCTCCTTAAGTAACAAGCGTCTATTCAAATCCAACAAAACGCAGTAAAACATAACCGACTGAAGTCGGGCGAATTGCTCTCAAACTAGCGGTTGGCTACGTCAATAGCTAGCCACGATTTAGTGAGACTATATTTAATTCAATTGAAGGGGCGTGAGTTAAGCGCAGCGGGGAGGGGAGTTGGGGTGCATCAGTGGGGGGCAACTTTTTAGGACCACCCTTCAAACCATAAATATAAGTCTCCAAGTTTCTGTGAATTGCGCACTTGGAGATTAGTGAGCTGAAACGCTCTATGATAACTTAATGCCCACTGAGCGGCACCTCTTAATCCTGTTTCTGAGATCGCAAAATCACATGGACCTGACAAAAAATGGCATAAAAATAAATTATTATAAATGGTAAACTTCGTTTGAGAGCAATTAATAATGATTTATCAGAAAGTGCTAGTTAAGTATTTTATGATAAAACAATACTACCATAATTCACGTCAATGAGGGTAATGGACGATTACATCACACCACATAACAGCAGCTGAAGTGTGGCATCAAAAGAGGTAAGTAAAGAGAGCAAGAAAGTGTGAGAGATAAAAGTTGAACGAGAAAGAAATCCCAATCGACACAGAGAGAGAGAGAGAGAGTTAGGAAGATTTTCCTAGAAGGAATTCAACTCTCTGAGTTCTAGTTTTCTAGCCTTGTCGTAACAAAATCATATAGAACAATGAAAAAACTTAAAAAGTTTCCTGATTCCGAGGTGGAAAAAATGTTCAAAACCATTTTTTGTGTCTGGAGTTCTGTCATTTAACGCATCTGCCAGACTAAATAGGTTTCGTCGGCCAGTAATGATATTTAAACTCAGAATAGGACAAAAAGTTGAATAAATTTAAGAAAAAACAATTGAATTATCCTAACAATTTAATATACTCATTAACTAAAGCACAAGCCTTTAAAGAGATCTATTTGCCACTAAAGGTGATTATGAAAAATGCTTCAGAAAAATGAAACGTGCGAAATTAAAAGATTTCTAAATTTTGCAGTGATAAGACGTTCAAGACCATCTTTTGTCGCTTGAGTTCTGTTATGTAGACAGACCATCTGAACGACTTAATAGGTTTCGTTGGCCTGTAGTAAAGATCGTTGAACTCAGAAAATGGCAAAAAATATCAAAAAGTTCTGATCACGCGAAAGTTTGTGATAAAAAATAACTTCAGAACCATTTCATTTTCTCCAGTGACTATCTAGTATTCCTATTTCAAGAATTAAAGTTTCACTGGCTCATAAAGATCCATAAACTCGGAACAAGAGTTTTCAGAAAACTTGAAAAATAAAATTTTATCAAAAAATTACTAAAACCCGTGTCATTAAAATATTTAAAACCATTCCAGAAAATTAAAACTATGCAGCAGACTGTTACCAAACCTTGGAGAAGGTCCCTGGGCACCTATTGCTGGATAATCACAAAAAAATTTAAAAAAATTAAAATTGAAAATATTGCCAAAATTTTTCGAAAACAATTGCTACAATCTTTCCACTAATTTTTTATCAATACCTAAAAGAGGTTTTCCGAGCCCTGGGGCTAAAAAACCTGAAAAATGATAATGTCATAAAAAACTGCCAGTTTTGTCAAAAAATGTTATAAAATTCGTGATGTTTAAATTAAAATCTTGAAAAACAATCCATTACATCAAGAAACTATAGAGTAACCTATTATAAAACACAAGTCAAGGATTTATATTGGCCAATAACAAATATAGTACCTTATAATCAAATCCTTCATGAGGTTTTCTGGCCCCTGGGTAAAAAAAAATCAAAGAAAGGAAAAAAAATTTGAAAATTTCAAGATTTGAAAAATGCAAAAATTTGTGATGTTAAAATGTTGAAAACAATTCCTTTACCATTAGAAACTATGCAGCAGCCTATCATCGAACCGTAGAGGAGCATTCTTGACACCTAGCGCTGATAAAACTCAAAAATGGCAAAAATTTTCAAAAAGCTTGAAAAAATTGTGAAAAACAGTAAAAATTTGCGCAATTTTGTTTGGATTACCAAAACATATAGCTCAAAAGGTCATAAAAAGTAATTGCGTCTTGAAGAAGACCATTATCAACCTTAACCAGCCTCAATTGACTGGTCCAACAAAAAATCGAAAAACTGCGAAGAAACACGAAAAACCAACATTTTGGGCTCAAAAATTCCTAAAAACGAACTTTAAACCTTAAACTACGGCTTTTTCAGTAGCTTCAACACACTAAGCACTTGAAGGATTACTAAACAAAGCTAAGGGCCTCTAAAAAACTTAATGCCCGCTTGGCACTTCCAACAGGAGACTAACAGGACTAATATAATTGATAAAAACTTCGTTTGAGAGCAATTTAAAATAGCATCCAACCGGACAAAAATAGCACCAAAATTGCTCCTCAAAGTCTAATATTTTTATTAGATACTCAAAAAGACCCCAAACGCACTAATAGTAGTTCAGATGCTTGAGAAAAACACCGTTATCTGATAAAATTGAGTTAAAATAGGAAAAACCTGATTCAAAAAAGCCGCATGTTACTGCAAAAAATTCTCTGAGCAAAATTTTTCCACCTACATTTCTCGCGCTCTCTCTGTCTCTCTTTCTCAGAAAAATGCATGAACCAAAACCACTCCAAATTCTCTCTGCTTTTATTCGGCAGACTGGCCTGATCACTTCTTCCGCTCACTTCATTTGACTTCCTTTAAAAAACAACCTCTAATATAAAAGTCACTGATTTTAAAAAACTAGATCAACATTTCTCAACTTCGAGTCGTAAAAAAGCGCCCCAATACAAGTTAAACTTTTTGAATTGTAAAAACCCAAGAGGAGGCCAATAATATCCCCACTTCGTGGCAATTAAAATAGATCGAGGCCTCAAACAGTTTTCTGATTAACCATTAACCACAACTGATCCTAACAACTCCAATTAGACGTCAGCGGTCATTTCAAGAGGTCAAATCGGTTGAGGAAAAATGTTATTTTATGAGAATGAAAGCAACAACAGTGGAAACATCAAACCCAGTTGAATAACGCCGCCAACTGGTAGTAAAATTTTACCCCTCAAAAAGTCCTAAAAATGAACTTTTAACCTTAAACTACGGCTTTCCCAGAAACTTCACCACACTAAGCACTTGAAGGAATACTAAACACGGCTAAGGGCCTCTAATGAAACTTAATCTCCGCTGGGCGCTACCTGTTTATCCCGTCGGGGATAAGGACGCAAAAGTGAAATGGGTCAGACGAAAAATCGATTATGCGAAAAAATCACATAAACCTACAGGATTAACATACGTGCTAGAAACTTCGCTTGAGAGCAATTAAAACAGGGCAAAAAAAGCACAGCATCCAACAGGGCAAAAAAAAGCACACAATTGCTCCCAAAATTTTTATTAGATGCTCAAAATGGCCCCAAACGCACTAATAGTAGTTTAGATGATTGAGACAAACGCCGTTATCCGAGTTAAAACCGGAAAAACCTGTTTCGAAAAAGCCCCATGTGACCACAAAAAATTCTCTCTGAGCGAAATTTTTCCCGCCTACGTTTCTTGCTCTCTCTCTCTCTCTCAAAATATTGCATGAACGAAAACCACTCTATATTCTCTCTCTGTTTTTGACTTTCATTCGGCAGACTGACCTGAACACTTTTTTCGCTCGCTTCATTTGGCTTCCTTTAAAAACGACCTCTAACATAGATGTCACCGATTTAAAAAAAGCGCCCCAATACAATTCAGATTCTTTGAATTGTAAAAACCCAGGAGAAGGCCAATAATAGCCCAGCTATCACTTCGTGGCTATTAAAAAGAAATCTAGAGCACAAACAGTTTTCTGATTTACCATTAACCTCCACTGATCCTAATAACTCCAATTAGATGTCAGCAGTCATTTCAAGAGGTCATGTCAAATCGGTGGAGAAAAACGTTATTTGACGAGAATGAAAGCAAAAACTGTAGAAACACATGAAACTCAGTTGAATAACGCCGCCAACTGGTAGTAAAATTTTACCCCATTAAAAACACGTTTTTGTCATTTCGTCCCGAACTGCAATAGAAGCTGGAAGCAGCTAATGTTTGCGGATTTGAAAAAACGAGATCTGCTATTCAAAACAATGCACCCACAATTTCTAATTCAGTAGGTCAGAGACTTTAAGAAAAAAGTCGTGTTACCAAGATCAGAACAAATATATTGAAGAAAAAATCATGTAACAAATTTCGATTTATTTAATTTTCATTTTTTTCTTCTTAATTCCCATTTTGCTGCCCTTAGTAGCGTAGGAAGAGCCCATATTCATTTTGTTCTTCTTGGCTTTAAAGTTGCCTACTACTGCTTCGCTGTCTTTGTCATCGTCCAGGTCTTCATTGTCACTACCTCTGCCTCCTTTCACTCGTTTGCTTCCTTTGGTCTCTTCTAATTCTTTCATCTGTCTCTTAGCCATCACCTATAACACATCATAAATACCGCTCGAAACAATAAAATGCCTTTGCCTTATATTTTGGCTAATCAATAATTATGCTGACCTGTGCTTCAGAAACCCTCTCCATGAATTGCATGGCCTCCTGTTCGTTCACACCAGGATACAAATCCAGCTTCCTGTTAATGACGTCATGCTCCAGCCTGAGGTAGAGTTCAATGTCATATTGGGTCACTACTGTGACTGCCTTACCCGCTCTTCCTGCACGTGCTGTTCTACCCACTCTGTGGATGTAGTCCTAAAATAGCATTTTATTTTGAAAAGTCTGATTTTAATAACGAATTAGAGCAACAATTTTGTATTACATCTCTTGCAAAAAATAACATAGTTAAGTCAACACTGAATTTGGGACGAAATTCTCAGCGGTGCATAAAAATTTGATATAATCGTTAAGGAAAAAATTTGATCACGCCAAAAATTGAAGGAAAAAATTTGATCACGCCAAAAATCGGGTCATGCTGAAGAAACTGGGAATCGTAATAAAGAAATAAGAGTACCCAAATATTTACTACAAACTTTTTTAACAGGCACCTTAAAAACCAAAACTACCGGAAAATGATCAATAAAGCTTCACTCCTCAATTGATTATAGATGTTGAATAAATCAATTAATGCTGAAAATCACGATAGAAAAATATTGCTAGCCTTAGACTGAGAAGGAATGTCAAAATTGATCACGACATCAACATGAGGAATATCGAGACCTCTTGAGGCGACATCTGTTGCCAGTAAAATTGAGCGAGACTTCGCTTTGAACTTATTCAAAGCGCCCAAACGCTTGCTCTGGTTCATTTGACCATGAAGTGGTATAGCTGTGAAACCCAAATTGCGTAATAATAATGCCACCCTTTGAGTATTAGCGCAAGTGGCACAAAAAATGATAATAGATTGACCTTGCAGTTCGTTAACGAGGTAAACTAGGTAACAATCTTTGTATTTTGAAGGTATGAACAGATAATATTGCAACAGTTTCTCTACAGTTTGATATTTAGAGCTGACTTCACACTTGACTGGATCTGTTAATGATGCTCGCTCTAATTTTTGAACTTTCTTTGTCATTGTAGCTGAGAACAGGTAAGTTGTTCTTTCTTTTGGACAAACAGCCAAGATTTTCTCGAGTTCTTTCTCGAAATCGGAATTGAGGATTCGATCAGCTTCGTCCATGACGAGATGTTTGATTGTTTTGAGGGAGAATCCCTTCGTATTTTCTAGGTGATCAACAAGCCGACCTGTAAACAAACCAAGAATTTGGAAAGCTCAGACCTACATCACCTAGCTCGCACAGCTCCTTAAAAACGACCAAGAGCAATATGCCTCATACATTTTCAGATCTTGATGCGTAGCACTAATAGATATTATGAAATATTGATGTACTTTTTGACACTAATGTTATGACTCAACCGTCGCTCGTCAATTTGAATCACAAAATCCTTACGATTTCGCGCATCCCTTCAAAGTGACGTTTTGAATCTTCGTCACACAATTCAACGCTCATGCAGGAAAAAGGCATTGTACAGATCCATAAGATGGTGATCCCAAAATGAGGATTTTGTTTCACGAACCAGGTGTTGCAATGATGATGTGCGGTCTCTTTGCAAGCTGTAAACTCTGTGTCATTTGGTCCACTCCTCCAACAATAACCACACTTTTAACCCCAAACGCACTGCCAAGTGCCTCGAAGTGCTCCGAGATCTGGAAGGCCAACTCACGAGTCGGTGTGAGGATAAGGGCAAACAACTTTTGGCTCTTCTCTAAAAGATCCTGAAACAACAGTCAAACTATTGCGATAGCGTCAAGTTAAACAACACATCTAGTAAAATAAAATCAATATTTTATAGAATTATTTTATAGTTTGTAGAACTGAAAATGCCAAACTTTTGAATGACATATATCAACTCTTCAAGTCTTCTATTCAAATACTGGTGTTTTAAGATATAAAACCAATATTTTTCAGTTAACAAAGAGCATAAGAAGCAACAAGAACCAAAAATGTCCGGCTTCAGAAACGCTTCTGCCAATTTCTATTACTGCATCGATCGAAGAGATCGTCGAGAGTCCGTAGACGCAATTCCAAGTTAAATCGGGGAAGCTCGCCATTGACATTTATTGGAGGAATGAACGAGGGGAGTCCAAATCACCAGTTGGAGGAGGGTGGACGGTGGGGTAGAGGGAGGGGGTGAGTGGGTGGAGGGAGGTGGTGAGCGGGGTGGAGGCGTTGAAAGGGGTTGAGTCGGGGGGTGGGGGGTAGAGTGTGGGGGGAGGACAAACATTAAGAACCGCCCTTCAGAACATGAATTTGTCTCCTCAAACAGTTTTGGTGAAATGCGTCCTTAGAGAACCCAGGGTACGATTTCATCGGTCACTAAAACTTCAAGGCAGAGCCTTAGTTTGAAAGATTGAACTTAGACGGAAGTAAAGTCTAATTCTTTTGCCCTAAACTTAAGAGTCCTAATTTAGGACACTAAGTTTAGGGCAAAAATAGACTTAGTTAGAAATTCAACTTTTGACACTTGAATCACACCACTATAAATATTTGGCTGCTTTGCTATCGGAGGTTTGGTTTATTTCAACTCCTGTATATTTTTAAGAAAAACTTTCCTTCACTAATCACCAAAATTGTATTTTTAACTTTAATTTCAAATGAAATTCAAGTTTTGTACCATTTGGTTCTCTAAATACGTTAGAACAAAATCTTAGTCCCCCTGAGGCCTTGTGCCCAGCAGTCGCGCGACTAAGAGTTTGTTCTAACATAAACTTGGAGACAAGTAAGACGGAAGGCTCGAACACAACCTACTGCCCGGGCTTCTCTTCATACCGTTTTGAGGACGAAAAATTAAAAACGTCACACAAAAAATTACATAAACATAGCTGGCAGATTGCCAGAAAATAGCCGCAATAGCTTTGTAGATCTGCAGTCTCTAAAAAACAGTAAAGAAAGACCCAAAAAATTCATTTTTCATTAAAGGCTGATATGTTATATTTTCATTAAAAATCTGTATAAGTTTTTGCTGCATGTAATAGCTGCTCTCTAATAACCTTCATTAAGAGTGACACACACCCATTTGACCTTATCCCTTTGAATTAAAGTAAACAAAAGTCAATTTCAAAGTGAGGTAGTCATTTTTGTGAAGTCAAGTGTGACCAAAAATTTAATCACGCAAATGAACAAAAACTCGCTCCACTAAGAGCAAAAATGACGTCACGCACGCACTTCAGTTGAAATTGCATGAACGAATAAACAAAAAGCAGATTTGAAGTGGTTGCGACGTCATATGGTCGTAACAAAAATCGCGACGACGAAATAAAAAAAAACCAAGAGAAGGCCAATAATAGCCCCAGCTATCGCTGTGCGGCTATTAAAAAAGACCACAGGACTAATATAATTGCTGCAAACTTCTCTTAATGGCAATTAACAATCTTTCTCAAATTAGACGGGGTTCAGAACAAAATTATCCCTAAGCATGACAGTCCAATCTGATGCAAATCAAAGGCATGGTTATATGCATTTGCCAAAGAGTACTTTCTAACAGTTCATTTGAGTGAAAGGTAACAACTGTAGCATATTTAGTGGAATCCAAGAGACAATCTGAGAAAATCTAGAGTCCGCGAATAATTTCCCAGGCTGCATTTTAAAAGTTGAAGGTCGTCAAAATTACTCAATTAAATAGCTGGCAGATCACCTGAGCGAATGATGTTGAGATAATTAAAGGGTAACAAAAAAATGTCAAAAAGAATCCTATTATAGTCACTGATTCCTTTTATTGGGTAGATATGCTGAAAGTTTTCATCTAAAAATTTGCATTATCTCTAATACACTTTGAAAACTCAAACTTAAAATCCATTCTGTTGAAAAAAATAAGGTAAAGGTAAACCCAAACAGTAAAACAAGTTGCGGAACATGAAAACCGTGAACAAAGCGTCCAACCAATTACGACCAGTCCATAACAACAAAAATTGCCAAAAACTAAACAAAACCAACACCTGGACACAAAATCGAAAACAAATTAGACAACAGAAACTTCTCTCAGAAACTTATATTTTTCAAACCACTCTAGGAATTGGTTCTATATTTCACGACGAAAAAATTCTTCACTTTTTCGGCGTGACTAAAATCTCATGTTCCAAAGAGTTCGAATTTGACTTCACATAGACGTCTACTATTACCAAATTTTGCGTAGATCTTCTTGCTATATATAGAATTCCAGCAAAAACTTGAGCTTAAGACCTACACAGGGAGTACTAAGAAGCGCTCACTTGAAATAAGAAGCATGTTGAAATACTAATTTTTCACAAATTGAAAAATTGTTTTCACGTTACTTCACAAGAATGCATCAGTAAAATCTCAGGTTTTTCTGTCATGAATTAAGTGTCTGTTAAAATTTCTGTCGCTATAGAGAGTGTGCTGTGCTTTAAAAACTTTTAATTAAATTTTGCTGCATCTCTCACATGCAAATTGAACAGTTCACGCATCGAATTGAACATAGCTGGCAGATTGCCAGAAAAAAGCCGCAAAAGCTTCGTAGATCTGCAGTCTCGATAAAATAGTAAAAAAGAGACCAAAAAAATTCGTCTTTTCATTGAAGGCTGATATGTTATATTTTGATAAAAAAGTTTTTGCTGCCTCCATTAGCTGCTCTCAAATAACCTTCATTTAATGTGACACAAGCCCATTTGACTTTATCTCTTTGAATTAAAGTAAATAAAAGTCAATTTCAAAGTCAGGAAGTGATTTTTGTGAGTGAGGTAAGTCACGTCTGACCAAACTTTAATCACGCGAATGAACAAAAAAACTAGCTCCAATAAGAGTGGAAAATGACTTCACACACGAAGTTCAGTTGAAATTGCATGAACGAATGAGCAAAAAGCAGATTTGAAGTGGTTGTGACGTCATATGGTCGCAACAAAAATCGCGACGACGAAATAAAAAACATAGCTGGACAAGTCCTGACGTACCATTCAAAAAATTTTCATTGACTTAACAGAAAACTAGACCTATATGGGACTATGAATGAATTCCAAAAAACAATTAGAAAAAATCCAATCCAAAACATTGAAAAAACAGTAAAATGCAAAGTGAAATTGCCGCATGTGAACAAAAAACTACTACCAAGAAAGCAAATTTTTGTTCAAACACCGTTTTCTCACACTACTTTAAATTTAGAGCGAAACAAATCTACGCCGCAAAACCACTTGCTTTTGCGCTCTACTTCCTGTTTCGGCGTGACAAAAATCACTACTCCAATTAGACTTCAAAAATCATGAAAATGTGTGAACAGATCTTATAAAAAAAACATAGCCGGAAAATTCCGGAAACGACTCGAAGAAAATTGCCCATACTTATGACTAAACAACTGCAACAACTATTGTGAACCCTGAACCTCCACAAATGCCATAAAAATTTTAAAAAGAATAGAAACGGCATTCAAAACAAATTGACCAAAAAAAAACTAGAAAAACTAAAGTCTTTTCTTAACTTGAGTTTTTATATAGTACAAGGAAACATAAAGCCGAATAAAGTTCCTTTGCAATTAGAGCAATGAAAAGCTCGCAAGACTGTGCAAGTCATAATAGGCTAATAAACTTGTCTAAGATTAGAAGAACTGCAAAAAAAAGAAAAATGATTGAAAATTTCTCAATTTTTCTGTCAATTTTCTTAAGAAAAAAATGTTTTATACCATGAAAACTTTAGCCAATTGGCCTCTGAATATTCTTTAAGTAACAAGCTTCTATTCGAATCCGACTCAAAGCATAAAACAAAAAAAACAGGCAAAAAAATCATTAAATTTCGTCTAAAAATCAGCAAAACTGATCAAAAACCTCCAAATTATCATTTAACTCAAATAAACTACTTGAAACCTTCAATTCCTATCAAAACAAGGCTAAAACTAATACAATATTATAATCAAACCTCATAACCATAAAAATTTGCAAAAAACTGCTTTTAAAAGCCGCAATTGAACAAAAAAAAATTCGCTCGCTTAGAGAAAATTTTTTCACACATCAATTTATCGCTGTCTCTCAAAAACAACGGTATGAACAAAAACCACTCTCTTTTTGCTCCGCTGTTTACTTTTGTTCAGCACCAAAATCACTTGTTTCATTTCCCGCTTCAAAAATCACTCCAATAAAATTGACTTAAAAAAACGGCGACTTCTCCAATACTCTTCTTCGAGTCGTAAAAAAAGACAGCGCCCCAATACAATTCAAATTCTTTGAATTGTTAAAAAACCAAGAGAAGGCCAATAATAGCCCCAGCTACCGCTGTGCGGCTATTAAACACATACGTAAAAAATTGTCGTTGTTAGAATTCACGTGTAGCGACTGAGATGAATTTAACACAGTATCACTTGCAAAAACCGACATATCTCTCGAGTTGAAGAATCTGAACTACCTACTTGCAAAATAGGCAGTGCGAAAGCTCCAGTTTTTCCCGACCCAGTTTCCGCCAATCCAATCACATCTCGTCCCTGAATGGAGTGCGGAATTGACTCTCTCTGGATCTTTGTCGGAACTGTCCAGCCAACTGCCTCGCATACTTTACAAAGCTCCTCTTTAATTCCCAACTGTGAGAATGATGTTATTTCCTTCGCTTTACCGTCACTCTCTTCTTCAATTTCTTCATTCATATTTGAAATCTCGTAATAAACAAAATTCTTTTCAAGGCGAATGCAGCACTCAATAGACGCTACAGAGTAAAAGTAAACATCAAAATCTGAAAAAAGTATCACTTTCAAACAGTATCAACTGCTTTTAAATGCGTATATGACATAAATATTATCACTTTTTTTAACATTGCTAGTTGATGTTGAAGCGCTTCCTTGCAGCGGGGCACATTCCATACTTAGCACGAATGAGCATTTAACTGGCTATGTAAAAGACTGAAGAGAAATTCTTTAACTAAGAAAAATAAATGAATATTTTACTCTATATAAACCACATAAAAATATGTCTCATAACGAAACTCACTGCTCCAATTGTGGCGTGAAAAGCACAAAGACGAGAATATTAAAAGAGCGCCTAAAAGTAAGTGCACATCTCTTTCAAAAAATTAATCCTCGGATCTTTTCCGTTTGTGCCCCCCAGCTTAGTGGGTGCATATTATTTGCACCCCCGACGCTCGTGCCATATTTTAACATAGTGATTTACTAAGTAATGACACGTGCTCTGTAACTGGGGACACAAACGGAAAAGATCTAATCCTCAATAGTCAGATCAACATTAAACGCATTGTATACGCAGCAGATTTAACAATCTCTCTCAGAGAACTGTCTGGTTTGATTAAAGCACTCAGATTACCTTCGTCCTTTCGAATGTTCCACATTTAAGTTCCAACTGCTATGGAAAATGAAACAATTCGTCAAATGAATATTGGAAAAAAATGATGATCGCGTCTACAAAACTACATTTCGTTTACAAAATTTCCATTATTGTTCACTTAGGCTAATTATTGTTCAATTCTCGCATAATGACAATATGCCAAACCGACTAGAAGACTTCAAAATCTCAACCTGGCCAAACTTGCCTAAAAAGAACCAACTTAGTTTCAGCTCCCAACCTTTCGCGTATGAAAGGTTCACTAATTAGAAATCCCTCACGGGTTGAAATAGTTATCTCCATAATGTCACAATACTTTCCCATAATACTTTATGCATCAGGATAAAAGGTCAATGTGATGTGTTCGCAAAACTCTTGTCATGTTGATCAGCTGCTGGTTGCTAAGATTCAGACAAATTTTTTTGTGGCTTTCATGTTCCCTATGCCATCATAAAAGTCTTCCTTAAACTGTAGAGAATGGTCTTTTCTTACTTTGTTGCATTATGATCATACAGAATGGATATTTTCATGGATTGTGAGTTTTTATGTGCCAAGTACGTTAAAACAAACAAGCAACATTTAGCACAGAACCAGAACCATGACACCTTGAGTTTGGGGAAACCCAGGCTGTTTTGCTCCCCTTATTCGTAATGGTTCAATGTTCTGATTTTCAGTACATCTGCAATTTAAACTCTTTCAAGCTTCTGCTATTTTAGTAACAAGATGTTACTTGCATCACCCAAAAATAACGGGTTTTGCCTTTTCCTTCAAGGGAAATCTTGTAGAGGGAGTTGCGATTCTCAGCAGGATGAGCTCCTTTTCCTTCATCTTTGTTGGCAGATTTCTGAACAACTTTGACGCCAATGGAATATAATATAAGATAACAGTAGCTTTATGCGATCCGCTTTTCAATAACTCTTTGCTTTCTTAGTAAGTTAGAACTTCAGTAAGAGGTAAGGCAGTCCTAATCTAATTCAACTTTTGTATTCGCTATGAAATCAGAACCCCATATAAGATCTCTTTGCAATTGAAGCCAGCAGGAATGCGCTGGGTCGTCAGTGACTTTGAGGCAGACTTTTTAAACAGCATGCCAGTGCTTACGTTGAGAGAACCGCTTGTGCTTCGGCTTCCTAGCTTATTAACATAGCCGGTAGATTGTCGGAAAATAGCCGCCGTTTACGCGCTTGATGCACATCGGGATTGAAACAGAAAAAGAAAAAAAAAGAGATAAATTGACAATTTTGTTCTATTTTTTTTCAGTGTCAAAAGGTGTTCTAATTCGGCGTACAGTTTCAGTTGGATTCTAAAACTATACCTAATTCAGCTTTTAAACTGAAAGCTAATAAGCATAATAAAAAGTTCAGCTCGCAAACACTAATGAAATTTGATAACCTAATTCCCAATGACGGGCTCTATCGGTTCATCCCGTCTCTTTTGATTTTGCTCTTGTGACCTTGGCTGTATTCGCTTTCTTGCGTAATTCATTGAGTCAATGGATTTAAAAACCATTCAGTTGAAACAGTGAGTGAGGTAAGTCAGAGGACAAACGTGAAAGTCGTGACTTATGTCAAACGAAAAACGTGATCAAAAGCGAATTAATAAACATAGCAGGACAAGTCCTGACGTAGAATTCAAAGAAATTTCATTGACTGAACAAAAAACTAGACCTAGAACGGACTCTGAGTGAATTGGGAAAACCATTTCTAAAAAAAAATCAGATGAGAAAAAAAAGCAGATAATCAATGTCAAAATGCCGCTAACGAGACGAAAAAACCACTAGCGAGAAATGTAAATTTTATTCTAACAAAAAAAACTAGGCCTAGAATGAATTATGAATGGGTTGGAAAAACTATTTAGAAAAAAATCCGATGCAAAAAACTTAAAAAAACAGTAAAAACCGAAGTGAAATTGCCGCATGTGAACATAAGACCATTAGCGAGAAAGCGAACTTTTGTTCAAACGCCGTTTTCTCAATCTACTTTAAAATTAGAGCCAAACAAATTTCAAAAGGAAAAACCACTCGCTTTTTCGCTCCAATTCCTGTTTCGGCGTGACCAAAACCACAACTCCAATTTGACTTAAAAGAAGACTGCGCCCCAATAATTCAAATTCATTGTATTGTAAAAAAGGAGAGCGCCTTAATATTAGCCGCTTGAGAGGCTGACGGCGGCTATTAATAACAACTAAGGATTCTGGCTAAGCATCATTAGTTTCTCAATCTAGGTTATAAGGGTACGGCTGTTTTCGATTTAAAAAAGTTTGCATTTTGTAGGTCTCCACCTTCGTAAAATTAGTGACAATTTTTACGCAAAAAAAAGAACATTTACGAGCAAAATTTCATTAAAATTTGGTTGTCTTTTGACCATCTGATGTTCGCAAGCTACCAGTGACCGATAGATGCTTTCAATACCAAAAACAATATTTTAGGAATAGGCGGGTCCAGTAAAAGATAACTTTTTAACAATTCAAAAACGTGTTCTCTCATAAATCTATTTTTCGAGATGGTGAATTGAGACAACTTTTTTCTGTACTTTTTGTAGTTCACAGTAAATTGTATCAACTATATGCAGTCTGATTTATAACAAAAGTCCAGCGGAACAAAAACATTAGCGATAAGTTCTTTTATTGAAGGTCTTCTATTTCTCTAGGTGGTGGTGAAATGATAAAAATGCAGCGGAAACAAAAAATTGCCGTAAAGTGATTAAAGAAACATAAACCGACTAATGTCGGAAGAACTGCTCTCGGTGGACAGGCGGGTGGAAAAACATTTGACCCCTTCAAGATTCGAACCATTGACCTCCCGCCTCATAACCATATGCACTGCCGAATGTGCTCTTTAGCCCTTATTTTTTGCTATGCTGCAATCGACTTTATATTAGTATCAAGTTTTACTTCGGATGAGAGAGCAATAGCGATCACTCAAAAATGTAAACGAAAGTGAAAAAGTCACTTGAGATGTCAAAGAATGTTCTAGAAGAAAAGCGCAAAATGTTCAAGCAACAAATTTGCATAAAAAAGACACGTTTACGATAATTGCTATGAACTTCGTTCAAGAGCAATTAAAAAGTCTTTTCTCAAAAGACTTCAATTTCTATCTCTTATCGTGGTGGTGGTCGAATGAGATACTTTAGTTTTTACAGTTCCCTAGGTTGTATCATTTATATAAACTGGGTTCAAATGAAAATTCTAACAGAATCAAAACTTGCTAAACAAGTACCGATCAGTAAAGAATCTTCTCTAGAAAAGAACCTATTTTTTGAGACGATGGTGAAATGAGATTTTATCTTTTTCGGTACATTTTGCAGTTGGCTAGGTGCTCGCGTTATCCTTAACAAATTTGAAAAAACAACAAAGATGGCGGGCGCGAGGTTGGGGGCTTGCCTGATTGCATTACTTTGACTAAGGACCAATGGTGTGAAAACTTTAAAGATCTCATAAACTTGCTTCTAAATTTTGATGAAATTCTTCACGCGGCCCCAAAAGGGTGAAACACTGAAACGTCACTTTTCCTCCTTTTCACTCTTTCCAAGTGAAACACTCATGGGGGGGCAAATGCCAAATTTTGAGAGAAGACATCATCCCTACACACACTTTCTTAAAATTTTTAATTTTCATTATATTGCCCTTGGATCAAGCACAGGGGAGTTAGGGCTGTTATAAACCGCAGAGAAGTCAGAGATCACAGACAAGTTTTTTTTTAAAAAAAAACCCGATTTGAAACTTTTTGGTGATTTGAAATATTTCTCAAAAAAAATTGAATCTTGACCTTTGCTGTGCATGATAAAAATTGTCTGCCTCTTAAAAAGAAGGGGGTCCCAGAATTGTAGTTTTGGCATAAAACTCTAAAATGAAGGATCACTCTTTGGAATTTTTCATCCATTTTTTGAAAATTTGGCCAAAAAGCGCCAAATAAACTACTGGTTGATTTTTCCCCCACATTTTTGAGCAAAAATTACTATTTTTTTTTCAATTCTGGCTGCTTTTACCTTTTTGTATCTTTGTAATTTCTATGTTAAGCATATGAGATAAAATAAACAAATAGACAAACTCAGCTCCAGAAGTTCTGTAAGTTCCAGTTGAATATCGAAGCATTTAAATCTGATTTCGCGCCACAATAAGCCACAAAAAAACTAAATTTTTTTTAGAATTTACAAAATTTTGACCCAGATTATCAAAACCTGCCGAATCAGGACTATTGCAAGAAGTGAAATATCACTTCGAAATACTTTTTCGCAGACTACTCGAACTGTACGGTGACCAATCATTTTCCGTTCCATGTTTCTTCAGCACATAGTGTTCCTGGGTGCCACATATGCGTATTTGGTTGATGGTTTGTTGCTGTACCTCCTGGTGTTGTACAGTAACCTTACAAGCCCTCTCGTTCACGCAACCGGACGACGTAATGTCCACCGGGATGCGCATTTTGGAATGTGGAGCCCTTTTCTCTTTTTTACTCACAATGTGCCCTGTTGCCAGTTGCCACAAAATAAAAATTCCAAAAAACTAATTCGCTGTTTCTGGTTGCAATTAACATTATCTATTAATCAATCTGGAAAAAAGTTCATTCCTAAGATGCAATTTTCCGATTGTAGCCCATGTTTTAACGGTGTGATTGATTTCGCGAATTTTTGATCAAAATGACGTTGTAAAATTTTGATCTGAAAGTTTTTTGAAAGATTGAATATGAGGGAGAAATTATTATCTTATCAATGTATGGGATTGTTTCATTAAAACTATATCCATTTGGAGAAATCTTCTCAAAGACCAACATTTTCAAATAATATTCTTTTTCTTTTTTTACATATAAAAACTCAAAGCGAACTTTATCGAGTAAACATGTATTTCGCTTGATTGATGTGTTTTATTCTACGGTTGCCATATTTTTGAACTTTTTTCTTTATGCATTTTGCGACTTTTCTGTTACTTCTCAGACGGAATTTGAACTTTTTCCTCCATTGTTAGTATTTATACAAAGTACAGACAAGAGTGGTACAGCAGAAAGAAAGATCTTTTCTATTTAGATTAAAAATGGATTCATATCTCTTGCCCCGATAGACACTGGAGGACTGCATGAAAGAATGCCAGAAACATTTTAAGCCGATTAAGTGAACCGATTTGTTGAACAAAAACAAGAACTCACCATCATTTTTTTTTAATTGAGAGTAAAATATCTTCACAGCAAAACTTCGAAACCTAATTACACGATGGAGGTGCACCGAAGAAGGCAACTGCTCAAATTTTCTACTCAACTTTGACCAGGTTAAGAATTGCACATAGTTAGGCCGATAGAAGACAGTACCATGGAACAAAGGTGTCATAACCCAAGAACCATTGATGCTCATTGAGGTAAGGCAGACCTTAATCCGTTGTTTACCTCCTGCAAATGTTGATTATGAGCCCTTTCTTCATTTTCACTTTATAACTGTCCCTGCAACTAGTCTCGCCAACATTTGTTGATAACGTGTACGAAGGTAGTCTGTGTGATGGCCGACAAACGGGAAAAGAAAGATGCGTTTGCACGAAAGCACATAACGAAACAATGGACACTCAACTTTGTTTTCAATTGTCATGAGCTGGAGCCAATTTCAAACGGCGAAATTTGCACCACCTCACCTCTTATGTTCCTAAAACAAAAATTAATACCGACGACGTTTGGTATTTGCCCTTTAGTAATGACAGGTTTCAACCCTTTGCGTTTCATAGAACGGATAGTAAGTTTTTCCCCGACTATTTTGAGCAAACACCTATTCTTTCTGAAGATAAGTTTATTGAAAATTAAAAATTCTTAATTTGCAGTAACAAGACAGTTCACGATTTCCATTAAAAGAATATGTAATATAGACCTCAGCAATTTGATCTTATGTTTAGGTCATCCACGGAGTTAAAAGTGAAAATGGATTTCGAGTCAGTAAGAGATTTGTAGTAATAAGAGATTACTTAACAGTTCATGTTTTCAAATAAAAGAATATCTAAAATAGACCTCAACAAATTTAGCTTATGTTTAGGTTATCCACGCAGTGAAAAGTGAAAATGGATTTCGAGTCCATTTAGACCGGAATGTAACGAGAAGGCCGTTTTGACTAAGACCTTCTCTTTGCATGTTTGTTCAGTGGAACCCTCTTCAAATTTGAAAATCATGTTAAAAGACCGTCGCTACGGTTGTGTTATGGTGATCTTCTGTGGGACTTTTTATCTTTTCGAAATGTTGTGCGCTTTTTTCCTACCTTCAGTCACTTTTTGAAAGTATATTAATTCCGACCTATTATTGGACGTCAGTTGAGTACAAAAATTATTATAAAATAAAAAAATTTACAACTAAACAATGTGTACAAAAAACAAATGATTGATAAAAATTAGAATTTTTTCCCAAAAAGAAAATGGGAACATTTATCCCAAAAAAAACAAATGGGAGATTTTATGTGAAAATAAAAAAGTTTTCTCCTACAATGGGATCTTTTATCTCACTTTTATTAAAGAGGGGAAATAATATCCCACTTTGATGCCTATTAATTGGAGGCGGTTATTTATCCTTTCACTATTCCAAAATATCAATAAAAAACTACACAACCCTTACTTCTCTTCCACCTGCTAATATTCATGATATCCATTTTGAAATCCTTTATTGTATTCTATTTTTGACTTCTTTGTTATATTAAAAATCTTGAATTCCACCCCTTTTTTGTATTTTTTAGAACATCAAAGCTAAAATCTCTTTGTATACTCCCAACTAGACGCAGTAGAAATTGGTGCGACCAGTGAGGCATGCTCAAGCTTAGTAGAAACCTACATTCTTAAAGACAATCTTTCAATAAAATCCCTTCGCGAGACAATAAAACTTAGGAAATTATTCCAAGTTGTCTCATTTTTATGTTCTCACTACTTAGATAAGTCGTTCCAAGAGTTTTGCTTTAAATTTCATGTTTGATTTGTATCAGCTATTTCTAAAACTTCTGTCTTTCGTCAGTTATCTGACTTGAAAACTTAGTCTTTTTTTCAAGTCAGACAACGGACGGAAGTTTTCAAATGAAAATGAGCTGCACCCAGAAGACGTAACTCTTAGACTATCTAAAGTCGGCTCTGGTTTCTCCAGAAAGACTGACTTATTATAAATTTATACAAAATAAACTTGGCAATGCCCAAGTTCTTTAAATAAAAAATAGCTGATTCTCCTGTCTCTTTGAGCAATGTATCTTTAACAACATTTTCATATAACGAACAACATTTTCAGAAAAATAGTTACAAGAATACATAGAGATCATTATTTGGGTCCCTTTGGACTGCTACTGGACTAGAGTGGTTTAACTCTGTCGATGAGGCTAAAGTCTTAAATGATACAAAAATCAGTTTCTTGACACTTTTACAGACGGTCGGGATAAACTCAAACACAGATTAGAAGTAGAAAATGCTTTTAAAGAAGGCGAATTCATAATAATAATGTCCATAGGATCAAGCACGTTGTTGATATAGGTTGGCCAGAGGATTACACAAAGGTAACTAATGCTGAGCGCGCGTAAGAAGTAATACAATCTAAGCGAAGAACAGAAATACACTGACTTTGCCACAAGGGGATTACAAGCCCCCTCGCTTGAAAGAAAAACCCATAAACAATGCATAAAGAAGCCTAAAAAAGTTGAGACGCATAAAAGAACACTTAAAAACACAAGTAATAACAAAATTAAAAAACTTTAAAAAATTTAGTAAAATTTCAGTAACAATTTTTAATAACAACGTTTAAAAAAGCAACGAAATTAGTGCAAAACATTTTTCAAATGACTTTACTAGAGACCCAAAAAGAAAGAGACGAGCCAATATAACTAGATTCTGTGAGTACAGTAGGTACGTAAGACTAAATTTAGTAATAACTATAAAAGGAGCTTGGAATAATAATCAATACACTAATAGACATAGTAACTATATCAACCGAGATAAAACCCGAATTCTTTCCAAAATAACCAGAATAGTTATTATACTGCAAATATTTAAAAGTACGGAACTAATATGAACAAAAAAAAACAACACGATCAGAAATTTGGCCGTAAAAAATTATTTCGGCAAAATGAATATGAAGCTTAGCAGTACTAAGGGCGTGGCAATAACCAGTTCAACAGAAAACAGGCAAATATTAATATAAGGTCTATTACACAACAAAACCCAAAGCCTTAAAAGACGCAAAAAGAAAAAAATGTTCGTTGGATCCAACAAAATCAAAATCATGTTGACTATTGTGATTCTGTCTTAGACTCCTTCCCTTTAATCTAGTGAAGTCTCCGAAAAATAATAATAAATCAAACCCGAAAGCTGAGATATTCTCAAATCTATATCACTTTGCTACCAGAGACAACAAAAACACAGATGTTTAGAAATAGAATTTATGATAGACCCAAGAACAACCTGCACAATAAGCTACGCAACATTTACTGAACTTAATCAATTCGGACAAAAAACATTCAAATATCAGGCAATAAAACAAGAACTTATAACGGCTGAAATACGCATGATAGGGCACACTTTTTTAGCACCGTTTTTCAACAGAGGCGCGAAATATAAAGCAAAGCAAATAGTATGGGTTACTGAGGATAACACTTTTACTCATTAGGAGTAGAGATTTGTCATACAATCCTTAAAGCATTGTACTTCGACATTCCAGCAGTAGAATTGAAAGCTTAGAATAAAGGAATTCTTATTTATGGCTCACTGAAAAATGAGAAGGAAGATCCCCAAGTCTCTAAAATAAATCCAGTAAAAATACATCACTTCATTATATATTCCAAATCACGCTATATATTCCACCTAAATCTACATTTCTTAAACAGAAGAGGCGAAATGAGACAGCTATCTTTCCAAAAGCCTCTCCTTCGTAAATAATAGGACTACAGCAAAAACCGGGTTACGCTTCATAAATATTATTTGTACTAAGAAAGAAAAGCAAATTCCCTGAATTATTGAAAACCACAAAAATCACCAAACCACACTAAATAATGGAAAAATCAGATTTACTGTATATGATATACAAACAACGCGCATATGCATAGTTTTTGTGACTGTAACGAATTCGCCTATTTAATTATCAAAAGACACGAAAAAGTTCGATCGCTGTTTTATGCTGAAACAACTACAAACTCTATATCTGAATCAACTGACTTAACAACAGTGTATTATATAATATATATATATATATACACACACATATATATATATAAATGCATATATACATATATATATATAATATATATATATATATATATATATATATATATATATATATAATGCATATATATATATATATATATATATATATATATATATATATGCTATAAATATGCATCATTTTTACGAGCATTCACTAATGGACGCCAATACGCGCATTATACATACTATACAAAGAGACATAGTATTAGACACAATCTTACTGCCTCCTTAATTAAATGGTAAAGAACAAACAATGCACACACGTACAAAAATACAGGATAGAGTACTAACTCTCCCCCTTACGAAGCAAGCAAATTTTATTCTGTATTTTGAGAAGTGCGGAAGACACTGAAGTTCGACAGCTTAAGATTTGATGCTATGCCTAAAATTGCATGTGGCGGCGACACCAGATTATGGAAGAACAACCCCAGAGCTAGGGGAACACTTCAAACATACAGGCATAACAATGCATGTTTACATTAGTGGCAAAGAATTAAAATTAATGAACAACATGAAAAGGCGTCCTCTCACTGACGACCATATTGCCGAGATAATTGTATATTAGTAGAAAAATTTAAAAACGAAAGTGAAATTGCAACCGACTTTTCCTAAAAAAGTTAAAAAGATATGCAAACCTAAATCGAAAGAACAATTTCCAATATTTTGCTCGTCTTATCAAGTAATACATATACCAGCGCCGAAGCACGATCATGTATAGATACACACGATAATTTATTCCAATTGGATATTGAAGATGTTAATTCCTGGGTTGAACTAATACCAGGTATAACAAGTAAGAGGACCTTATAGTTTGAGCCTAATATTGAACCACAAAGATTAACAAAATACAATTATAAAAATGGTAATGAAGCCTATTTATTTACTGAAGACAATTAAAGAAATTCTGGCGCAAAATTGAATTGAAGAGCGAAATGAAATATAATACACGAACTCTCTAAAGAGCGTGCTGTTTCACACGAAAATTTTTAATGTAAGGATACACCATATTTTAATTACCCAATGAGAAGAAGTCTATTTAGACTCTCTTATTTCTCCTAACTTCTTTGATAACCTCCAAAAGGTTCGCTTACACAAAATTCATGTTAGAACAATGCGGGATCTATTTTACTGCTTTTCTTGAAAGTTATTATTCCAATTGTAACAATTATTAAAGCCCTACAAATACAAAATAACCGGAGCTTCTGTTAACTTTGGCAGAACAATTTTATTTGCTCCTTGCAGTTTTCTATTCACCTCTAAAATGACTTCTTGTTTTAAAATGAAACCACCAACGAAAAACAGTCAGAAAAAAAACTGAATATTTAGCAACTGAACATAAAGAAACTCACTTTAATCTATATCAACACATTCCGCAATCAATGTATAGTGCAATCAGGAATGAAAACAATGCCAGAGTAAAGAACAAGGAAGATAACCCAACTTCCCCTGTATAAAAATACATCTTATCACATAAATAAAAAACCAAGTAATTAGTTTGTTTTATAATTAAACTCAAGAATACAAAATTATGTTGTTTCTATTTTTAGAATTTACGGTATGACGCAGATGACGATATACCTGATCTCGACGACTTCACATTGCCGGACACCTTTGAGGAACTCATGGGAGAGCAGCAACAACCACAAGCGACATCACCAGTAGCAGTAAAGAACATTAAAAAAAATTGTACAGCGGTAGAACAGAAAAGAAAAAAAATTGACCATAAACAAACTGACAGAAGTAACGATTGAACCAACAGAAACTCATTCAAAGCCAACCGCAAAAATTTATTCTATACAACCCAGAGTGCTGACAATGAACCAATGTTTAGAATGTCAAAATTTTGCAGAAGAGAAGGCGCAGAACAAAATTCAGAAGACACCCGAGCTACGATTGGGGACTACAATATCGTACATTATCAGAAGGGAATCCGATCATACAACTTGAAACTAAAAACTTAGAGACTCAAAACCATAGCGGTGGATAAGCAAAATCTGACTCTCCTATACCAATCCATTACTGCAGACTTACACAACGAACGACATACCTTCACAATTGGCTTGAAGCAAAATTTTTATGCGAAAAAAAGAATGCCAATCTCCAGAAAGAATTAATTTTCTGCAGGAAAAAAAAATGAACATGCGGAGTTCAAAACCGAGAACCTATAAATTTTGTTCCGCCCTTAAACTTTTGTCCTTCACCAATATTGCAGTATATTCGTATCTTAAATCGATTTTTATTAAAGTTGTAAAAATTGTAAACCATATATAAATTTTTATCTCACCTGTTAGCCAAAATTGCAAAAGATGAATTAAAATAAATGAAAAATAAAAAAGTTTTGTCCCAAAAAATGGGATTTTTATCCGGGATTTTAACCGATTAGATTACTACTAAAGTAGATGCCGTTGACGACAATCATATTGATCCAAATAAATTTAACTACCAATTCAGTACACATTCCCTATTTGGGCAATATCCTGAAAATGAACTTCCGCCTAAAAAGACAAAAAAATCATGGAGCATTTTCATGCTCGCATTTAACAGATCATTCCACTGGTTGAGAATTTTCGGAACAAACATTAAACCGAGCATTGAGGTATCTCTTTTTGTGGAGGAGATAAATAAAGAGCTCCTTATTTGATTTCAGTTTGAATCTATCTGCTGTACATATATTGCAGAGATTATAGTAAGCGTATTACATTTCGAGATCGTAGACCTGAATGAAACTGAATGAAATTTCATAGAACTACATCAAAGCTAAACATTTCTTCAAGAAAGTTCGTGAAATTTCTTTGCAAGAATCATTGCAAGAAATTTAGATCAAATTGTCCCGAATGTATGCACTGCAATCACTGCACCCGAATGTATGTAAAATCGTAACCAATAGGCTGAGACCACAACTATTAGAATTTGTCGTGAAACATTTTTTTAGTTAAACGGACAATTAGGTAATGCAACTAGTGACAAAATAATAGCTATGAACACCGGACATTTTTTGAATACCTTTAAGTGAAAAAAAATGGACATGGAACAAGCTAACAAGCAGATTAGGGTCAGTGACGGCTGTAATGAGAGACTGAGAGCGGATTAATTTTGTTAAAACGGTTTACCTTGAACTCTTAGAAGTCGCAGGTATTCTTTTAAAGATTGGGGATTTGTGGTGCACTGATTGAGAGTTGGCGGACCCCCGGCGCATGCTGTTGTCATAAAGACTGGAGTCAACAAATGTCATCATTATACTTTTATCATGAAAACGATTATATCATGAAAGTCGCTATAAAAGGGTTAGGCCATCTCTTTCTATTTCCTGCGAGAATTATTTATGGATATCCTAGCTCTCATGATGCCTGACAAGTGCAAATGGAAGCCCGTTGCTACGCAGCTGCAGTTCATAAACAGAGGATAGCGTATTACTGACCTCAATGCATTTTAAAGGGATTTATATGAAATTGCGTTCTATACTGAATAATAGGTTGCTTCAATCCGCGAGTAGTTTGTTGCAACGAAAAAAACCGTTAGTAGTCACTGCCATGCATTATAAGTGAAAGAAATTAGAGTTTTACAAAATACCCCATTTAGGTCAAATCTGAAAATTTTTACAAGTTGGGACTGAAAATTTGTCCACCCCCCCCTCGATATTGCCGAAACCAACCAGGATCACCAACACCCTAGAGGACCTCTAAGCTCTTTGTGTACAAGAATTTGTAGTGACAGCTTTACTAGGCGGGTAGCCATTAACACTTATAGGGGGAAAAGTGATAATTTTAGGGGAAAATCCGAAATCGCTAATTTTTGAGTTTCATGAACGCCACCTATTACCGGTTGCAATAAGGCCTTGAGCCCATGCATGATTAGGCCGAATGCGAACCGTACCCACCAAACCGCATTATGTAAACAAAAGACCCGGAAACGTAGGATCGGCAACGAACTAAGCATATACCGGTTTGTCGGCCATTTTGAATTATCTCGCTTATCACGGACGTACGACGCAACCAGGCCGTAAATTTGGCAGCCATCTTGACTGACATTTAAAAAGTATGTGTTGGTATTTAACACGTCACTTTATTACGGCATTGGTATTACGGACTTTCAACGAAGTAGCCAATAGCAGTATAGAAGGCTGAAAACCTTGTGCAATAATGACGGTTGTTTGGTTTGAGAAAACAAACTGTTTGCTCGGCTCAGTATATAAGCGGCTTACACTATAAGCGCAGCGCACAATTTGCTAACCGTGAACAAGTTAATATTCGATTGTTTGGCATAGTTTGCCGGTATTATTGAGCGAGAGGCTCTGTGAATCGTTATTGAGCGTCGTTGCGTTAACTTGGCCGGAGCGATTGAGCGCGATGCTCTGAATAGTCGCTGTTATAGAATTAGAGTTATTTGGCTAAGTTTGCCTGATTTGATTGAGCGAGAAGCTCTGAGTTGAAGTTCGTTTGAAGTTCGGTTACATTATTGAGCACCGATTGCTGTTGAAAGTGAGCGAGAGGCTCAGGAACTTGCGTTATTTGATTGAGCAAGCGGTTCGGATCAGTTATAGTTATTTGGCAGAGTTTGCCTGATTGAGCGAGAATCTCGGACTTATTGTAGTTGTTAGACTGTGGTTCATCAGTCTGTTATTAGCTGAGGGATAATTCCAGCTGTTTGATTGGGTTTGAGTATAAGCGGCAATCGGTATTATAGTAGAGTGGAATCGAGAAACAACTTAGTTAGTTATTGTTTCAAGCTTGTGGTTGCTTGTGTTAGAATTAGTTATAGTAGTAGTTATTTTGATTGTCATAGTGCTTGTTACCTGATGCCTATTGAGTTATTGTAATTAGCTATTAGAGTTACTTAATTTAAGTGTTTCACCATCGACACTTTTGAACAGCCAAGAGCATAGTACGGGAAATCTATTGTTGTTAAGAAGAAGACGAACCACAAAACTAAAAACCTTTCGAATGGTGAGATCTGGGCGCTATCGTTTTCCCGTGATAGGCAGCCTAATCAAAATTCAGAATCATACAATCTGATTAATTGGAATTTTAGCTTGAAAGACCAACGTGATTTATAACTTTCAATTTTCGATTGTTGAATGAACAAATTCGTCTCAAAATTCAGAGAAGGTTGTTAGCAACTCATTGAGTCCTCTAAATGGTATTTTACGTGTACTCTTTCTTCTATGTTTGCTACCATCTGGCATGGACTGGAATCCTGCACCAGAAACACGCAAAAAAAGTTTTAATCAGGTAAAAGTTAGGTTTGGCAAATCACACATAGGTTTGGGGATTAGAAAAGAACATTGTGAGCATATAGTGAGACTTATTCCATCACTTATTTAAGGTCACTTAAATAATATCTGCTTAACACTAGTGAGGTAAATGAGATCATGCGAATAAAATCCATAGTCCATTAGAGTTAAAAACGAGTGCGACAAGGAATAAAGAACGTCGTTTGCGCACAAAAAATTCAGGACCTGGTGTACTTTTTGTGGCTAGTATTCCAAACCAAAAACGCAGACGTGACACTGGTTCTATGTTAGGGCCACATACCGCATAATCCAAGTACCTGTGTGAGACGTTCTTATATTCTGAACTTCTCAATTACAGCCGACCAAAAGAGACAGTCCCCACAAAAGAACAGTCCACTGATTTAGTAACTTTGAGCATCAGTTCCTTGCTTCTGACCCCATTTTTAACAATAGGGGTCAGTTTTTAAGCGCATACGTAAGTAAATAATTGTGTATCATAAAAACGCGTCTTTGTACTCCCCACCGCACAAAATTAGACCCGACCGGTCATGGTATTGTAGTTTTAGACTGAATAGTTGTGTTCAACTTAAAAAATCTTTAACACTGTCAGCATAAAGAACTGTATTATCCCCCTTGTCCTGTATACGAAATCAAAACCCATACTCAATAATTTAGCGCTCATATATGGTTGTGAAGTTGACTTTAGCCTTCTTAACTTACAAAGCCCCACATGAAAAATGAACAGAAACTGTACCATTCCCCTTCCACAAGATGCATATAGATCACAAGGCCCAATAACTCCACCTTCAAACGGAAATAAACATTGCTTAGTAGTAATTCATTCTTTTTCTCGTTACACTCAAGTTTATCCAGTTTCATCAACATCAGCAAGTGAAACAAAATCAGCACTTGAGAAGTTTTTTCTTACTTTTGGTATCCCACAAAAACTTATGTATGACAAGCAATCAGCTTTTATGAACGAAGAGTTCGAGTTGGACTCATGAACTTGAAATTACGCATGCTCCTAGAACAGCACATTCTCTCTGGACCAACGCAAAAGTTGAGATCCAAAACAAGCACCTTGGCACGCACTTCCGAATATTTTTTGAACAAGCTAATCGTAATTGGAGTGACTTGGCGCAAAAATTCGCGTCTGCTCCTAACAGCAAACACCAGTACAGGATTACCACCATAAGAGATTGTCTTTGACCAAAACTCTCAAATTCATCTGTCTCTAAAACAAGGATTACTAAGATCATAGGACTTAACTTGTGGTTCAGAATTTTGCAAAGATTTAAAACTCTACAAACATTCAGAACAAAGTAGCTATAACGATCAAATAAATAAACTTTTCAAGCCTAAATTAAGTGGTTCATTGCTTGCTCGCAAAAATCAATTCAAACAAATTTACAAACCTGAATACAGCAGAAGCCTTCAACTTAACTCAAAAGCCCATCAAAACAAACATATAAACTAGGTAGGCCTTGACATAGGACAGCTAGTTTTAATGGAAAACCATTTGCTCAAAGACGGAGAAACCAAAAATTTACATGAATTAAGGCCAGGACCGTACGAAGTAACAAAATTGCGAAATAAAACAAAAATGTCAAAAAGGTTGCTCATAGAGATCACCTAATTGAGTACTTCCAGATTGAAAAAGCAATTTCAGAATTAGTTGTAGATTACGGAATGAAAACTTCCAAAGCCTCTACGAATATGTAATGAATAAACAAGTTGATAAACTTTCCTTCCAACAACCTTTTACTGAAACTTAATTTGTTCCAGCAGACAATTTTACACGTAGTACAGATAGTAAACGAAAAAAAAAACGAACATGGGAAAACGCTTGAAGATAATAATACCACAATAATGAAACGAGACTCAGGATTCCAGGAAGGATTTTAACTACTTTTGTTGACAACACAAACATCCGAAAAACGTAGTTGTACTAGAACTAAAGTTCTACCCCATACCCTGAAACAGGTATTCGTTTTGTAGATCCACCTGACATTAGAGTCAGTCCTCTTGGGACGACAAAAAATTTACTACTAGCTATCAAGCGGGATTTACTTGAATCTTAACTTATATCTTTACTTTAAAAGGTTCAAATCATCGGAAAATTAACTTCCGAGACCTTTTCTCTTACTTTCTTCAAGACTTACTCTTAGCTTTCCCACAAAACAAAAACCAAAAGCTCAATCACTAACACAACAAAGTTATGAAAATATAAAAACAATAACTTCATTTAAAAATCTTTAACTACTTTGTTTGCCTTAATTATTGTATTTTCTTTAGACCATCATTTAGGAATGAGTGTGATGGCATCTCCCATACATTAAAAGTTGTACATTTTGACTGTTTAAAAATGAAAGAAGGCAAGATGTATGCTTTAAATCAAGTAGCCCAATGCAACATTAAAAAAGGAAATATTTAAGTTCCATCCGCAACGGTGACACTGTATCAAAGATCATACAGAACAAAAGTAGAAGCAGTAATGTGTCGAGTATAATCACAAGCTTTAGGATGGCACGGTGGATATTTATCGCACTCTCCGATAGCATGCAATCAAGTTTCCCTTAAAAATGACGTAATAGTAACTTCAGACAGCAGCAGAATCGGTAACAAAACAGGAAAATTTTCAAAATCAGAGTACGATAGAATTTATTCATTAGAGATTTCAAACAAAGTTTTAAAACACCAATATACAAACGGATGTCTTAATGAAGACACTATTTGAAAGATAGAAGATTGCTCTTCATCAAGAGAAGTAAAATTGTTTTCCTTTGAAGCACAAATGCACCTTTGAATTGAACTTGAAACTGATCATGAAAGCAAATCAGTTTTCACCCCGTTAGGATTAAAACTTCCATGCGAATTAAAGGAAGGAGATTGTGAAATAACATCACTATACCCCTTTGCTTATTTATGTGAAGTACCACATAATCGCATTGTTACAAAATTTTTCAAAAAGGTAGCAATAATGATTAAAAATACAAACGAACCAGGTCCACCACAGTACTACATCATAAGCACCCACGACATGCAAAGAATATAGACCATACGCGAGACAAAATTGCGGAAAAAGATGAAAAATAAATTTGCAGAAAACCTAATCATTTGTTCATTACAAGTTTTAATGATTTATTTGTTTCTTTTACCGGTGGATTTGATATTAATACGGGAAAAACCGTAATTTCAAAAAATAATTTAAATTATTAAAAATGAAGGTCGGCGCCGACAACTAAATAATGGTGAACGGTTTTTACGAGACACCTAAAAACGAGCTAGTCGATAACCAACATTCTGGGAATCCTAGAAAAATTTTGGTTGGCAAATGGAAAACGTTGCAAAAGACACTATCAATTACGATGCTCTTATGAGTAAGAAAATAAACTCATGTATAAAGTCTATCGTGATTTAGAACAGTCTGACTTTCTAATTCCAAAAACATGTGCTAGCTCAGACGACCTCCAATCCAAATGATTAATATATTGTCTTACGAAAACAACAGATTGGCCGGATACAAGTTTACCGGAAAACGTTCAATGTTCTTAGAAGATGAAGGAGTTATAGGTTTCTTATATCCGTGTCCAAAAAAATTCACCGCTTAAAGCACTTGATCGCTGCTACGACAGTATTCCGATCTTTTATGACGGAAAAACTATGTTTGTTAATCCTATTACGTGCAATTCCAATTGCTAATGAAATGAATTGCACAGATAAATTTAAAAATTTGTTTCAACTTGATTTAGACAATTTTAATTCTTGGTATCAGTTGATGCCAGCGCCAGTTCCTTTTAAACCGCCAGCTCTTTTTGCTCCACAAACTTGATATATACAAGAAGTTCCAGATTATGATGCACGTCGTGCAGGAACTTACACTGTAAACCAGTTGACAGATTTTTGGAGAACAATTTTGCTCAAATATTCTAATTCAGTTCTGAAAAAAAACTTTCCGAACGGTGCTTCAAAACGCATCGATAGACAATAGTCAACGCGATCTCTATCGCACCGCAGGTCTTAATAATCAACTATTTCTAGATTCCATGTTGTCACCATCTTTTTTCCTTGATCACTTTTTGAGAGTACTTTTGAAGAAATTGGCTATTAAATAGAAAGCGCCGGAATTTTGTTTGCATGTTTCAGATTAACCGAATTTTTGATCGAATTGCTACCCCATAATGCAGTAATCGAATTTGTCGTTTTATTTCAAATTAATCTCACTTTATCCACTCTTATTAGCCTAAACTAACTGTTTCAGCGTTATGCTCTGAGCTGCAAAACAATAATGATCTTTTTGCATCTGAGTACCAAAAAGGTTTAGTTATTAAATTTCACAAATTTTAGGGACATATACTACTCTTTTATACCTGCTTATAAAAACTTCGTGAATTTAAAAGTCCTCACACCCAAATTTTCTGACTTAGTAGATATGGTACTTGATTCAGACCACGAAAAAATTTATACTCTAAGAATTTTTACTCGATTGTGAAAAAGGTGGTCTGCTCGATTTAGAAAGCAACATCCACTTTCCCTTATAAAATGATGCACCTTGATCTTCAAAAGTCCCTTCGGGAACTGATTATTTTATTTGCCATTTTACATATCTTAACTAATTTTGCCTTAGTTCAAAAATTCAGAGAACCAAACGTATTCACAGTACAATGCAAGCAGTTCGAATTCCAACAACACGAAAATCACGTTCTAGAATGTACTTTTATTACCAAGGCAGTTTAGTTAAGACCTTGCCAAATAAATGGCTCCATCACTGTACTCTTCCCCTATCAAGTAACCCCACATTAGAAGTTTTATTTGATTTTGTCAATTCTTAGGGACGAAGGATCTATCACCATACCAGTCTTTTCCCTTATTGGAACTTTTTTTACGCTTCACGAGCAAAACTTATCCCTATTGATATATCAAACTGGTAATGTTTAATGTTCAGGACGGATCCCTAACTCTTAAATTAAATAATACTCTATGCTATCCTTGGACTAACCATCGCCCATAATTCCTATATAACTTATATTAGTTAGCCCCATAGCATTTTGAATGATTTAAATTTAAAAATAAGTAACCCTCAGATACTCGAAATAGCCCTGTTTCTATCCTTTTATTCAAACAAAGAATTGACAATCAAGTAAGCTATTTCATTACTCTAGATCATGTTTTTACTTCTTAGAAATCAGTCAAAATTTGTAGTTTCGAGAAAATCTTCAAAACCGAGCCTTCCGATCAAGCTTTTATTTTAGTGCACCTAAAGAACATTAACACTCAAAAGCCGTCTACACTTTCAGTATATCCCACATCTATTTATTGGAAACATTTTTATTACCTCCTTGAGAACCAGTCAAAATGTGCCAAAATTATCTCGAGAGAAGACAATAAACTGATATAAAAATGATGTTCCATTTAAACCAACATTTAGTCAGGATAACAGACATCAAACTTTCCATCACTGAAAACGACAATTTCATTTCCCGTTCTTTAGAAATTCATTACATAAACAGTGACACACAACAAAAACCTAATCAAAATCCTTAGCTCTCTTTCACCCCATTGAAACTTTTTCTTGAAAATTGAAAAAATCCCTAAAGCGAAAACTGAGTCAAATAAACCCTCCAACCAATTTCAACGACGATACTATCTACCCAACTCCTCATTTCTAGTAATGAGAAATTCTTTCTCATTCAAATTAGTTTCCCCCCCCCCCCCCAAAAAATTCATCCCGCGCCCTTATCGTTAACTACCAAGCTGAATGCCCCATTTGCCTAAAGATTACATCCTGTTGGAAAAAACTGAACCCTTCTGACGGAGATCAACCACCCAATTTAGTTTGCCCCAATAGTAGAATAAATCTTTCCCGACACTTCCCAACAAAATTGCCTCCTTTGCCTCAGCCAAATTTATACAGTATCCCTTAGCTTTTATTATCAATGTTTTACCTGTAATCAAGTGAAGAAGTGTGTCACCTCCTCCACTCATCCTAACAAAAAACGTCATCAAAGCTTAAGGACATTTTGTGTGTGTGTTCCCTGTGCCAAAGGACAGAACAATTTCCCCTTTTGCTTGAAGATTAACCCCCAAGACATTTGGACAGAACCCAAACAATCCCCTTTATATTCCGATTTTTATCCTTTTTTCCTTCATCATCAACCTCTCTGTTGGCCTCCTCATAGAAGTCCTCTTCCTTCTCCTCCACTGATCACCTTTCAACACAAGCAGGAATAAACTGCAACACAAAAAAAACCAGCTGCGTGGGTTGTCGCACGGAGGGGAGCCACGAGGTCCAATTATTCTTTTCACCCCGGTGGCAGCTTCGCAAATTGAATCTGCACATAAGGTGTGATTGTATTTCTGTACTCCTGAGTATGATTTTGTTGGTACTTTAAAAAGAACAATTGTTTTCTTTCTAGCACAGTTAAATCTCATTCAAAGCCTATATTTGTAAATGTATTCCTGTTTATGTTTGACAAGATGTCTAAACGACTCTACAGCAACACTCCCAACGCTGCCAACAGAACAGTACGACCCAATTACAAACTGGATGAGTGACCTTGCACCATTCACGAAAAAAAACTGAAAGCAATCCACCCACGACAGCGTGGTAACATCAACAAACATCAACAACAACATCGACCCCAACAACCCAAAAAACAACCCAACCAACAGCAATCTCACCAGCATCCCTCACAAAAAGGAAACCTGTCAACGCAAAACAGGCTAATTGATGATGGCTTCCAAAAGGAATCGACTTCGCTCTAAAAACCCAACGACTGTCTCTTCAGTCCGAGCAAGAGCAACTTCCCCTAGAGGAAAATTCTCAGTTCATAACGCCGCTCGACTGCTCAAGAAAAACCAAATTTAACAAATGGCGGTTTGGGGAAATAACAACGATAAGGAACAGCATTACCAAGGAGAAGGTTACCATAGCTGCCAACATGCTTCCAGCATACCCTGGATTCTCCATGACCCACAAGATGAATTTATGGAGAATCAGAGCCAGAAACATTACAGAGGTCTTATGAGATAGCCCTCATAAAATTTGAGGAAAATCGAGCTAATATTTCTTTTGAGCAGCTCACAGCTTTTCCAAAATTTGACAATGCCGATTCTGCGACAGTAGATGCAAACACTGAAGAAAATTTTGATGTCGGAACAGTTGAACCAAACCCCAGAACAGCTGACAATGCCATCTTTCGAAAACAACTATGGGAGTCCGAGAATGCCCATATGCAACTTTTGTCAAAGATGGAACAAACGGAAATTTCAGCAAAGAATACCAGCAGAGAGAAAGAAGCTCTACGACGAAAATTGCTGATCTCAACGCAGACCCTGAAGATTCGATATGAACAGCAGAAGGATCTCATCATGAAGGCAAACCTGCAAATTTACGCAAACGGAAAGTTAGCGGACGAATTGAATGCACTAAAAAGTGAGAGAAAACCTTCAGGACAATCGAAATGTTAAAAACTTGATACTTTGATATTCAAACTATGGAATGACGGTCTCGGCAGTAAATATGAGTTTTGTAGCTGCTTTCTATAATTTATAAAAACTGATTTAATTAACAATTAATGGTTTTCTTTAAAGCTGTGATACTTTTGTTCACCCCGAATCCACTCATCTCTTCCACTAGTCTTCTAAAAAATATTTGATTGTGAATTTTAGTTTCACGTGTAGTTTAATTTCACCAAACTCAAATGCGATGATAATACGTATTGTTAATCTTAACCGTTGTCTAATAATCACTAGGTTTTCTTTAATATAACAATACTGGTGAAAACTATTTTTCGTGTCAATGAACTCAGTAGCACCTAGAGGCGCTGAAAGTTATCCTGATTTTTCACTCCTTGTAGTATCAATAATACATTACTAAAATACTCACCTTTACTTTTCGGTAAGTTATTTGCACAGTCTTTAACCTTTATCATTTTTTGTACATTTTATTATTGCAAGCATTCTATAGTAACCATTGCAACATTTATACGATAGAGCAATTTTCTCTTCTGTAAACCGGAGTGAGCTGTAGTATTGCTAATAAGATAATTGCCGCCGCAATTACCGATACAACAGAGTATAAACTTAGACTTGTCTAAACTGACGGGAAATTAAAAGTGAGCTACGCTGCTTGAAATGTGTTGAGTTAAAGAATACATTATGCATAGCCAATACTGCTGTGTATTATTTAATCCACTATTGACTAGGCTACGGCGGTCGGTTCATTGCCGCTATTGACACTAGTACTAAGTGAAGGATACTAAAGCTATCCAGTCCGCTCTTCACAGCAGCAAGCCTGAAACCAATATATGACTAAAGACGAGTATCAGTCGGCTCCACAAATGACGTAGGAATTAATTCGGAGCTAGTTACAAGCCTCGTGATTAATAGTCGTGTTGACTCAAGTTTAAACACGTACGAGCCAAGAGCATGCTGTTGAAGGAAATCTGCTCCTCAACTCAGCCAGCGCGATTCAAGCCGCTTTTCCTCAGCTAATATTTCTCTCTCTCTCCCTCTCTCTGCTCTAAGAGCATTCTACTCCGCTAGGCGCGAGAACAGTGCAGCAATTGTAAGTCTACCGATTTTCTAACAACTTAAACTTAGAGTAATATTCACATCCAGCAGTAAGATGGGTTTACTTACATTGTAAGCATATAGTGAGACTTATTCCAGCACTTAATTAAAGTCGCTTAAATAATATGGATTTAACTCTAGTGTGGTAATTAAGATCAAGCGAATAAAATCCCCACCACAAAACCTGTAGAAACTGTCTCAGAAAAAATGCATGAAACAAATAAAAACATGTGAAGGCGAAAACCAACTTTAATTCAGGACGTTATGGCCAAGGCCTTAAATTCCGTAATCCAATATCAATATGCCCTAATCTGTCTGCATGCTCCGTTCTTGGTCTGCTAAACTCAACACAAATGTGGGATCTTCTGTTTTTCTTCAATGTGTGATCCCTATTATTCAATCAACGGAATACAGCAACTTGATCCCAATTTGACGCGACCGAAACAAACTTCACTGATTGCTAAAGATGGAAGTGTTTTTTCTCCAGCTGGGTAACTATTTTGTGCTGAACGTCAAAGTCTTTATTCGAACGTGAAGTTACCACCTTCACATTAGTTGAAGAAAAAACTTCTGAGAAAATGAGACAGCTGCTATGTGATTTGTGGTCAAATTGCCTCTTGGACAAGACGCTTCAGGATTCAAACTGACGATTGCAACTCCGCTTCTTCTTATTTGAAAATCGACAAAATGTGGGTGACAGCGTGCAAGTTGAGGCGGTGGCCTTGAGCCTGTGCCTTTCTGTAACGCTTTCTATCTCCAAGTTGCTGTTTACGTCTCTGAATAAAAAGGGGTCATGTATCGGCCGTGTGGTGAATTTGACCAGCTGAAAAATTTTTCTACAGCTCATTAACAGAAACTTTGAGCCTGTTGCAAACAGTTTTGCTCAATTGACCATTTTTATTAGATGAAAATTTTTGGTGAAATTTTGTAGCCACAGTTGTCGGGGTATAAATTAAATTGACTGGATCTTTTTGATGATTTAAAATGAATGTCCGATTGAAAGAATCATTTTCCGAACAATTTTGTTATCTTGTCTTTTTTAAAACTTTCTTTTTTTGATAACCTTTGAACAGTCTAAAAATTATACAAAGTTCAACCTCCTAGTATTAGGTTAAACTGAACTTTTTAAAAGTGAACTTGTAAAAATCCTCTTACACCATTTAAAGCTTTTTTCGTCAATTTCGAAAACGAGAATCTTTTTATAGCATGGAGAAAAATAAAAACAAAACTTTTAAATAGGATAACAAAAAT
Source organism: Convolutriloba macropyga (assembly GCF_964194025.1). NCBI lineage: Eukaryota > Metazoa > Xenacoelomorpha > Acoela > Convolutidae > Convolutriloba > Convolutriloba macropyga. The sequence continues at coordinate 71,099,924 of NC_134470.1, forward strand.
CCAAAGAGTTTTTCCAGTTCCCCGAAAGGGGTAAGCTTTGATTTCCGCTTTTTTGGGTGAAAATCTCTCCTGAAATCTTTCCTGTAAAAATCTCTCAAGTTGCTCACAGATCCTGGCGGGAATTGTAACATCCGCGATTTTTCCGATAAGATAACAGCAAATTGTCCAAAACACCCTACGGACAATTTCTTACGCCCCCACATTTCTTGCCGTCATCTATAAATTCCCGGGTTTCCTGCCAAGAAATGCGGGATCTTACTGTAGCTTGCCCTATATTACAATCCTCGCTAAGTTTCACGGATCTTTCCGACTTGTTTTCAGAGACCTTGTCGGGGAAATCTTGAACTTTATTAGGACTGCCGGGATTCCTTACACTGAGACTAAAACAAACTTCAACTAGATAAAGGTCAATCGAATTTGATTCCGCTAATCAAAGAGATTGGATTTGCTGATTGAAAAGTCAATTTGAGTCTAGTGAAGCCATCCTTGACCAAAAAAAGTATTCACGCGAAAAAGAAAACGTACTCTCTCGCTCAATAAACTTTAATAGGAAACGCCGCGCTTAATCAAAATAAAAAAATAGCGCAAACTTAAAAATCAACTGTTATTTGAAAAGAAATAGTATTAAAATCATAACGATTGCCAATAAAAGAATGCTTGAAGCACCATTTTCTCACTGGACCTCAAAATTCAGAAAAGTCACGCCACTAAACCACTCGCATTTTTCCTCTTCTTGTTTCGGTGTGACCACAATAACTACTCCAATTTGACCTCAAAAACTCAAATGGGTGAAAGGAAAAAAATGCCAAAAGAGTTTCGATGATAAGAAATAGATTTTGTCTTAACCGGAAAAATAGCCCTTCAAAAATTAGTATCTACCACCAGCAGAAGGCATCAGAGCAAAGAAAAATCTTCAGGTAAAAATAGACAAAAGCTAACCAATAAAATTAGAACGGTTCAATTAATTTTACACAGTAGAAATACTAATACAAAACAAAGCGTTCCTCCATTCAGTCGAGACCGTTACATTGCTAAGCCTCGCAATATTAAGCTAGCATTAATAGGCATAAAATATCTCAATTTGTTTTTGAATAAACTATGAGATGGAGGAAAAATGTAAAAACCTTCTCGAATTCTTAAAATGAAAACTCATAGAAAATAGCTGGCAGATTGCCAGAAAAAAGCCGCAATGGCTCCGTAGATCTACAGTCTCAAAAAGATATTAAAACAAAAAGACAAAAACATTTCATTAACTGCTGAGATGTTTCATTTTGATCAGGAATCTGTATAACTTATTTCATCTATTAGCTGCTCTCAAATAACTTTCAATTAGGGTGACACACATTCACTTGCCCTTATCTCTTTGAATTAAAGCAGAGAAAAGTCAATTTCAGAGTGAGGAATTCATTTTTGAGATTGAGGTAAGTCCCGTTTGACCAAAAACTTAATCACGCAAATGAACAAAAACTCTCTCCAATAAGAGTAAAAATGACTCCACGCACGCAATTCATTTGAACTTGCATGACCCAGTGAAAAAAAACAAATGGACTAATGTCGGAAGAATTGCTCTCAAACGACAGGCAGGTGGAAAAACATTTTCCCCCGCCGCGAATCGAACCACTGACCTCCCGATCTATAACCAGATGCACTAGCCATTCGGCTACCAGGCCCTTGCTGCAAACGACTTTATATTAGCAACAAGCTTTACTTCGGAGTGAGAGCAATAGAGATCACTCAAAACTGAAGAACGAAAGCGTGAAAAAGTCACCTGAGAAGTCAAAGAATAATCTAGAAGAAAAGAGCAAAAATGGACAAGCCAAATATTTGCATAAAAAAGAACAACACGTTTACAATAATTGCTATGAACTTCGTTCAAGAGCAATCAAAAAGAAGCCTCGAAGTGATTGTGACATCATACGGTCGTATTAAAAACCTTGACGATATAAAAAAATCCAAGAGAAGGCCAATAATAGCCCCAACTATCGCTTCGCGGCTATTATAAAAAATTTCTCTGTAAAAGAATCAAGAATCTAATTGAATTCGTGACAAAAATTAACTAGAAAGATCAGACAACAATAAAGTAAGCAATAAAACCAATAAAACGATGTAATGATTAAAATATAGCTGAAATAGCCTGAAAATTTTTTTAAAATGAAAACCTTCAAGTAGCTCTCAAACTCTCCTTCATTAACAAAAAGCTTTGACACGCTATCAGAACAGCCTGATATTTTTAATTCAGTATACTGCAAAATTTTAGACAACACAAAAACTTAAAATTAAAAAAACAACAACATTAAAATGACGCACGTGAACTAAAAAAAATGATTGCTGTTTCAAAAGCTATGAACAAAAACCGCACTATTCCCTCCGTTCTTCGAAATTGCTCACCGCAACAACTTTTCCAACATTTTGTTACACCGTGAACTTCGGTTTCCTTGCTCGCTCACTCATAAAAAACGGAAAAACAACAACTCTTCGAGTCGTGAAAAATACAGCCGCTATTAACAATTTAGATTACAAATCAAGCAAAAAAGTGAAAATTTTCCATAAAGAAGGAAGACGCAACTACAGATAGTTAACAATAGCTAGCTATCAATATGATCTATGAAGTGCTTGGTAAAAGTACTTAATCTGATTGTTAGTGGACTGTCGTAGTATTAGTAATTTGTGATGCTGCAAACATTCCTGAACTTTAATGTAAGCATAGGAAAAACCACTAAAATAAAAAAGTCACTGATCTAATTCCATTATTAATCAAACTCTACTGTGAGCAGACGCGATTTATTTGGAAAACCTAGTCAATGCCTTTTCTTCATGTCTTCTTTCACCAGTTCAGAAATAAGGTCTCTTCTATTTTGCTCTTCTGCTGCGCTGCACACATATTCCAACTCATTAACTAGTGCGGTATTACTCTACTATAATCACAACTTTCCTTAACTAATTACAATAATCAGTTAAAGCCAATCGGCCATATTTGCAGTTCTGGGGTTGAATTCTAGCTTATCGAAGTGTTTCCTCTCCATTTACACTCCTAGACACAGCTACCGGGACAAGATACTTAAAAGTAAAACGTATTTTAGCTCTTCAATAATGTAGGAACTGATTTATTTCCACTGGGTAGATTATGGCCCTCGCTACTTATTTTCACTACTTATCAATGATATATTTGTAATGGACAGTCCGCCCTCTTATTAGACTGAATCAGTGCAAACCGAAACATTAGTTTGTCAGCAGAATATATCAAAACAGAAACTTCGTTCCCGGGGAACAAGAAAGTTCTGTTAAAATGGTCAGAAGCTGTTAAGCTGAAATTTTTGTTCCACAACCAAGAACTATTTTTAGCGGCCAGAAATCTAGCAAATAAATTTCTCTGGCGTAACACACCAAAATTTCAGACTCCCATAAAAATTTTTCCAATATTTTATATAATTCCCATTAAGAGTTTTTCCAATGAGGAAACACTTCGGATGATAACTTTTAAGAAACAGTAACAAAATCAACAACTATATTTCAAAATCAGTTTTTTCCATATGGTGTAAATTTGAACATCTTCGGGAAAGAGTGAAAGGGGACTGACTCTATATGATTGACAACTATTTAAACAATTCACAGTTAATTGAGCTCTCGATTGGGCAATCAATACCCGCGATCTCAATATTTTTTAAATTAGCACTATTAACAAAATAAACAGAAGACATTAATTCGAAGGATGGAGATAGTTAAAGGGTAATTCACAATATTGCAGTCCTATTTCAAGATTTTTCAGTGAAGACAACCTTGAAAGTTATTAGAGATGAGTTCCCGGAAATTTTCATTCAATTAAAACTTGTCAACGTTCTTTTAATTTTTGGAAAACAACCAGCCCCTTCGATTATCAGGTTTTGACATTTCCAGCCACCCGACCAAGAACAAAAATCTTATACCTGAGTTATGAGCATTATTATAAGTCATATTTAGATATTGACCATTCATTTTATATAGGACAAACTTTTCTTATCAATCTGGACACAGAAAAAAACACAGAAGGTACGAAATAGGACTCTTTTTATGATCGTCATTTCTTTCGGATAAATTTATCAGGATTTCAGAACTAAGAAGCATCTTTGCGGTGGGGATGTATTTATTTGCGGGTGTCTTTGGGAGGGGGGCTTATACATATCCAGATCTGTAGGGACTGTGCATTCTGAGGTACTGGATGACAAGAGATGGTCCCCCAAACACTATCTCCTCGGGTAGCTGACTGAGAGGACAATTGTCGATTGACATGATCTGGAGCGAGGCACAGAGAGTGAGCTCCGCAGGCAGCCAGTGAAGGTTCATGTTGTCATTGATGTAGAGCTCTTCGAGGCGTTCCAAATTCCCGATTTCTTCTGGGATGGCGTTCAAGTTGTTCTCACCCATCATCAGTTTCTGTAGACTTGCCAGATTCCTGAAGCACACGATATGACAAGTCGCCACCATCATGAAAAGCTATCATTAGACTCAGAATTTAAATAATGCTAGGGATTCCCTGAAATGATTTAAGAAAAAAAATGAGGTAATCGGAAAGTATATCTGAGCTTCTTACCCGTCAACCCGTAGGGCACTTTTCAAAAGTTGAGCGAGCGAAATATTTGAAAGGCCAAACTGCACAGTTGAAGGAGTGTCTGATTTAGGAAAGTTTGATTAATTTTACCGGAGAGAGTTAATATATTCATTGATTTACAGTTACTTATACCAACAGATGCACCAGTAAGTTCACTAACCCTATTGACCTAGGTAGGGTCACCAGTTTGTTTGAGGTGAGCAGAAGTGTGTGTAGGTTCTGTAGTCTCTCAATCTCCTGTGGAAGTGTCTCCAACTGGTTCTCCTCCAGATCAAGCACCCTCAGTCTATACAAGTCTCCCAGGGTCTTGGGCACCTTCTTGATTTGGTTATTGCTAAAATGCACAAGTTTTAATTAAGTTATAGTTTTATTTAAACAATGTAGAACTACCGATTTCATATTCTCAAAATGGAGTTAGATAGTTACGACGGAAGATAAGAAGTTACCTATTATTCATTATTTGTCGCATTGGAATTCAAATCGATGCTTTAATGCCCCAATCACAAAGAGATAGGATTCGAAAACATTTTTCCGGCTCAACAAGTTAAATTTATCAAACGATAACAAAAGGTAGGGTAATATAAGCGATTGAAATGAGCTAATTTCACCAATGCTCTCGGCAAACAAGTCAAAATTATCTGCCAAATTCAAAAGACAAATTGTTGAGACTGCTTGAATACTTGTTTCCGAATGGTTGAATACTTGTTTCCGAATACATTAGACAATACAAACCTTAGAACGAGGACTTCTAATTTCTCCAGTCTCGAGATATCTTCGGGGATTTTCTCCAACAGATTGGTGCTGAGATTTAACTCCACCAATGACCTCCATGTATTGAAGTCTGAAGCAAAACAAAAGAAGTATTCAACATCTTTCTTCAACCTCAGTCACCTCACCTCTGAATATCAGGTTAAAACGTCGTTTAAAATGCGTCACAAAGCGATTTTATGATAACTCCTCTTTCTACCTGTACATATCATAGTATATCAAAATAATGTTGATGTAAGATACTTGTATAATTTAGAGTTACCGGGTGTCATTTTGAACAAGATATTTATATGGAGCTATGTTGCGATTAAAATGTTCTTTTTCAGTTCAAATAACCAACTGTTTTCAACCGAGCATCCAGAAATAATAATACCTTACCAAGACTTGGGATATACTTTTACATGCTTCAAATATCAACATTTTCTCGTGAACAGGTTTCCTATCAACGAGTGGCTAATTCAAAATGGCCACAAAAGACTTATCTTCAATGAATGGAAATAACATTTACCCAATGGTAGAGATTTGAGTTGATTGTTCTCCAAATTTAGACGAGACAGATACTCAGCTTTGCTGAAATATCCAAAGGGTATCCGAGTGATTTTGTTTCTGTCGGCAGCCAGCGTCTAAACAGAAGATGATAACTAATGAGTGCGATTTATAATTTCAAAGGACACCATAAATTCTCAAATATCAGTATTAAAGTCAATTAAAACAAACTACTTGGATCGGAAAATATGCCTCGATTCTGCCTCAAAACGCTTGCAGGCAGGGCTTAAGACTACTAATCAAGGTCGGTATATCCAAAATTGGAAAAAACTGCATTAAAAATAGCCTGCATTGAATCCCATATCTTGATATCATTGCATAGTTGCACATGTTTATGTTTCTCAATGGGAGATTCAGAGGCCAGTATCAAGACCAATAAGCATTAGAGATGTCAACTATGAATTATAACATCAAAGTTCAGGTAAATTTGGGCATCTAAAATTGGAATTTATGGCTTGATCCCCTTTCTATTTTTGATTTCGTTTTTCGATACTGACTCAGTTGATTTTTGATTATTTTACTGAGCATCTGCTGCTTAAAACAACTTTGAGTAGAATGAGAGAAGAGTGAACTAGCCCACAGAAGTGAAAAGATTTCACGTAAAATGTTGACCGAGCTGTGAATTAAGGTAAAGCGAAAAAAATTTTTGTTCGAACTGAAAGCTATAAGGATTAAAAAAAAAACGATTAAAAACTAGAAAAACGGTTTAAAAAATTATCAAAGTCAAAATTCCTGAATGTTGACAAAAAAGCGCTATCAAGAAAACGATTTACTGTTCAAACGCCATTTCTCAGTGTAACTCTCAAATCAATCCTCAAATTTGACTTCAAGAACTGAACTATTTAGTTTCCAGGAAAAATGAGGCCAACAATTTTAAATTTAATTTCTCATCCAAATTTACCGTATAACTTTTTTCAATTCGGATCCTGAAATCGAATGAAGGTTACTGATTATGGTGCCTTTTTCTGAAATGCAAGTAAATTCTTCAAACGCAGTTCTTCAAGAACATTCTATTTGATGTAGACACAAACACAGCCGCCGGATTGACGGAAATTAGCTTCAAGAGACTTCGCTGACAACTCGAATTGAAACAAGATAAAAAAACCATTTAATCGACAGCCTCTTATTTTTGAATTCTAAGTTTCAGATTCTTTTCGGAGCTCTTGCAAAATTCAGAATTATATTTAGAGGGGCCCAGATTAGGTACTCTTTAATTTCGATTAGTACATGTGTTCATTTATTTCGTTTAGTACATGAAAATATTCTGACACGATTGCAAAATCGAAAAATTATTCTCAACTTGACTTAGGATATCTCTAGTTAATGATACCTATATGATCGACAATATAATCAGAATAAGAAATACAAAGAAAAGCGAAAACCCCATGAAGTTAAAAACCAGTTATTGGTTCCAATTAAGCAATAGAATAAAAGGAGACTCAGAACTTAGGCGAGTGAGTCAGAAAAAAAATCAAAAATAGACAGAACAAGCAGAAATTTGACCAAATTGGCGAATTTTCTAACAATAACTTATTGCTACCAATCGAACCAGAAGACAACCAAAGCCACCGAAAACATTAACTGTAACCAGCAACGTCACTGTAGAACGGAAATATTTGAAGACCACAAAACATAGCTGACAGATTGTCAGAAAATAGCCGCAATAGCTTCGCAGATCTCCTTAGGTAACAAGCGTCTATTCAAATCCCACAAAACGCAGTAAAACATAACCGAATAACGTTGGGCGGATTGCTTCCAAACGAACGGCGAGCGGTTTGCTTCGTCAGTAGCTAGCCACGGTTTAGTGAGGCTAGCTTTTGATTAATTGAATGGGTGTGAGGTGAGCGCAGCGGGGAGGGAGTTTGGGGGTGCAACAAAGTGGGGGGACTTTAAGAGGGAGATCTTTGGCCGCAAGGGGCCCTTACGGCCTGGAAGATGTGCAGGGATGGGCATTGGGGGAGACTAATGGGGGGAGGGGGGATCAACTCTTAAGAATAGCCCTTCACACCATAAGTATGTCTACAAAACAGTTTCTGTGAATCACACACTTCATACTTGGAGACTAGTGAACTGAATGGCTCTAACAGATCTGAATGCCCGGTCGGCGCTACCTCTATATCCCGTCTCAGAGGACGAAAAAGCAAATGGGTCAGACGAAAAATCAGTCAAGCGATAATTCGCAGAAAAAAAGAGGACTAATATAATTGCTACAAACTTCGTTTGAGAGCAGCTAAACAAAACAAACAGCAACAAATTGCTAACATTCAATTAAAATTTAGAAAAAAAGCAGGAAAACCTGTAAATTGGTATAAAATTTACAATAATTGCCAGAAACCTTCGAACCATTATCTAAATCTTAACAACCCTTAAACTAACAACACAAACGAATAAAGTCAGGCGAATTTTTCTCAAACGGACTGGTGAAGTGAGGGGTCAACCGCCCGCTGAATCGCATAATTGGAGACTAGTGAGCTGAAAGGCTCTAAGAGAACTTGAATCCCACTGGGCGCCACTTGTTTATCCCGTTTTTGAGGACAAAAAGCCAAATGGGTCTACCGAAAAATCGGCCGAGCGAAAAATCGCATAAAAAGACCAAGCAGGACTAATATAATTGCTACAAACTTTGTTTCAGAGCAATTAATATTATCACAATCAAACTTCTAAACTTAAATGAATTATTCGACAAAACTGTTTTAAAAGACGCACGTGAAATTTTTCTACCTCACAGAATTTTTCCACACCTCAATTTTGTCGCTCTCTCAAAAACAGCGGTTTGAACAAAAAACCACTTTATCTTCGCTCAACTCTTCAAATTCGTTCAGCACCCAAACCACTACACAAACAATTTTCACGCGTATCGTTTTCTGCTTGAATATTCACTCCAATAAAAGTGATTAACAAAGGACTTTTCCAATACTCCTCTTCGAGTCGTAAAAAAGCAGAGCACCTAAATAATAGCCGTTGAGAGGCTGACGGCGGTCATTAACAAGACGATTTTGAGAGATAACTTTGAAAGACCTTACCATACACAGCAACCAGACAGACACTTATTTTTTATGTTGTCTATAACTATTCTTAAATATAACTATTCCTTCAAGTACCGTAAATCCAAAGAGTAGCAGCTCAAATTTCTCGATATGAAGGCCAATTTCTTTTAATCTCATGCACCGATTCCTTTCATTATTACCCTATTTTTTGACGTTCCTCGTTAATGGATTTTTTTCTAGCTTTTTAATATTAACAATCCTAACAAGATCATATCAAAACATCCCACCGTGTCACTTGTGTTCACTTACCGTCAATGACTTGTACTGATCGGGTTTGCCGTTGGGCAAGGCTTCAAAACTGTTTCTCGAGAGAACAACTGTGTTCAACTGTTTCAATGGCTGCAACATCCCATCCGGAAGCTGACAAATAAGGTTGTTCTCGATGTTCACTTCGTCCAAAAGGACACATCGCGAGAGACTGTCTGGGATCTCGGCCAGTCTGTTGTACCTGGAAAGTCAAGTTTGCTATCATAAACAATCCATAAGTACTGCCTGAGGTCTTCTAACCTGATTTGTAATATGAAAGAGCCATTTGTAATATGAATTTAGCAGCCAAGGGACACATACATAACCAAACGACCAAAAATCGCAAATAAACCTCCTTGTATATACGCATATGAGGGAGACGATTATTTACATGCTGAATTTCCAGTCAAGCTGCATTACTAATCACGTCACTGCAAAGGCTCAATTTATTAGTTTATTGGGAGCTATCTAGCAAAATCAGGTTCAATGAGCTCGAGAGTACCTGCCTGAAATGGATCATTTACAACAGTGCTGTCGGGCATGCTTCAAAGAAATAATTACAGCTTCACGCCGTGTTAGATCAGCGACATTTTTTCGTAAATTCACAAATTCAAAACTCAATTTTCACAAGTTAACCAGTTTACTGTTTGTAAAGGCTTAAATAGCTCAGATAATTATTTTTTTCTATTGAGTGAATTACTCACTTTAAGCCGAGGCGTGTGAGCTGTGTGAGTTTTCCCACAGATGCAGGCAGACTCTCCAGCTGATTATGAGGCAATATTAAAGAGTTAAGCAGGCTACAGTTGCCAATCTCCTCTGGGAGCTGGTTCAGGTTGTTCCTGCTCATGTCTAGGTTCTGCAACTTTGTCAGTTTTCCTATCGTAGTGGGCAGGGAGGTCACGTGGTTCTCTCGGAAGGCCAAGGTGATCAAGTTCTAAAAGGCCATTTATATTAGTCATTTGCATATACACACAAGAAGCACAATAGTTTCACAAACACCAAAACCGAAGAAAGCTAAATGCAAGCGGATTTTTCAAAAAAAAAAAAATTTTCAACAAACTAATTTCAGATTTAAAAAACATCAGTTCAAATTGAAACACTTCGAGACTGCTCACATCGAGATATCACGATTTTCTCTTAAAGACTACTTCCATAAAAATTGTAATTTAAAATCTATTGAAAATGGAGGGGTGTGGGGGTCCAACTCTAAAAACCGCCCTTCACGCCATTAGTATACGTCTCCTAAACAGTTTCTGTGAATCGCACAATTGGATACTAGTGAGCTGAAACGCTCTATGAGAACTTAATGACCTATGGGCGCTACCTGTTTTGTTTTTGAGGACGAAAAGTCAAATTGGTCAGACGAAAAATCGGTCAATCAAAAAATCGCATAAAAAAGAGCAACAGGACTAGTACAATTGCTACAAACTTCGTTTGACAGCAGTTAATAATGCATAGATGTTCTCCCTAATGAATCGGGTATCAATGGTGAATTGATGACATAGGTCAACAACATACCGTTAGATTGCCAATTGTTTCGTCGACAACAGTGATTTTGTTGAAGGACAGGAGGAGAGTCTTCAAGGCCGAGAGACAGTAGATTACGTTGGGCACCTAAACACAAAACTGATTAAGCGCACTTCTGATTAAGTAAAACTACGAAGAAACACTACGGAGGGTAAAGAAAGAACCAATTTATCCGAAGACTTCATAATGCCGCCGTCAATGGACCCAATCAAGTACCTCGGACAGGACAGAAAAACAAGGTCAGAAAACCCACCATAGCAAAACATAACCGACTAACATCGGGCGAACTGCTTTCAAACGACCGGTTGGCTTCGTCAGTAGCTAGACACGGTTTAGTGAGGCTAGCTTTAGCATAATTGAAGGGGCGTAAGTAACCGCAGCGGTGGGGTGTGTGGGGGGGGGGGGGGGGGGGGGGGTAAGGGGTTCACCGGGGGCTGATGGGGTGGCAACAGTGGGGGGGGGGGCAACAGTGGGGGGTGTCAAGCTCTAAGAACCGCCCTTCGCACCATAAGTATAAGTCTCCAAAACAGATTCTGTAAATCTCATACTTGAAGACTAGTGAGCTGAAAGACTCTAAGAGCACTTAATGCCCACTGGGCGCTACCTGTTTATCCCGTTTTTGAGGACGAAAAGTCAAATGCGTCAGACGAAAAATTGGTCAAGCGAAAAATTGCATAAAAAAGACTGACAGGAGTAATATAATTGCTACAAACTTCGTTTGAGAGCTGTTAAACAACCATTTCAGGATAGTTTAAGGAACAAAATTGCCAAAAAATTTAAGGGTTACGAGACCCAATGGTGAGTTTACAGCTACAGAAATTATGATTTCTAAGTTTTTAACGTTGAACAGAAGCACGTTATTGTCGTATTAACTAATAAATATCAGAATAACAATCATTTCTCAATTTTTGTTTCAACTAATTTAAAATTTTAACCAATCAAAACCTGGCAGAGGATTATGACTGTGCCGTACCTCTTTGAGTCGATTATGTCTGAGATCGAGCACGGCAAGAGAAGCACTCAGTTTGCTCAGCTCAGGCGGCAGAGACACGATCAGATTCTCACTCAAGTACAGCTGCCGCAGTTTCATCAGATGAGAGATCTCACTGGGCAGGGTCGTAAGTCTGTTTGACATCAGCAGAATAGTCTCCAACGTTGCCAACTCCTTAATCGAGGACGGCAGGGCGTTTATGTGTTCCTTCCGGACGTCAAGTCGCGTTGACTTTTGCTCTTTTAGCTTGGAGAACAGGCGAGGAAGGTCCTTAAAATAGGTAAACTTGAAAGCAATGTTACAAATCAAAAAATGCTTAAGAATTTTTGCGTCCTATTTTAATCCTGATTAATAGTCAGTTCCTTGATAGAAACCAATTTTCAAACTAGAGAATTTGCAGAAGCTTTCCGTCAATGAAACGATAAATGGTGTTTGAAAACAAGTGAGGAAAATCACGCCATGTTTAAAGACATTTCTAAGGATGAACCAAGTAACGTCGGGAAACATTAGTACTCAGCTCCGACAAGTATTTGAAAAAATATATATAGCTATAGCTTTTTGAACAGTACCTGTAATAAGCAAAGCTTTTCAAAAAAGTTTTCTTACGACAGAAGCAGTAGATTTCTGTTTGCTAGCTTTTCTGGACGTCTTTGGCAACTGTTGCTTTTCAGTTCCATCTCCAGGCACTATCTTCACCTTCTTATCTTTGGCAACTTTTGAGTTGGCCTCTGCTCGTGATCTACTGCCATTTATCATGGAGTTCGGCAATGCTCCATTCAGAGCTCCACCTGGCGCAGCACCACCTGGACCTAGCGGTATGCTACTGTTACTGCCTGTGGATCCTAAATACTCGAACGCTCTTTTCACACTCAGAGAGGGCATAATTTGTGGCTACTATTTATGAAATAAAAAGGAGAGAGGAAATTTGTCCTTCCAGGGCCTGACATATGGCAACTACAAAAATTGAAGGACAATAATTAGACCTACAACTAGAGTACTTTGGCTGTACTTAATTTGCCTTCAATCATTTGTCAATTTACTTAAAGCCCGATCCAACAACCGATACTTGAACATAAGGTTTAACTGTCAACAGTAAATCTGAAAACATTTACTGGGGGAGGAAGTATATACTTGGAGTAGGTTTTTGTTCAATCAATTGTTTCATTTAAATTAACAGTCACACCTTTCTCATAGTTGAATAAATAACAGGCACAACTATTGATTTGATTTGCTTTGTTTTTCTGTTACATAACTTCTTCCATTCAAAATCGAATAAATGACAGAAATCAAAAACAGTCATTTGGTAAAAATTTCAAAATATTTTTTAAATGAAAACCGACTAACATCGGAGGACTACAGGCGGGATAATGTAATTCAAACGGGAGGCAGCCTAAATAGTTTATGGGTACAAATAATGCGGGTTTCATACCCCGACCTCCTGCCTACTAGGCAGAACCATTAACCATTGGGCTGAAACGCCCTGATGCTAGCTTAACCGCGTTTTTGCATTTGATTTACAAACAGACTTCATTTCTGAATAAGAGCAATTTCAGTCAATTAAAAATGAAGAAGTCAAGCGTGGAAAAGCCACTCAAGGAGCGAAATTGAAGGAATTATTTAGAAAAATTTTGCATAAAAAATACACACGTTTACAATAATTGCCTCGAACTTCGTTCGAGAGCAATTAAAAATTTTTGCTTATTTGAAAAAAAAAATAAGTAATTAAAGATCGACATTACTGGAAAAAGCAAATCAATTAGATGGCAACAGCTGTGACAGTGCAATGAGAGAAAAAGTAGTTTATGCAAAATGAAACATGAACCGACTAATGTCGGAAGAATTGCACTCGAACGACAGGCGAGGCAATTTAATTCAAGGGCTGTAGCCTAGACAAATTTTTCTGTATGGGTGAAAAAATAGTTAACCACGATGGGATCTGAACTATGGACCTCCCGATCCCACACCAGATGCACTGCCCACCTGGTTGTCAGGCCCTTTTTGTTGGTACGCTGCAATCGATTTTATTTTAGCAACAAAATTTACTTCGGAGTGAGAGCAATACAGATCACTAAAAAAATGCGGAACAAAAGCATTAAAAAGTCACTTGAGAAGTCAAGGGATGTTCTAGAAGAAACGCGCAAAAAATTTCGAGCAAAGAATTTGCATAAAAAAGATCAACACGTTTACAATAATTGCTTCGAATTTCGCTCGAGAGCAATTGATAAATTTAAATTAATCGATCTAAATATGAAAACTGTAATTCCAGATCATTGAGCTGGATAATGTAGGCCCAAAAAAGCATTCGTCAAAGATGCATCAAAATATGTCAGCAGTTATTAAGGTAGTTCTTCTGACAAATACGAACAAAATGAATTAAAAATGGGCTGAATTGACGCCAATTTTAACAAAGCCAAATCGAAAAAAAATTTAAGAATTGTAATGGCGAATGTTGGACCGCACAAATAAGCAAGCTTTGCATATTTGACAGAAAGTTAAAAAAAACCTGTTATGAGAAAAACTAAACAAATATTTACGAAATAGAGCAAAATTTGAGCATGCAAAAAATTTGAGCAAGTAAAAAAAAAGCCTAAAGCGGCCAAAAGATCGAACACTTTGAACCTCAAAAACAAAAAACAAAATTCGAAAACCACTCTGAATAGCATTCTACGCTCCAATATTTTCCAATGACACCACTCATATAAAAACAGTTGAGGAAATAGTTTCTCTTGCACTAAATTGGATATGAGTTTATGAACATTCGAAGTACTAATTCAGAGTTTCATACACAGAAAACAAAAAGCAAATAAATACATGAACCAATTAATGTCGGAAGAATTGCTCTCAAACGACAGGCCGGTAGAAAAATATTTGACCACGCGGGAAATTAATCGAACCACTGACCTACCAATCCCTACCCAAGAAAAAAAACGCAAAATGGTTAATCAAAAAATTTGCATAAAAAAGACCAATACGTTTACAATAATTGCCAGGAACTTCGTTCAAGAGCAATTAAACAGTCCACTATTCTGTTTGATAAAGAGGTGAAAAGATTGAAATACAAAGGGCGCTTAATTATTGTTTCTACGTTTCGTTCTAAAACTTCGCAATATTTTTGAAAACAAGATACCTTGCAAGATACAACTATTCATAATTTAACGGTTTTAACGGTTAAATTTAACGGTTTGTCTACAATTAGATAATTTGTTTCAAATTCTTCGTCTCTTTTCACTTTTCGAAAAACTACAACGGCTTCTTGGGTTAAACTCAGTCAATTGGTTAAACTAACAGAAAATTAAAGAAAAAACACAATTATTTTTCAAGAATCTTACAAGTTGTATAAGTCTACGACATGTTGTCTCAAAACATCATTAGGGATCAAGGTTTTTTGATACACAATCTGGTTGACTTTAAGCAGGTAGTATATTCACAACCCTCAAAATTAAGTTTTGTCTTCAATGTTTCGGCTCTTTTGTGTTATTGCCCCCCAGCCTTATATAGCCAGTCTAGTTGCACCCCAAAAATATGTACCTTTTGGTCTTTAGAGATCCCTTATTTCAGTCATAATAAACTGCCGGTACCAAATGTATGAAATGCAAACAATATGCTATAAGTGGGGGTGCAAATGGACGTGGGGGGGGGGGCAATAACAGAAAAGAGCCAATGTTTCTTCCACCACTCGAAAAAAAGCAACCAAATATAAATCATATCACATCATTTATTCGATTGTAAATTCAACAATCGGAGGAACAGAGTCAACAAAATGATTGTACAAAACAGTGAAGATAGTAAAAAATATTTCGATGACTTTTAAGCTAGCACATTTTGCTTTTTCTTTCAGGCAACAAATCGACTTTTTGTAATTTATGAATTTTCTTAACAAACATAACCAGCAGATTGAGATAGATTATCTGGAACGAAATAGCCTTGCGTGCAGTATGAACTAGATAGAAACCGATACAGAGATATGTTGCAAAAGTTATCCACGCCGCTCAAAAATCTATTCAGCAAAAATTGGAAAAGCTTAAAAATTTCCTTAAGGAGCTTTAAGGACCTAGGCTGGAGCCTTTTTTATTACACATCTGAGTTTCTTTGACCTCAAACTATTCGAAGTATACACAAAACCTTAAAGTGATTTTATTGAGTTAGATAAGTCACTTATGATCAAAATCTAATGACGCAAATGACCTAAATTTGTTTGCTAGAGTGAGTAAGAAATGACTCACGCGCGCAATTGCCGTTTATGAGAGGAAGAAGTCATTCAGAAAACTCTACGTTTTCAGCTTTGCCGTGCGAACAAACGTAAAAGAGCGCCAGACGACGAAACAAAACATAACCGACTAAACGTCGGAAGAATTGCTCTCGAACGTCTAGTGGGAGCTCTAATCAATTCCAACCTGCTTCAGTCGGGGGAGGGAGGGGGGTCTAAATGGAACTAAGAAGTTTAATAGTAGGCTTCAAATAACCACATTAGAGTTTAACATATACCACTGTTAAGATTTAAAATGAAAAATTACACCAATTTCGGCGCACTTTTCATTTGACTTTTAGTATTAAATTGCCGCCAATTGAATTCAGCTGCTAGAAATTTTGATTGAGAGAGAATTTTAGATCACACAAAACGCAAAAAGTCAAGGGCGTAAAAGTCACTCGAAAAGTCAAAATTGTCAAGCGAAAATTTTGGATAAAAAAAGACTCACGTTTACAATAATTGCTATGAACTTCGTTCAAGAGCAATTAAAAACATAGCAGGGAAAGTTCTGACTTGCAACTCAAAAAATTTGCCATTGAATAAACAAAAATTGATCTAGAATGGACTATGAATGGATCAGAAAAACCATTCAGAAAAGAATCGAAAAACTGTAAAACTGAAGTCAAAATTTCATATGTGAACAAAAATCCACAAGCGAGAAATCGAATTTTTGTTCAAACATCATTTTCTCACTCTACTTTGAAATTAGATTAAATGAATTTTCACGCCGCAAAATCACTAGCTTTTTCGCTCAACTTCCTGTTTCGATGTCACCAAAATTATCACTTCAATTTGACTTCGAAAATCATGAAAATGTGTGAACAGATCTTGAAAAAAAGATAACTTCCCAATACATTTCAAATTCTTTGAATTGTGAAAACCAAGAGCACCACAATTCAGCTCCGCTCAATTTACAGCTTTGCAGCTAAACTGAAATAGAAGAGAATCAACAAATCATCAAGTAAATGAACAAAAATACAGCTTGAAAGCCAACTATGATCTAAAGAAGCCAACATATCTCAACCAAAGGGGACCAAAATGAATAAAATTTGCGAGACAGAAAGACAGAAAAAAGACACTGAGATGAATTAACTCCGAAAAAAAATCAGATATAAATTTGCCGACCAATTTTCAGCCTAAACATCTAAATCAAGAGAAATCCATAAAATAATTGATACTGATGCAAAGATGAAAAAGATATAATTGAGTAGAAATTTTTCGAAAAGACCTAATGTATTTTTAGCTCATTTATTTCTTGAAAAACCCATATCAAACCTATCGAGCAAAAACAATAGAACGTTACCCGGCCACTTAATCGGTGATTATAAGTAAACCTTAAAATGTTTTTGAACCAAATTAACACCTGGAAAAAGATGCCAGAAAACAACGAAAAATTCAAATATTCGACGTTTTATGGGCTATTTAGTGATACCACCCAGAGTTCTCATAAAATATACCGATCGCTCACAATTGACTCATACCGATCGGTCACAGACAAACTGAGCCAATAGTACATTCCAATCCACTCTGTGGGTTCGGAACATTTCATGAACAGGAAACTCATGCATACTAAATTAGGAAGACTCGACAAATGATCTTCAGGTTTAGCTGAAAATTAATCTAAATCCAGGGCAAAAAAAAACAAGTCATTTCTAACTGTGCATGGGAGAATGTATAAGGTCTTTTAGTACCTTGAGGCGTTCCAAGTTGATCCAATCCTGCTGCGAAGGCACCACTAAACGACAACGCCCCATCCTCACTACACCTGGACACATCACAATCATCCTCCTCGTACTCCAACGAGTTCTCAAACTCGTCATCAATATAATTGTACTCTTCCATTGATTCGTTCAACAGTCGATACGACTCTGGGTTCTGTGGAAATTGGGGCGAATTGGGGTTGAACTGCGGGTTTCCAAATTGTTCTCCTGGTTTTATCGCCTGGCTATGTTGTGCTCCACTAGTCGCATAACCCTGTGGGTGTTGTTGATAGCCGGACATAATCAGATACAAAAAACCCGAAGACGTTAAAACGTCAGGTATGTGAATACCACACTCCCAATGACTATTCTTAACTGTGCAATACCAGAAGTAATTTATTACGTCTAAGATGAGTAATCGTGTGATCAATTCTTGTCAAAAAAAACTAAGCGACCCAATTAGCAGTAAATTTTACAACTACTAATCGCTCTCTTTCTATTCAGACAAAAGACCCAAAAGGGTCTGACTAATACTAATAGCTACTAGCAGTATAATGACGTCTACATAGATGCGATAGCATAATGATGTTTGAGGTCTGATTCAAACTGAAAAGAGACAGTAACTAAATGCGCAAACACCACAAATACGTCGAGAAACGGACAAGTTTGACGCAAAGTAATGTAAAGTGTTAGCGGTAACTAATTGCCACAAAATCACCGACTGACTTAACGTCAGTAAAAGTTGTGAAGTAATAAGAATAATAATAAGTTAACCACTAAATTCAGCTAAGGCAATAAGGCGAAAACAGCTATGTACGGCTCTCAAGTGCAATAATGGTAAATGCTAACAAGTAGCAAATTTACGTGGCATATAGTACAACAACAACAATATTTCCACTACCTAATTATTTATGTGTTTACTCTAAACGGTAGTTAGTAATGGGAGAAGGAATAAGGCGTAAGCTTCTTTCTTCTCTTTTCTTTCAACTTGCAACTCTCTGCCAGTATGGCAGGCAATTCCTCCAATTTGAGCTGGCTTCGCGACTGTCTTCACTAGCGCTATTCAATTTTGAAAAGGTTGCAAGGCGACGCCGCTTTGAAGGAGAGAATTGAGCGGGTATTGAGGAAGATTGAGACTGGAAATTGGAAAGCGGGTGGGGGGAGGGTAGCGAGGAAAAAGAGCTAAGCGGCTTTGGGCATTTATTGACTTCGCTCTCCAATAACCACAACTCATCACCCCCTATCTGAAATTCAACCATGTCCGCTCAAAATTAATAAATAGCTTAGCAAACTCTACAAGCCACAATATACACACAACATTACCCCGTAGCACTCTTTTATGATCAAATCATCAAAAAATCATCACATTTTGAACCCTCCTCTTTTCAGCTTTTTGCCCCCTTTTTTGTAAACTTTTTGTAAGTGGTAAAAATTGGTTGCAACCCAAATTTCAATGTTATCACGGTAGGCGTGAACGTTCACTCAATCATTGAAACAAATCGATATTTACAAGTATAGCCACTCGAATTGAACAACATGGAGACTATTGATTGCACATGATTTTAGCCAAATTTGATTTCGCGCCCATTGTGAAAGCAAAAGGCGAAAACTTCCTTTGATTAATTCAAGATCTCCAAACAAATACACTTAGCAAACACATCAGACGTTCGTTGATTTTTTTCTCCGCCATAAAATCTCCATTGTTGCCTTTGTTGGTCTGCTCCCCTTATGAACATACAGCTGAGGATATTTATTACATAAGTAATAGAATCATCATTAAGAACTCATTGTTGATATTAAAATAAAGAGGATATCATTGAAAATAACAATTAAGAATAAATGGGGGTCTTAAATTAGCAGAAAATGATGAAGACAAAGCATAATAGTTTCGATAGAAATTTTAGAACAGCAGCATCGATAAATCAATGAGATCAACATAAAAAAAATTGGACAGAGAATATAGAAAATTTAAATTGATGATTTTCTTTAACTAACTAATATAGGTTGATATGTCTTTCGCATAACTTTTTGAAAGCGTTCACATATTGCGCCCCATTAATATTCGCTACAGCTTGTTGCCCTTAAATTTTGACCCATCAAAGGTCATTTATAGGAGTGAAAAACTGCATTTGATCAATACACATGCACATAAACTACATAGTAAAAGCTACAGAGTGGGACAAAAATCAACCCACAATCAACTTCCAATACATTACGTCATCAAATTCAAAAACCTTAAGTCCTGTGGCACTGCACGGGCCAACAAACGGTTGTGCCAAATTGGTACAAAGAAAACTTACAAGTGTAGGTTAATAATAGCATAATAGCATCACTATTACCATCATATCTAGTATTTCAAAGACAACTATGATTACATATCTCTTACGTAAATTACATATCCTTACATAAATTGTCACCTGTATTAGATTCGCGTATCCATTAACACAGAAATAGTCAAAATAAATTAAATTAACAAAACCGACTAAGGTGGGGCGCATTGCTCTCAAACGAATGGCGAGAGGCTGTCTGTCAGGAGCTAGCTGCAGCTAAGAGTTAAGATTAAGCTTAACAGTATGCGTGTGTGTATGTGTGTGTGTGCGTGGTGGGGGAGGGGAGTTGAGTAAGTGCGTGGGGCAAGGTTGGAGTGGAGAGGTCAAACGCTGAGAACCCCTCCCTCATACCATGAATTTGTCTCCTCGACAATTTCAGTGAACCGCACACTTAGAGACCACTAAGACGAAATATCCATCAGACGAAAAATTGCTCGTAGCATTAAAAAGACTACCAGAACTAACATAATTGATACAAATTTCGTTAGAGAGCAATTGTTTACGTGTTGTATAATATGCTGTACGTGCTGTATAATAATAAATAAAATGCTGCCTTTCCTATTCGATCAATTCGGAATTTAACAACGTGCGTAACACATTACCAGAAAAAAAACTTATATAGTTTTGTTGAACTTAATTAGAGAAACCAAACAAAAAAATCAAACTTCAAACTTTCGAACGGATTAGAGAAATCTTGTTGAAATCAGATTCTCGCAATCAATACTGACTTTATAAAAATGCCCTGCATTTAATTTAAATAAGACAACACCCTCGATTGATCTTTACTCCTCCAATTAAATGGTGAAAGTTATTTTGAGGGCAAGGCAAGCGTTAAAAAAGCTTTGATGGTAAGGATTTTGTTTGATTGGTAAGGAAACAGAATTTTTGACAAAAACCGAAACAATGTCAAAAATGGCACTGCTCAAATGGTGACGGCAGCTATCAGTAAAAAAAACAGAAAATAAGGGCAACAATAAAACGCTGTAGTGATTAGAATCATTTAACCGGTTTTAAGCAACTAAACCATGGGGTTATCTATATCTGAACCTTGACCGAAAAGATTTCAATCAAAATGAAACTAATTACCCGAGATTGAGTTTTGAAAATTTAAATTGACATGTGGGGAGCAATGAATTCAGTCTCTTTACTGCTGCATTTTGATTTTTTTCCGAAATACCTATACGACAGAGCAAAACACTTTATTTGTATATTTAAACCAGATATGTGCAGCCATTTCTAGCTTCCATTCAAAAGTACATAGTGTAGGGTCAACAAGTTCGACATAGAAAAAATAACTAAAATTGAAGCTCCCGTAACTCGGAAGTCTTCCCAGCAGCCTCACATGTAATGTGTAAACGGATATTTCGGATGAAAAAATAGTAAAGCGAGAATTTAAAAGATTGCAAAATTTAGTGAGCGAGAGGTTCTAGGATTTCAAAGAGGGTGACAAATTATTTCCCCCCATGAGAGCAGCACATATAATATTATTCCATAAAATGCCCTAATGTTACTATTTCAATCAACTATCGGGTAGCTTGACAAACAAAAACTTCCCAAGATCTATATCTGAAAGACACTAAGAGACTCGGTAATGTGCGTTCGAACGTAATATTCCGACCCCGCTCATCAAGACGAGGAAAGGATAGAACATTTTCAAAAGTTCGCACATCGTTCAAAAGACAACTAATTTAAAAAACTAATGCTGAGTTAGGGGGCCAATAAGACTTGCCATTAATGAAATTAGTGGACAATTATAAAAATCAAATAAATGCAATCATTAGTTACAATCAAAACTCGATGTCCATATTTAAAAAACGCTCTATAACAAAATGACAATGAAATCAGATAAAATCTGAACTTAACAAACTAACCTGTACTTCATTCAAGATATCAGACTCGGTAAGAAGTCGATATGGCGGTAAAAAAAGCAAAGTTGAAAAATACCATTCTAATTTTGAAACAGAAAAAACAATTACAAATTGATTAAAACCGATACATATCAACTGGGCTCATCCAGAATTTTAATTTATACCTCATAGGAAGCAATTAAGACCTCTCATTATCTGCGACCTGTCAGACGACTACAAAAACAAAAACAGTGTTGCAACCATTAAAAACATAAGCTATTCATGAAGAACATTAAATAACTTCATTTTTTGAACACTGGTCCAAATCATGTGCACTTTTTAAACACTGATCCAAGCCAATAGTGTCATTGTGTCAAAAAACAGCAATGGGAAAATAACAAAAAAATCACTATTCTTATAAAAATGAGTAGTGCCAAAACCAAGAATTCATTAGTTGATTATAAAATCATTGTTACGATTGCACATTGGTCACTACAAAGAGGTTGCCACCTGTCGTATGACAGAAATAATACAAAAACGACAGTGCTCAAAAATCCACTAATTATTTCACAGTTCAAACAAACCATGAGCTTTCAATTTAGAACAAAAACAGATTAACCTGCAACTACTCAGGAAAACTTTTTCTTTTTATAAGTGATATCGAATCAAAACACAAGAAAAACAACAATTACGGACAGAAATCAATAACAGCGTTGAAACTTTTAAAACTATTGACATTGAAAACCATTGAAAACTTTAAATTGACAATAATGGGTGTAATTTTCTAAGTCGTTTTCCATCGACTTAAAATGCATCTTCTTGGTAAATATTCTTCGTTAAAAACAAAAGAACCACAAATATTGACAAGAAATGAAAACTCGGAAAATTCTTATGTACACAAAATTCGAAAGACATTAGTCAAAATATAATCAAAAGCAAAAATACTGTTCGGCGCAACGGGAAGTGGATGAGATCTGTCATCAATGAGACTAATTACTTGTTGACGACATTGAGAAAAAAAATGGCAAGTACAAAAACATTTTCTTAAAAAAATTATTTGAAGGTCATAAAAACAAGTTCGCTACAAAATAAAATCAGTAGAAGAGAATCATTCAAATATCCGCAGACGCAAATAAAGCTCGTGATTGCCAAGTATATGTCGTACAATAAAAAAAAACAAAAATTACGAGCCAAAAACAAAAATCTACTTTTAGAGAACGGTTTAAACAAATTTTCACTATTTCTTTTAAAAATGTATTCAAAGTTATAACAGGCATTAGATAACACATGAACGCTTCGTCTATAGCTCATAGTGAACCAAATTGTTCTTGGATTAATAGGACGCAGTCATGAGGCTGCAAAAAGGACGACAAATGAATGCAAAACAAATCAATTAAAAATTACGAAAACACATTGTCAAAAGCCATTAAAAATTTAGCTTTTCTCCGAAGACATAATAAACATTTATTTGGCTTCAATTTGTAGTAAATAGACTCTGCCATTTATGGGGCCTGGATTTGATTTCATTCTAGTCAGTAATTAACATTGAGAAACAACTATTTTGAAAAAGACTGCACCTAAAACCTAACCCTGAGTTTGATGCGCGTCCATGAACAATTAACTATTCCATTGCGAAATAGATGATTTATAAAAAGAAATATTCGAATAAACCTAAGATAAATTATGCATTTTGTATAACTATTCAGTTGATTTTTTCAAAATTTGGCAAAATTTTATTTCCAGAATAAAGACTCCTATAGAAAGTAAAGCCACAACTGTATTTGGCGCCATTAAGCTGCAAATTTGGAGCCATTTTTGATTTTGAAAAGTTCCAAATTCGAAAAAATCAGCAAAAATATCAACCAAAAGACTCGGATAAAACCAACCGGGAAGCCTCCTCTATCCTTAATAGCATTGTTATTAACAATTTTAACAAAGTTCACGAAAATTTGGTCAAAATACGGAAAATGTGAATAAAAACAACGGAATTTCTTCTACTATTCACAAAACTTTAAACCTCGATAACTCCCTGTAGAAAACGAATATCAAAAAATCTTTTTAATTCCAAATTCTACGCTGGACGGGCTTTCTAATGATACCAGTCTCAACTCTTAAGATGAACATATCGATCGGCTAAAATTGACTGAACTAAAAAAACCATGAGTATATAGTCCCCTCTACAAGTAGGTCGGAACAATTAGACCAGACGTTACAATCAAATTGCAAAATGAGCGACCTGTCGATGGCAACAAGGAATGAAACTCAAAGTAAATCAACATATCATGAAAGTGCCAAAGCTGTCCTGTTCATCAAAGTAAAACTGATTCAAATCAATTTCAAAAATTCATGGATAATTTCAGCATGTTTTCAGATTCCAGTTTGCATTAACCATCCAGTATTTCCGGCGAACTCGATATTAGTGTTGTGAATACTTCAGACGCGTCTATTGAAGCAAAAGGTATGAATTGTGGGGAGGGTCTTTATTAAGGCGCCAATATGGATTTTCAAGTTTGCCGAATTCTTTGAGATCGTTGTATAAATAAAGTAATTCTGAATGCATCATTGCAATTTCAATAATAGCCCCGTTAACTGCATAATCACTTTGGAGGCTTGGTCATTGAATTAATAGATTTTAAGTGAACCATATTAACTAATTTCACGCTCTTAATTTTTGTAACTTGAAGCCCACCCATATTTTGTTCAAAAACTTAGCCAGCCCTTTGCATAAAATGAGAGCTGGTAAAAACAAAATATCGGCAAAAATAACGACGCATTTTCAGAGCTCATAAAAATCAACTCTTAATCTTAAATTAAGTAGATTGCTTTTTTGTTCATAAGATATGTTTAGATCTGAACTCGCACTTAAAATTACGTAAGGCACTAAAAAATCGCGAGGTCAATATAGAGCGAAAATAAACCATGCATTTTTGCCATTTTCATTGATAAACAATTTGGTTAGCTTATACTTCACTGCGTAACTCAAATATTCGACCTCTAGTTGTAAATTATTTGCTCGTACATAAGTTGTTCATTCTGATTAAGTAAGCAAAAAACATCTGAAAAATGGTTAAAATTAGCTTCGCACGCGGAAAGAGAAAAGACGGTAAGTGAAATCTTGAATCAGTTTCCTTTTTCCTACGAGTCGAAGACTTTTTTTGCACACAAGACTACCTAAAAATGAAGTTACATTTTGAAATGATGATAGATAGACACTTTTGTTACCAATCCAAAAATACCATTAAACATATAAAATAATACATGCCAAACTAAAAAAAAACAGTAAACAAATAAAAAAAATTGCACATTTTCAAATAACTACATTACATTTTATGTCTATCAGAGATCATTTACAACAATGCATAACAGAAAATGCAAAACAGCAAATAAATAAATGTCCATAATCAATGGGGGGAGGGAGGGAGGAGGAACCAATTGCGAAATGTTTATTCCATTTCATACCTTCAATCAAATCCCTGGAAGTTCAGGCGAGGAATGCTATTGACCGTCTGTATTTTTATCAACTTGACACAATTATTGTTCCAGATTTAGCACCACCATGTTCTACTAAGTCCACATAAATACTCACAATCAAAGCAACGTTTGACCTTGACTACTGTCTGTAAATGTTTGCATTTATATGCATGTATGCAAATGAAGATCCGGAATATTGGCTTGGTAGCTTGGAACCCCTAACTTTATACATTGGGTCAGCGGAACCGGACTTCGTAGATATTTCCGAAATTTAGTATAAATGTAAATGCAAGAATATTATACCATAACTGGACAAACTATTTTTCCAATAAAACGAACTGAACGGAAAATGGTCCATAAAATGAGCACAAGTCAATTATCGGCTGATAATATTGGACTGCAACAATTAAAAATTGTAATTACAGCATATGCAAGAAAATTGTTATCGACTGATATCAATAGACTGTAAAAATAAAAAGTGTGATTACAAAAACATATGCCAGAAGAAGAAAAATGCACAGCACAAAATATCGAAATCAGAATAATGAAAACTTTACTGATTTCTAAAAGCAATTTCCAGTTGGTTCCTCAATTTTACAGACTGTGATAATTTTACACTTTCGTTGTTCTGTATTACATGAAGAGCAATTATATATATCTGATCTAAGGCGGGTGTGTTGCTCAGTCCCAGCCACTATGATTACATGTGCCCGTAGGGTTGTTGAGAAATGCACTGTTAATGTCTCGGTTATCAGTTAACAAAAAACACATTAAGATACATCTTTAGCTATCTATACACGAAGATAAGCTATCTACGTAAAAAATTCAAATTAAAAATTATTTAGAAACAAACATAACCGACTAACGTCGGGCGAATTGCTCTTAAACAAGAGCGCTTAGGGATGCTAGCATGAGCGGGGGGAGGGGGGGGGGGTTCAAGCTTATAAGATTAGGAATCAGTTTTTATCGCATTTTAGACTCTAATAAGGCTCCAAGAGAACTTGATGTCCTACGAGCGTTACCTGTTTATCCCCATTTTTGGACGAAAAGTCAAATGGGTCAGACAAAAAACCGGTCAAGCGTAAAATCGCATTAAAAAACCACAGGACAAATATAATTTTGCGACATACTTTGTTTGAGAGCAATTTTTAGCAATTTTGACAAGGTTTTAGCAATTTTGACAAGGTTAATAGCAATTTTGACGATAGATCTGGTTCGTAGGATAACAAGAACATGAAAATTTAGTGGCTTATTATGAAAACTCATAAAAATGCTTCTCATGTCTCACAGAAATTACCGCAATAGCAATATGAAAACTTGTTCTAACCTCATAATTTTATAGTTCGATCAATCCCGAAACGCTTTGCAACCAGAAAACCAGAGCAATGTACTAATCCATAGCATAGTTATAAGTTCACAATTTTTACAAAGCAAACTTCAGAAGATCATTTGTTTTGATCAACGCAATTAATTGCAAAATATGTTTCCATCAGGAGCTTCACCAGAAAAGCTGGACGAAAATGTCTGCAATGAAACACATTAACTAAATTTAATAAATTTTAAGACCGTCGGATTCTATCTGACAGTTATAGGTGTCAATTCCGCATTTCTAACAATATTATCGTCTCTATAACAGGAACGATGCATACATATTACAAGTGATTTCTATTGGCTTTGTAATTTTGTAATAACCAACTGAGCAACAGACAGAACTCAAGAGCACAACATCGCTAGAGATCACCAAAGCTTGAGATCTCAGATTAAACTTAGCCAACCGTACGGAATAATTCCCAGCGACCAGTAAACTGAGCTTCATGAAAGCGGAAACTTGTCGGCTTTTATCTATACGGTTGCTTGAAAACAAAAAATGGCAACATGTAACATTTACAACTAGCAGGACAAAATATTGCTGCAACATTTTACATGTTGAATTTTCAAAGATTACAGAAAACTTTTATTGACCTGAGCGAGATTTCTTAGTTCAATTGTTATGGTACAAAATTAGTCACTCAGAATACATCCGTAGCAACGAAGCTAGCTGAGATGCTAAATCTCCTTTAACGGTAAGTTTCCAAGTCCACGTATATGTTCAGTTACCCAAACGCAGACACATTGACTTTCCTTAACTCATCGTTAAAGACCTTGTTTATAAACATAGCCAAACACATAATAGCAAACTTGAGAAACTGGAACCGGCGCTGCTAACTTCCTATTAAGCTTCTAAATCCGAGAATTTCTAGGACAAGTAATAGTAAACTCTCAAATTGAAATTCAGATTGTTCAACAGACCTCGAGAGATTAATCAAAGTCAGCTTAAGTTAGCAACCAAGGCAAGACTAGCTTGTCCTTTACAGATTGGAGAAGTTAAAATGGCCTCCAATTATGGCTCCAGTCGTAACACATCAAAATTCAATTACGGGGGCTTTAGTAGAAACCCATTAGTGGGCTCAAATAACAGACTATACCAACAACAGCAGCAGCCACTAAGTGCTTCGCAAAGAAGGGCTTCTAAGCACCAATTACAAGTAGAACCGCCCGTTTCTTACCGATTTTTTCACCGCGAAACTAGAGATTCAATATTTTCAGACATCCCCCGACCAACATTTTCCAACCAATCGGAGGAGCCGGCTGTCGTTACTCTAAACTATCACCGGAAAAATAGCGAAGCTGGAAACGACTATTCTGCTTCCAACTCTTACGCGATTCCTAAGAATACGATGCGAACAAGAAAACAAGGTTAGAAATTTTAGAATGCGAGTTAGAAATTGTGCCGGAGCGGGTCCACAAACTGTATTTTTCAAGGTATCGGAAGTTACAGCTGAACATTTTTTTTTTGTCTTACCCCAGAAGTTCAACCTCAATTCGTAAAAACAACTTCAACCTCAATTCGTGAATTAAGATCCTTATTAAGATCACTGATCACATATTAGGATTTTTGTTCACAACTTCAAACATGCTCAAATAATAAGATTTACAGAAGGGATTAAGAGTAGACTTCAATTCATCAGTTGATGATGCCACATTAAGATTCCATTTCAATTAAGCATTGAATCACAAGACTTCAAACGAGTCACTTTTCTCTACAGGTTTTGACAATTCAAAACAAGGCGTGGTCAACGTCTCCTTCGAACCTGAAACAACAATTCACGAATCCCAACGTCAATCGGACCAAGTGGAACAACCTCTTAACTCACAAAACGACGTCAACAAGGTTTCTCTGTCAACTTCCATTTCTCAAAAACAACTTGGAGGTGGTTCGTCCAAGCACCCACCAACACTGCAAAAGAATCCTGATCATACTTCGTTGTACAGCTTGTCCGAGAGCGCTTTCTCGTCCGCCGACAGTAACGAAGGAAGAACCAGTGACGACGATGATGATGCCGACGGAAGCTCCAAAACAGCGGAGTTCAATACAAACACGAATCAATCCACAATAGATAGCAACATTCCCACCATAACTGTTCAAGCCGTGGGAGTCAAGGGCGAAAAGGGGATGGTTCCTGTTCAGAATGGCAAAATACATGGAGATAGACTGCCGGTTCTTATTGATACTCGACCGCAAAATCAAATTGAAGAATTGAACAATACAGCTGCCGAAGCACAATCTGGGGGCAACTACATGTCTGCAATGAACTTGGTAGGTTTCTGATTCTGCAGGGGTAAAGGAATTGCTGCGCAAACCATTCTCAAAATTCCCTTTTGCGAATGAAGCGCTCTCAAGTATAATTTAAATTGATACAAAGCATAACAGATGAAACGATAAAGCATAACAGATAACAATTGAAACCATAATAGCCCGGAAGCGCTATGAATGGTACATAAAAGATCAAGTAACCAATATAGCAAATAATTTATTTAGTTGGTACCGATTGTAGTGTAGCTATATTTATCAGTCGTTACATTTTTTAAGCGGTTACAAAAGTTTACCATTTCAGCTGAAAAGAATGACCAGTTTTTCGAAGGAGTACTACAACCGTGGTTCCTCGTCACAATTGTGGTCTCTAGGAATTGAAAGCACCCTGGTGTATTCGCACGTGAGGACTCTCAAGACCAAAGACTTCTTCAAGGAGATCAGAGGAAAGATGGACGTGGAGGACTACTTGATCAACGGGGAAACTTTCATCGACCATCCAGGTACCGATGCAACTTCATAATTAAAGCTTGAAAACATATCAGTTTTTATTACTGCACTAACAGAAGCTTCAACTTATCAGGTTTCAATGAAAACTACGTAAACATTACAGCATATCATATTGCATTGGAGGGGACACACAACGAGGTTATAGACACCCATCTTTCAGTCTACCCCGAGTTGGATATTAGAGATAAACAATTACAATTTCAAAAAAATAGCAAACTAAAGCGTCAGCCAATTTATCATAAAAATTACGGGCAAGTGCAAGTTAAATATCGCAAGAGATCTGCTCTAATGAAGAAAACTGATTATCAGCTTGTTCTTTTTTGCTTCTAGGAACCAACATTGCGAGCATTCTTCACAGCGTCCTGGACCGCCTTCGACTTAAAGAACCCTCCATTAATATGCAAGAGACAATGGACCAGCTGTTAAACGTCCCTCTGGACATCCTTGCAGCAACGATGCAGGGAACCCGGGTACCCCTCGGGGGTTCCAGTGTAATCACCGATCAATCATGGATCGTAATCATGAAGGCTCTGACCGAGATTAACAAACGCCACATTACAATAATCAAATTGAAACACCTGGTCAATTTGGGTAATGACAGCCAAGAAATTCGATTCGTTGTCATCATATTCACGCCTTGTAAAGAGAAAGGAACGAAAAGCTATATTGAAATAGCGAAGTCGTTCGCAACATTGTTTACAAACGAAGACTTCCGGCAGAAACTTCTGTCATGTCATGACGAATCAAGCTTCAAACAGTCCATCGCAGACAGAATGCAGGTTCTTGTTCAGTGCCCACGAAAACGGACTCCAAGTCGAAGACTTTCAATCATGCAAGAAGCAATCGTTCACAACGAGGATGAACAGCAATCCGAGGCTAAAGGCCACTGCTTTCTCTTCCGAGGAATTCGAGAAGACTTGATTCGGAAAATCCCATTTTACTTGAGCGATTTCACGGACGGCATAAATGGCCGGAACACAAAACCGAAGGTGTTCTCCGCCATTTTCTTCCTCTACTTTGCGTGTATTTTGCCAACAATCGCTATAGGCGTTGTCGATGACGAAAGCACGAACCAGATTATTGGCGTCCGCAAATGTGTGCTCGCTCAAGCAATCGCGGGGCTAACTTTCGGCTTGCTAGGAGGACAGCCGTTAGTAGTGCTACTCTCAACCGCTCCTATTGCAATTTACACCAAAATTATGTTTCAATTCTCTGAAGACTACGAAATGGATTTCTTGGCTTTTTATTCTGCAGTCGGAATAGCAACTTGGTTCTTCATGACATTGTATTCTGTAACTAATCTTCCTATAATAATGAAATATTGTTACAGATCGGTTGAAGAATGCTTTGCTTTATTCGTGGCTATGGCCTATGTTGTCGACGCAATGAAATCAGCTTATAAAACTTTTGATAAATATTACTGCGACTTTGATAACAATTTCTATGGTAATGGAACTATTACTTCGAAATATGACGCATTTGGATATCCACGTAAGTTTTACCTCAAAACATTTTATTAGTCTACGCAAAACTGTAAGCAGTGTCCTTTCATAATGCTAGAAAAACAGAATAACTTTTTAAGACACTTCATAAGCTTGCAAAAACATTGCCAAAAACTCTGTTGTACATTTACGACTCGGCAATAAATCTGAATCTCAAAATTTTTTTAAATAAATTAAAATTTGTTTCAGCATGCTCCAAAGCCTCTTGCATGCTTCTGGTTCTTCTAATGCTCGCAACCTTCTGGCTAGCACTCAGTTTATTTAACTTCAATCGATCACCCTATTTGGACGCTGCTAAACGTGAAATACTATCTGGCTACGCATTACCATTTGCAGTCATTGCAGCGACTCTTCTCAAAGAACACATGATATCTGACATCTACACGGAAAAATTCAAATTCAAAACTGGCGATCAAATCGTTGATTTTGAAATATCACCGATTCACAAACTTCAGTGGTGGGGCTGGTTTCTCGCTTTCGCTATCGGCTTTTTTCTATCAGTGCTGCTTTTCATCGAGCAAAACGTTGCCGAGTCTTTAGTGTGCAGCGACGGTAACAAAATCCAGAAAGGAACATCATTTTACTGGGATCTGTTTCTACTGGCACAGATTAACCTATTTCTATCACTTTTTGGCTTCCCCGTTGTGCACGGCGCACTTCCCCATTCCCCAATGCACGTACAGGCGCTAGCTGACACAGAGCAAAGGAATAACCAAGGAGTAATGCAGGACGTGATAGTACATGTAAGGGAAACCAGGGTAGCTACCATATTAGCCCACTTGCTAATCCTCCTTTCTTTCTTCTATCTTCTCCCTGAACCCATGGACGCGATAAAGGTTCCTGTGTTAAACGGGGTCTTCCTTTTCATCGCAGCTATATCCCTCAGGGGCAATGAACTGTTCGAACGTCTTCTACTTCTGTTCACGGAGCAGACGGCCTACCCTCCACATCACTACGTGAGACACGTACCCCAACGCAAGATTCATCAATTCACTTTCATCCAAATAGTGCAATTGCTACTCTTATGTGGACTGGGCTTCTCTCCAATTGTGTACCTAAAGATGATATTCCCTATCGTTGTTATTCTTCTCATGCCAATCAGACAGAAGCTATTTCCACTTATTATCGAGCAGCAATACCTCGACGCTCTTGATGGACATTAACTTAAATAACTCTCCCTCTATCTCTCTCTTTTCATTCTCAGATTTAACTAATTCTGTAACAAATAATCATTTCATAATTTTGATGATCAATGTAAATCGATATTCAATTCACCTTTTCAGACACGACAAAAAACACCGAACAAAATCTCAACATTTATGAGATTTCGGACTGCTGAATAGTTTCTATGAAAACTGTTTTTTTTAGTAAAAGTACTACCGCATTTTAATCGTAATATACTTCACCATCTACGCCTTTTTCTAAACAATCTATTCGTCAACTTTTGCATTACAAATACTTTCGAACTACCGCAGCGGCTTTTTGCACAGAAACTGAAGAAAGGCGAATTTTGTAGCTTACAAAAATCTCGTCTTCGTATTTTATACGTCAGAATAAAAAAGCTACTGAAGTTCAATTTACCATTTCTCAGCGGTCAATATCTGCCATGTCTAAATTGCATTCGAAAAAAAAACTAACACGTCTAATCCAGTATCCAGTTCTCTAAAAACCTTTATCGTTCTCGATAGAAATAGATAAAGTGTAAGGACCGTTTCGCTGTACCGATCGTGAGCGACGGAATATATCTCTAAGTTGGTACTCATTTTTGATCGATTATGAAATTGATCACGGAATAAAGAAAGAATAAGCAGCTTGGTAGTTTCCAGTTTCACAATTCTCGTGCTTTTTCAGAAGTTCCATTGGAGCTGGCATATGCACGATAGTAAACATGAAAAAAGCTCGAGATAAAACAAACAATTGAGAAACACAAACAGGAGAACCCAATGCATTTTAAAACTAATGAAAAGTTTGCATCACATACAATAGTTTCAAAACTTTATGGGACATTAATTCCGAACGAATTCTAATGATTTTATGACCAGATAGACTTTTCAAAACGAAATTAGAGCTAGAAGAGTTAATTGAGTTAACTGAGGTCGAGCTCATGAGCATGGGTCTATGTTTACCACAAAAATGATAACAAAGGACTACAGAAAAGCGACCTTATATATCCTTTTTGAAAATTGTAGCTAGTTAGCTCTCTTCGAAATTATCTGCTACCTTTCTACAGGAAAAAAATATCCAAAGTCAATTGTAGTACTTTTAGGTTTTCTTTTCAGCGTATCACCTGCTCCCAATTTTCGTTTTACCCTTCTCTTTTTGGTTTCGAGATTATTGTTTAAACACTACACTTTTTGCATAAAGTGCCATAGAAAATCCTCAAGAACGGAATAATTTAACGAAAACACATTAAACTTTAATACTAACTTTAGCGTAAGCTTTTATTTAAATGATTTGTCAAACAAGGAGCCTCGGTAATGTGCGATCGCGCATAAGGTGTTCAAACCCGCTCATCAACAATTTTGGCATAATTGTCTACCAAATGAACAGATAGAAAACCCCAAAAATTCAAGTATTTTTCAAAAAAAATTGTGTATGAACGAAAAGATAGACTCCAAAGTAAACAACTCAAGGAGTAAAAAATGATGCACTAGATAGATGAGATATGCCAATATTAAGAAAGCAAGTCAAGCCGAACAGCAAAATCAAACAACAACAACATTACTTACGTCAAAAAATTTGTCCGTTTTAAAAAACAAAACTTTATAAACAAGTCAAAACAGAGTCAGATAAAAATGAAACTAAACAAGATAACTTGTATTTCACCAAGAAAGATATGGGGACCAGTCCATAATAAGGTTTGGTAATAATTAGACAAAAGAGAACAAAAACAGTAAATTTGAAAATTTTGCTTACTTTTTCTAAAAACAATTAATTTTAAAGTAATGAAAACCATTAGAAATCAACTAAAATATCCCACAGGTTTACGAATACCAGTGTTTCTAAAGACGGGAATTAAGAACAGTCGGTATCCAATTATTTTGCGGTTACAAAAAAAAACAAATAGACAAAAAACAAAAAATCAGATAAATTTTGCCAGAAAACGCTTTCAAAGCCGTATAGCCATACTTTGGCCCCCAGAATATATTCGATTGCCCTTTCTGCGAACACCGATAACCTATTATGTTACCTCGCATTATTGAAGCCATGTGACAAGTACACCAGAAAGAAAAAGCAAAAGAAGACATGAAAGCCATTAATTACCAAATGAAATCTATAAATAGATTCATTTATTCTTCCAAAGGAAGCCCGTGAGTCCTGCAATTATCCAGAATATATCTAATATCTACAAAAAGAACGTAAAATATGACAATATAAATTAAATTACTTTTTTTGTGAAAAACCCGGGTTGAAGACAGTGAAGTCATAACGAATTCTTCAAAAACATCAGATTATATGACACCAATCCCCTTGAAACCTTCCCCTAACAACAGTATTGTCATATTTGCATATTTGGCCGGTAATTAACGAGACTATGTAACAAATAGACAAAAAAAAAGAACAAAATTCCCAAATTAAAAAAAGACTTTTTTTATTTCAGAAAACAATTGTTTTCAAAGTCATGAAAGCCATCAGCTATCTAATAATATCAGAAGATCGACCCATATATTCTCCCATGAAAAACTAATGAAACCGAGTCATTGTACATGAAATTTCATACAATTAAAAAGACAAAGTAAAAACGACAGTTAAAGACAAAATTTAAAAACAAGGTGTAAAACCGCAATAAAGTTTGAATTTGAATTCACTAGAAAGAAAAAGCATTCTTTCATTGCTGACACTAAGCTATAAGTTGACCAAATTAAAAGAAAAATGGAGGCAAATTTCAATAAGCCATTAATTTAAAAATCAAAAATTTTTAAAAGTCAAAACAACCAAAATTTTTCAATTAATTAACAAGATACAATAATTTGCAGCTAATTAGGAATCGAATTGAACCTATCGCTAGTGAGCTTTGATTGGAAATGTTCCGCTATTAAATTAGTATATAAAAAAGATCGATTTTTTAAATAAAGAAGACCGCCTCATTACAATCCGAATTATTTTTGGATTGTAACAGTCCACGATTGGTCCAAAACTAGCTCTGATAATGCTGTTCGTCTATTAAGAACACTTAATTTTTCGAATGTTATAGATATAGATATTTTGTTACTTAAAAAATCGAAAATAATTGCTGCGTTTTTGATAATCAAAGAGTAAAGTTAGCAAAAACGGCACAGTTTTAATTACGGAGCACTCGCAATGGAAATTGAAGTAGAAATAGCCCCCCTTCGAGTCTACAAAGATTGTGTTAGTGGTGTTTGTGTGTGTACTTCCTGCAAATTTAATCAGTGGACTAAAGAAACTTACTTCGCGCTGTTTTTGATGAAAAAGTCTGAATATTGAATAATTTAGCCAGAAATGTTGACAAATAAATTAAAATAGCAGACAATATTTTTTGTCTTAAAAACAAAATCAACAACACTTTCTTAAAAAATTAACAAATATAGCAAAATTAGCAAAATTTTAGTAAAAAATTCCGGAAAGTGTGAATAAAATCAACGGAATTCACTCCATTTTCTCAAAAGTTTAAACACCTCAATAACTTCGCAAAAACGAAAATCAAAAAATCTTTTTAATTCCATATTCTACGCTCGACAAGCTCTCTAATGGTTCCAATCTCAACTCTACGACGAATATATGGATCGGCCAAAATTGTCTGAACAAAATAAACCATTCGAGTATATAGTTCCTCCCCCCTCAAGAGGAGTCAGAACAAATAAATAAAAATTATCTGCCTTTGGTGCTATCAATTGTTTGGATGGATTGAATATGCCGAAGCAATATAGGTATTTTGTAATTCTTTTTGCATCAATCATAGCGCAGTGCTCAAAAAATTAAATTCGAACAAAAATTTTGCTACTTCATACAAACAGTAGTTAAATGAACAAAGAAAATTTCTTCCAGTATTTCAAACATACATTGTTTCATTTCATCATCACACCTTTTCAAGACAATAACAGCAAAATAGGCAAATTAGCATTTTTGAATTAAACCAAGCAATTTAAAGAGCAGGAAGAACTTGATAAACATGAACCGACTAATGTCGAAAGAATTGCTCTCAAACGACAGGCGGGAGGAAAAACACTTGACTACGCCGGGATTCAACCCGTCGACCTCCGATCCCTAACCAAAATCACTGTCCACTCGGCTATCAGGCCTTTCTTGTTGCTATGCTGCAACTAACTTTATATTAGCAACAAGATTTATTTCGAAGTGAGAGCAATAGAGATCACTTAAAAATGAAGAACGAAAGCGTGAAAAAGCCACTTGAGAAGTCAAAAAATGTTCTGGAAGAAAAACGGGAAAAAATGGTCAAGCAAAATCTGCATGAAAAAGACTAACACGTTTACAATAATAGCTATGAACTTCGTTCAAGAGCAATTAAACATAATTGAAATATAGCCAAAAAGCTGCCATAGCTTCAGAGACTATAGAAAACATCAATAAAAAAGAAAAAACGACTTTAGTATCTAAGAAGTTTTCCGCTAAAATAGATATTTTTCCTAAAGACTCTCGTGAACTTGCTAAGGAGAATCAACAGCCCAAAAACAAACTTAAATATTCAGGTCAATTTTGAAAGTTATGTCGGGCTCCACATTCCAAAACCAACGAGTTTATAGCGCAAAAGGGATGCCTGTTATGCCATATTGCAATTCGTACACTAACATATACAACCGGCATTTATAATATAACAATGTATCGAAGTCTTGAAATTAAGCCATATGCGGTAATTAAACTTATATTATAATCTAAACAGACAAGGAATAATGTGTTTTAATATTTTGCGCTGATCTTTTATATGAACTGTTTTATGGCACTAATTTCTCTAAGTATCTCTCTAAGAACCAAAAAGTAATTTTTGTGGGGTGGGAGAGGAGGCAAGGAAACTGGTTATATAGTACTTAGAGGCGGAGGTGGTTATATAGTACTTAGGGGGCGCAAACATAGGAAAGATTCCTCAAAAGTTATCATAGCAGTTCTGGTTAATGAATGGTAGTAGGCAAACATCAGGTACATAACCCTTTAGAGAGCAAAACAAGCATAATTTTTTTGTAATGTAGCATAATTCTTTTCTCATATGAACTCCGACAATTTTTGGTTAAAAACATAACTAAGCACGATCGGTCGAAGTCCCCTCCAACGATAAGCGAGGGTTAATTGCCGTACTTCAGCTAGAGGACGGGGGTATCATGGTTACAATGATGGTATACGAAGGCTTAAAAGGATGGAATTAGAGCTTACTTTACTACGGACAACTTCTAAGATTTAAAATGAAAACCGAAACCAATTTTGCTTTTGATTTGATTTACGTAAAAACTGCCGGGAATTCACTTTGCGTCTCAAAATCTGAACGAGAGCAATTTAGATCAAACAAGAATCAAGAAGTCTAGGCAAAAAAGCCAATCAAAAAGTCAAAGCATCAGATGAATAATTAGTCAATCGTAAAATCGCGATTGAAAAGGCCAACAGGACTAATATAACTGCTAAACTTTGTTTAACAGCAATTAAACAGCTCTACAAACGACATTTCCAACAACTAATTTTGGCAAAATAACAAAAAATGTGCAGAACTTTAGAAGCCAACTGTCCTTTCGGACAAAAACATCTATTTTGGGGAAAAGTTAAATATTTTTCCAAATTGGGATCTTTCTAAATAATGAAAAGTTATAATTCATTTTGTTTTTCTTCCCCAGTGCTGTTTACTGCAACCAATCACAAAATATGAAGTGTTTCTTACGAAGCACCGCTCTCCAAACCTTAATGATCATTGTATGATTTTATGATTAATATATCCAGGTCTTTTTTACCCCAAATACACGGTCCTTTTTAACCTTTCAAATTTGAGCATCAAAACGCTAGACCTACTTTTAATAATGGCAAAGGTGCCTGGAAATTGATGTGATCAGTTCCAGCTGCAAGTACCATTCCAAAAATTTGCATGGTCTGAATACTTAAACTGAGTGAATTCGATCTGCAGGCCAAAATTTAATTGACATTGTATTGTAACTTGGCAACCTATTTGTTTACCAACTAAGGTGGCCACTAAGTGTTTTAAACAGATGTTAAATAATAGAGAAGTCCTTCTGAAATTATTAGCTTGCAAAAATACCCTAGCCATGACTGAAGTCGCAGACAAACACACCAATCCAGATGTTAAAAAATTTACAATTGCACTTATTGCTATTGGAGCGTTATTTCTGGCAAATGTTCTTGTTATGTTGTTTCTTAAAATGCAACGCCGTTTCCCGGATAAGTTCTGCAGGTATGTTCTCTTTTTCTCTATGACATCGTACCTGTGGGCAATTGAATGATTCAAAGTCGGAGCTAATTAATCCTCAGGAAAATTACTCTCCGATGTACCGCTTCGGGTGTTAAAATCTCCAAGTTATCAGAATTACCGAAAATTCTGAGGTGAATGCAAAACGATAGTCGAGGCTATCCAATGAGATACCGTTAACAAATTTTGCATTTTTCCGTTTGTGCCCCCCCCCCCCCCCCCGTACGTTATGCTCCCCCAGTTACAGCACACGTGTCACTGCATGCTAAATCATTATGTTAATATATGACACCTGCGTAGGGGGGCTGCAAATAATATGTACCCACTAAGCTTGGGGGGGGGGGGCACAAACGGAAAAGATCCCGAAGACATTGATTCATTCCCAATACAGTCCCCCACCCCAACACAATGGTGACATAACGTAAAGCCATTCAGGTCTTTCCCATTAAAGTCCCCCTTCCCCCAGCTTAGTGGTCAGATATCATATAGCCCCCCCCCCCCAATCATAGTAATTATACCATAATGATGGGCGCTATAATTTCATGGGGGCTATAATGAGAAAGACCCTAGCATTTAGCCCCCCATCAACTTCGAGGGGGGGGGGCTATAATCGGAAAGACCCCGTAAGTGTCCCATAAATCATGTTTACCAAACTTGCTACTTCCAGGGTACCGACAATGTTTGGAGGCCGATTCAACCTACCGAAAGAACCTACTGAACGAAACATGACATCTCCAATCATGACAATATCTCAAGCAGTTGATGAAAAAGCTTATGTAGGACAGAAATCAGCGATTACAAGGACAAAATTACTGACACGAACAATTTTCACCACTGAAAACAAATTTTAAACTGCGTTTAAAACTTGTCACGAGATTAAGAAAATTAATTGTTAATTGATTGCAATAATTGACTTAAAATTAATTAATTGCCAAAAATTGGAGAAATTTTGAAGACCATCATCTGTAAGGCTTGCAATCCCGAACAGAAGGTCATTATCGCGTTGAGTCAAATATATGCCATTTGAAAACCGTTGAAGCCTAATTTTTTTTACTGTGATTAAAAATTTAAACGCATCTCTTGCGTTGTTACATCCCGCCGATTAAATCACAAACTTTATTTTCTGCATCTACGATTTAAATTAGCAATTAATTTTTCTAAATCTCAGCGTGAATATTACTAAATTCCATCATTGCGAATTTTTGACGTGATATATATATATATATATATATATATATATATATATATATATATACATATACATATACATATACATATACATATACATATACATATACATATACATATACATATACATATATACATATACATATACATATATACATATACATATACATATATACATATACATATACATATATACATATACATATACATATATACATATACATATACATATATACATATACATATACATATATACATATACATATACATATATACATATACATATACATATATACATATACATATACATATACATATACATATACATATACATATATATACATATACACATATACATATATACATATACATATATACATATACACATATACATATATACATATACATATACATATACATATATACATACATATACATACATATATATATACCATGTAACAAAATTATGAGCCCAAAATATTGACAGAAGTTAAAAGGTTTTATATACTTCAGACCGTCTACGTATATTCATAATTTTTTGTTCCATTTAGTAACAGATGTTCAATTTTTGCTTTTATAATTTATAGCAATTTATTATCTCAAATTCCTGCCTATGTTGACTCTTTTCTGGCAATGCTGAATGTCAGGCTTCCAAATGCTGAATTCAACAGCACCCCAGCCAATGCCGGATGGTTATCTTGGAAGATTCTGGCAGAAATTTGGCGCCTTTGTAAATTGAATGTCTATCCTGCAAGACGATGGCTATAGTACAAGATCTTGCCACACGACTGCTAACTTGCAAGACGAATGTTAGCTTGCAAGTTTATTCTGGTCGGATTCAGCTCCCGTCGTTCTAATTAAAACATGATCTGTTACTTTGTGCTCAAGTAAATTAACGGAGATACCGTTGGGTGTATTCAATTAGATAAAATGAAACAAAAACTTGAAACTGAATTCGAGAAATTTAAAGAAAAACTATTTCGGCCAGTTAAGCAGAATCAGCAATGATTATGTTCAGTGTATGATTATGTTCAGTTCATTTCATTCCAAATGAAATAGGTCGGAGACCTATTTAATATGAAAATTTATTAATTAGGTCGGAGACTGCCCCGGCCTATCTGTTTCAGTGAAATGTTTGCAAGCCCGGACAATTGTCGCAAGCCTCTTTATCAAAGAGGCTTTTAGTAGCCGGCAGTGTGTGATATGCTTTATATCGCTGGAGCAAGCTCACTGGAAAGAACAGTCCTTGGCCCACCATACCAGTCCAGACGCCCTCAAGATACTACCACGTGAGGGGACTGAGCATCAGCAGGAGGGCTATCAACTCAAACAACGTTCTCCAAAGGTTGTTGTCAAACGGTGGGTGCCTGGAGAGAAAGACACGAATTGTGATTTCACACGATATTATAAGTAATTCAATCAATCCCCATCGAAGTAACGGTTATTGTCCTTGTGCCCTTCCTGAATTATTGGATATTCTTTAAGAGAATAGTGAACGAATTGAAGCCATCGTGAACGTCAAATAATGGAGCGCCGCAAATTCTGGATCAACTGAGAAGTAATAAAATTATTACTATTGATACCATAACACAGCTAAGATCTTATCGGAACAGAAAGAAACCCCAACTTGCGGAAGTTCTCAATGACGTATATCCGTCGTTGACAAATCTTGAATCCAGGCTTTTGTCGTTCGTGTGGAAGACAAAGAACAAATGTGCTCAGTTTGGACCCAAACAGTTATCAGAGAAAAGGCTTCGGGAAAAAGCGAACAAACCATCCAAGAAGTAGCGCAACAATGAGAAGGCAAATAAACAGGCAACAAACTAAGTGCGTGTTTTATATATTGTAACTCCTAGATCCTTAAACTGGTGGGGAGGTACTTTGTTTGAAACATTCACAAAATGCCGAATCCAGTCTGTCATGTTTTTCTTGCGGTAATTGGTTTTATTCCGAAACTTGCTCCGGTGATCCTGGTAAAATTTTGAGCGCGATGAACAGGCTGACTGGTCTTTTGAGGCTGTGCAAGAATTACGAAGAGGTTGGTAAACAGCGCTTCAGAGATGGAAACATTGGCTGTGAAGATCTCAAGTCCAAAATGAGCGAAATTGAAAGGAAGTTTTCAGAAAACTGCGATTCCTTAGACCAGCTTCCGAAGAACCTCGAACCAGAAATTGACTCCAGAATATCTTCCCTCAACAAGTTTTCGAATATAAACTTAACAAGATCTTAGCGAAACAAGAGGAGTTCCCCGCCAAATTCAAGCAAGCGTGGAACAACCAAAATATCTGCAAGTTCATAATGTCAAAGCAATCATGCATGAGACCCTTGAACAAAAAGATAGAGACATTATTAAAATAGAGAGGCGTGAGAGCAACGTAATTCTTTTTCGTGTACAGGAACGCGTTAAAGCGGAGGCACGTGACAGAGTTGGCGACGATCTGTCCTTCTTCGAAGACCTGTGTTCTGACGGATTTACGTGCTCAAAAAATCCTGTGTTCGGTGTAATTAGGCTTGGCACCACTCCAAGGGGATAATGTTTCTGCTCCTAAATCACTTGTTCTGGAAAATAGGGATCATAAAAAGTGTTCAATGAGAAAATCTTCAATTGTCCTAAAAATCTCAAGTTTGCCCAATCAGCAAACAGCGTGTCTCATGATTATTCAAAGCAAACAAGCGATTTGATAAAAGAATCGCGCGTTTAAATCTTTTGATAAGAGCAAATATCTGTAAGAAATTGGAATAAAACCAATCTTTTATGACTAGATCAATCTTTGAAGGTTCTTTTATATAATGTGAGGAGTCTATCAATCTTCAGAAACGAATCAACTTAGTTGGTTATCTTCATCGCCGTAATTTTGACATTCCGCTTATTATCGAAACTTGGCTCACGGATTATATTGGCAACAATGAGCTTGTTCTTAGTATTTTTAACATTTTTAGGGCAAATAGACCGACCTAGAAAAAGAGGTCAAATCATGGAGGCTGCCTAATTGCTATCCGCAACAAATTGGCGTGAAGCGAATTGAAATATTCTGAGCTCCGAATCTCTGCAAAGTATGCTTTGAGTTTGCAAACAAGTCAAACCAGAACGATTCTTTTTAGCGTTGCTCTACAACCTTCAAACTGGAAGCTGTTATCAGTTAACAATGGAAGAGGTTTGAGATTTGTTCTGTTTCTTGGAAGCGAAGTCTGGTAAAAAAAAAACCTTTTGCTCGCTGATTTTAATTTGCCTGGTTCTGTCTGGGGAAACATATGAATCACAAAATGATTACGAAAAAAACTCATCAGGCACGCATTAACTCTCAACTTGAAGCAACTGGTGGATTCCTCTTGTCTGACCATGCTTTATCTGATCATTTTCCTGTCCTTGTTGAAGTTGCTGCCTCGAACTGTAATTAAAACGGGCGCGTGAAATCTGCTACAGTTACTGTAACTGTGATTTTGACGCGTTGAAAGAAGACATTGCAAAAAATTCTTTTTTGCCGTTTTGCTATAGCAACATTGATAAAAACGAAAACGGCTGGGTTTTCTACCTCATGAAGAAGCATACCCCTAGAAGAACAAAGAAATGGTAGCTGTACCCACTGAGTATCCCAAGAAACGTCACGCTGCTTAAACAAAAGCAACACGCTGAGAACAATTGGAACGAAAGCTAAGATCTGACATAAGCAGAGTATCAGAACTTGGAAAGAAATGTGCTGAAAAGCAAAAAAAGACCGAGCCATCTGAGTTGTTCCCTACTACCCGCAACAGCATCTTTATGTACCTCAAAAGTTTCCAGAAGGATTCCTTTCCTGCTGTATTCAAATAGTCACAACTTTTCAAACGGTATTTCGCTACTGTTTCCATAGCAGCTCGGACCATTTTTGGAACCTTAAAACTTAGGTTTTCATTAGATGGCATAAAGCTTGAGTTGTCGAACTTGAACAGTAGTAAGAGCAGGATGCCCGATGTCCGTTTTTAAGAAAACTGCTAAGCCTCGGTCACGATCATTGAAAGTTCTCTTTGACAACATTAAGCGTTTGAAAATTTTTCCAAAAGCCTGGAAAAAAGCAGTAATTTTGCCAATCTTTAAAGATGGGAACAGAGCTGAATTGTCGAATTATTGACAACTGTCCCTCCTGAATGCCATTTCGAAAGTGTTCGAAAAGTTGATGTACAACTGCATTTACGAGGCCATAATTTAATTTGTTGGCAATGAGCAGTTTCGTTTTTTGGCTCGCCAATCAGTAATAATGCATTTTATCTACAGTCTTAAACATCCTATTCTTTTGTTGAAGTTAGTGCATCCAGGTCTATCCAAAGCTCTCTTTCAGCTATTTCGCACTTAATAAAGCACTCGAACACAAAGTTAAAGAGTAAACTCTGCTGTTTCTGAAAGGCAGCTGGTCTCTTCAGTCATAACCCAAGGATCCGTTCTTGGGCCAATTATATTTTTGATCTATATCAACGACCTTCCTTCGAAAGTGTTCTACTCAGTGCCGCTCTTGTTTGCTGATGATTTGAAACTTCTACGCCGAAAAAAAACAGAAGACCTTACAAAGCTGCAGAATGATCTGGATGAATTGTATCATTGGAGCGTTGCAAATGTTTTGCTTTTTCACTACAAAAAGCGTTGTCAGACTGTTTTTGTTCAGTAGAAACCGGAAACCTTGTTCTGGTCTCACACTTTTGAATCACAAAGTCCCTTTAAGCACAAATTAAAGGATCTTGGTCTTGTTTTAACCGATAAATTGAGCTGGGTCGTGAGAATTCTTTTATCTAAATAGTTGAAAGCGTGGTTACTGATAAAACCTAAGAGTGTTCCCTCGTTACCAGTGGAAATCAGGATCCAACTCAATTCACTCTAACGTACAGTGCACCTCCCCTTTGGCCGAAGCCTTGGGTATTTAGTCTAGTGACCTTTAGAGAGGAATGAATTGCAAGCCAGAGTAAACTAGAGCATCGGTGCTAAGACCATCTGGGGTCTAGCTCTTTGAGGTGCTGT
The DNA here is from genome assembly GCF_964194025.1 of Convolutriloba macropyga. Lineage (NCBI taxonomy): Eukaryota > Metazoa > Xenacoelomorpha > Acoela > Convolutidae > Convolutriloba > Convolutriloba macropyga. The sequence goes on from NC_134470.1 coordinate 71,144,430, forward strand.
GTCCCAGAGCCTCAAGTCTCTCTGTATCTCAATCATCTTTCGGGACAAGCAGACCAATTGTTGTCTGGACCAACCATGTAGTGCAGTTATGTGTCCTACCGTGCAGTAATATGTCCAGCACCGATGTATGCATCAGAATGCTGGGATCTTAACAGTGACCTTAGGTCCATTAAGAGATTCAGCAAGAAGGTCTTGAAGTACACGTCTGGCTGTAACAAATACCAGACCGCCGTTTCGTGTTCTAAGCTTCTCCTGTATTTCAAGGTACTCAAGGATCTACTGATCTATAGCAACAACAACAATCACTATTCAATTGAGTCGACGGTTTTCTATGAATTTAATGGTGACGGTGCCAGGAGAAGCAGGGTCAAACTGCCTTTTCATTGGTATGGAGCTCAGAAACAAAATTTCTGTTATCAAACGGGATTTCGAATCAACATTCTGCAGAAATACAGAAATTTTTTCGACAGCATGAACTTGAAGGGCAGACTAATCAACATCATGTGGAAATACTTCTTAACAAACTGGACAGACAACAACCTCCCTTTATGAGTTTTTCTAAGTCTGTGTAAAAGATGTCATGCCCATCCTATGTCTTAACTCAGGGAATTAACACTCCCCTTGACTTGTTTGTTACGAATTTTTAATAAGAATAATAACAATTTTTCATTTCTTGTGCCTTTTAGCGTTGGTATTAGGCTCCTATAAATTAGTAAAGTATATTATCTTTCAATTTGTACAGAAAGTAGTGAGTTGTAGGCTTCTTGATTGTAAAGCTATTATGAAACACACTTCTTGTCATAATCTGAAATGTATCTTAAACTCAGTCTCTTTTAGTTGGCTTATTAAGCTAAAATTTGCATGGTAAGATGTCGCGCTTGATAACCATTCGAAGTCTAGTGGGGAACTTTTTTAAATTTCTTCGAAGTAAACCAAAACAACAAAGATGACAATTGTTGATTGTCAACGTAATGAGTTTACGTATAAACAACTTATCTTATTGAATGCTATTATTATTATTATTATTATTATTATTATGGCTTTGTGACAATTTCACGGGGAGTATAAGTCCCGGATTTATAACATAGAATTTGCACAACAGTTCTGGCACAGGCACAAAAAGATCCAACTACGGAAATTATTCTCAGCCCAGTTTTCATTGAAAAATTTCCACGTCAATTCTAGAAGTCTTCCTTTCAAATTAAGGTTGTCAAAGAAGTTAATTTTCCTTTGGAGGATGTTCACCCGAAATCCAGTTCTATACCAAAAATTGAGTTTGAGCTTCGTATCGAATCTCTGGCAGTATAACTCTAGATCTTCTTCCGGCCCATTGAATAACATAATAGTTGCGCAAGTCGACATCGTACTTTCCTGACACTATGCTGCTAAAAAGTAGAAGATCTTTTAGGACTTTAAAGAAGAGTGGTGGCAGTATATTGCTTTGAACAATAGCTTCTTTGTAACAATTTCTGTTTGTCATCCATTTCATGACCTTTTTATTAAAACGCTCTACAATTTGATACTCGTTTCGGTTTAGCTCCCAGCATTCAGATGCAAACATTAATGTCGGGCTTATAATAGCTCTATATAAGTGAACCTTAGTTTTCATAGAAATTTGGCAGCTTGTGTTCCTTCGAATGAGAAAAAACGCCTTCATTGCTTTCGCTATTCGATTCCGCACATTTTCTATCCAATTTAGGGTGTCGACTATAGTTAGCCCAAGATCTTCAACGACCCTCTTCTCTTGGATCAAATTATTTTCTAGAGAGAGTACAACCTCCTCGACACGACTCCCGAAAGCAAATTGTGTAAAAGAGCACTTTTTGTAATTGAAAAGGAGGCAGTTTTGGACACTCCAATTGTGGAGATTGTTTAGGTCAACTTGCAGCTTGTCTAGACTGAAATTTTTGTCTAGACTGTCTATAACTGAAAATCCATTCTGTACACAAATGTAGGAAAAGCATAGTAAAATCAAACAGATATCATAAAGTCTCAAAAAGAATGCAAACTTCAGGAGGAGAAGCTTGGGTCTTCTCCGTACGCGTTAATGTCCCTCCCCAACAGTTGCAAACTATTCGTGAGTGCCGAATAAAGTACCTATAGGAATATTGTCCACATTGTCTAAAAAGCCCTTAAGAGTTACGACTATTTTTTTTGAATAAATTAGAAACATAAATTTAAGTTTCAGATTAGTTGTATAGTACCTCTTTATTTTTGTCAAAAAAATTCAACTGAACAACCTTGAAGCACAACTTTGTATCGATCTTTTGTTTAAAAAAACTGTATTTAGGCTCGATATAGACCAAGATATCTGAATTACAACCAAAGACAAGATGTTCTAGAAGACCCTAAGAAATCTAGGGTCTTTCCATTATAAAGCCCCATGTAATTATAGCCCCCATTATGGTGTATTTACCATGATTGGGGGTTGGGCAATATGTTATCTCACCACTAAGATGGGGGATATAATGCGAAAGAAGCGAATTCTAAAGCAGAGAAGTTTGTCCCAACTACGCATGAAGCTTTCAATGCGATAATCCAAATAGGGGTGAAAAATCTAATAACCTGGCAGAAACATATCGGTAACTGCAATAAAAAAACAGCAAGCGCTACTTCTGACGCTCCCCACTGAACCTCATGATAGATTGGGTTTAGAAACAGCAAAATCCCGCTCTCTTTAAACACAATATATAAACGTTACCAGCGCTAAAAAAATAACACGCAATTAAAAAAAATTTATGTCTTAAATAACGAAGAGTAGTACTCGATGAAAAACTCCATGAGATCCATCAACAATCCTCTAATAAAATTGAAAAAAAAACTAGGATATCTCTAGTCACTTGCGTACTAGAAAGCTACAAATTCAAGACATGAAATTCTCTGTTCTACGCTACACAACAAGAAATATATACGAAAAAACTCCAGAAGACTTTCAAAAGTTCTGTCAAATTTTCCGAAAATAAGCAATTGATTAATTTGCGCAGCTAAGAAATTTTCGGATCTTTTCCGTGCCCCCCCCCCCCAGTACGTTATGCTCCCCCAGTTACAGAGCACGTGTCATTACATGTATCATTATGTAAAAATATTATGTAAAAATATTGCACGTGCATCTGGGGGTTGCAAATAATATGCACCCACTAAGCTGGGGGGGGGCACAAACGGAAAATATCCAAATCTTCTTGTATAGTTAGTACAGGAAGCACTAGAAGCCATACAAAAGTTGACTACGGAGAAGTGAAATTCTGAAAAAAATTACTTCAAACCAACTGGTTACACAATATTAAAAGAAATGTGCAAAGTGTTAAGTAAGACTTTTTTGACAAGATAGCCCTCGCAACTCTTCAAAAATACCTAGCGTAGGCAATCCCTAACCCCCATTGGATTACACTTAGCGTAATTGCACTTCGGTAATTGCACATTGGATTGCACTTCGGCTCTGCATGCACAAATCCGAACCGAGGTGAGCTACAACAGCTTGAAAGATTTCAAAAGAATGTAGTCAAATGGATCCTTGGACAAAAAGTCATGCCGTATCCAAATCAACTGAGACTTCTTAACATACTACCACTACCAATGTTCATGCAACTAAATGAAATTCTACTTTTATCGAAATTGACAGAAGACGATAGCTTTTTACCAATGCTGAAACAAAATTCAGAGAAAGGGAGAACGAATGAATTATTCAAGCTCCCGAAAACCAGAACTGAAAAGGCTAGAAATGATTTCTTTTTCCGTACATGCAGACTAGCAAATCGAATAGAAAAATACATTGAATTTAATACAAAAAAAGGCCTTAAAAATCGAGTTTTAAATTTCATGTGGAAGTTTGTAAACGAGTGATTCGACGAAAATAACATCTGTAGCTGGCATCTATGCTGTGACTGTCAGATCTGCAGAAAAAATAGGACAATTTTCTAAGACGACGACTGGGACGAAAATCCCTTCAGTGAAAACTGTAAATCCCCAGCAACAACAACAACAACACTAAGCAAGCCGAACTCAATGAAAAGGTGTAAAAGAAACCAATTTGTCAAATTAAAAATTACTTCCGATAAATAAGACAAACGTTTTTGAACTCAAACGTCCCCTAACGATACGTTTATTGTTAGATAGGTTAAAACTGTTTCACAAATTGTTAAAGGATAAAATGAATATGTATTTACATTTGTCTGAGACCACAATTAAAACAATTCTCAATGAAAAGGTTTAACAATAATTGCAAATATTACTGAAATAGTTCATCGAAATAATTGTGAGAGAACTTCAGAACATTGTAACCGCTGCTCTCCTATTGAAGACAAAACTTTACATCAACCAATTCATTTCAGCTGATTCAAGTCTGTACCAACATTTCTCTTTTTTCAGATAATTTTTGTGAGCTGTATTATCCGCTATACTGTTGATTACCGTTGCAAAAATTTTTATTCAACTAGTCCCAATAATCATTCGCTGTACTTTGCTGGTCAACAGATTGTTTTATTCAGATTTCAAAATAATTCAAACTTGAAACAATCAAATTTAGCATGAGTTTTAGTTAACAACTCAAAGTATAATTCGGAACTGCAAAATCGCAGATGTCCATATCTAGGTAACTGTCCTAGCTTCTAGTTCAAGCAAAAATTGTCTATATCAGATGTGCTAATAATTTTGAAGACCTCTCGGAATAACACAAATTATTTTTTGTTAGAATACCACTTTCTGCTTTTGTTTCAACCAATCAATTGCCTAATAACGCAATAAGAGCATTTATGTTAGGCTTTGTTAAAACCAGTAAGAGAACCTGAGTCTATACGCTGGACAAAAATTCCTCTGCTTAGGATTTTTTCCTCACAAAAACCTTTGATGATATCGATGTTAGTTCTTTCGAACAAGTTAAAGTTAAGGCAAAGTGTGCAATCACTAATTTGATCCAAAGATACCAGACACGAAAACATATTCTCACCGTGCATGATTTACATATCAGAACAGCATCTTTGAATTGTTGTAGAAAATTCAAAGATGCTTTTTTCCAATTCTCTCCATTCACTGATTTGGGGATCCAAAACACCATATTCGGTGCTGAGTACTCTCTGAATTGGTATGAAAATCGCAAACATCACTAAATTTAGAGTACAAATTTCGGTATCTCTCAGTCCAATTCATCTCAATTTTGTGTAATGTTGAAGTAATAGAAGATTTGAATTCTTGATTGAGGAAAAAAAGGCTAAAGTAATGTAGTGATAAGGAAGTTAATTCGAGTTTTAATTTATCTTCATTTACTAATACTACTTGCCAAAGTAGTGAGGTAACAAAGCAATGAAATCAATCTGGACTTAAATAGAATGGAGCACTAAATGTCGTTACTGGTGTTATCGATTGCGCTCTGACGTTCCTGTAAGTAAAATATTTGCTCTTGTTTTTATCGTATCGCTATTCGAAAGATCATCATCCAAATCGTCTGCTGAACAATGTTTGGTACATGCTCAGTACCTTCATTCTGATTGCTATTGTGCTGGTTTTGCAAGAAAATTTCAATTGCATGACGTTTCAAATGTAGCAATATTGGATGCATTGGAAAATTTTTTCTCTTCGCCGAAATATTCTCGCTGAAATAGGTTTCAGATGATTGACTTTACTTTTTCTTTCTCTTCAACTCTGATCACAGGTGTTGATGTTATAGTTTCTTGATTAAACAAATTGAATTACAGGAAGCACTAGAAGCCATAAAAAAATTGATTACGGAAAAGTGAAATTCTGAAAAAAATTACTTCAAACCAACTGGTTACACAATATTAAAAGAAATGTGCGAAGAGTTAAGTAAGACTTTTTTTTGACAAGATAGCCCTGGCAACCCTTCAAAAATACCTAACGTAGGCAATCCCTAACCCCCATTGCATTACACTAAGCCAGCCGAACTCAATGAAAAGGTGTAAAGAAACCAATTTGTCAAATTAAAAATTAATTCCAATAATTAAAGCAAACGTTTTTGAACTCAAACGTCTCCGAACGATACGTTTATTGTCAGGTTAAAACTGTTTCACAAATTGTTAAAGGATAAAATGAATATGTATTTACATTTGTCTGAGACCACAATTAAAACAATTCTCAACGAAAAGGTTTAACAATAAGCGCAAATATTACTCAAATAGTTCATCGAAATAATTGTGAGAGAACTTCAGAACATTGTAACCGCTGCTCTCCTATTGAAGAGAAGAAAAACTTAATATCAACCAACTCTTTTCAGCTGATTCAAATCTGTACCAACATTTCTCTTTTTTTCAGATAATTTTTTTGACCTGTATTATCCGCTATGCTGTAGATTATTGTTGCAAAAATTTTTGTTCAGCTAGTCCCAATAATCATTCGCTGTACTTTGCTGGTCAACAGATTGTTTTATTCAGATTTCAAAATAATTCAAACTTGAAACAATCAAATTTAGCATGAGTTTTAGTTAACAACTCAAAGTATAATTCGGAACTGCAAAATCGCAGATGTCCATATCTAGGTAACTGTCCTAGCTTCTAGTTCAAGCAAAAATTGTCTATATCAGATGTGCTAATAATTTTGAAGACCTCTCGGAATAACACAAATTATTTTTTGTTAGAATACCACTTTCTGCTTTTGTTTCAACCAATCAATTGCCTAATAACGCAATAAGAGCATTTATGTTAGGCTTTGTTAAAACCAGTAAGAGAACCTGAGTCTATACGCTGGACAAAAATTCCTCTGCTTAGGATTTTTTCCTCACAAAAACCTTTGATGATATCGATGTTAGTTCTTTTGAACAAGTTAAAGTTAAGGCAAACTGTGCAATCACTAATATGATCCAAAGATACCAGACACGAAAACATCTTCTCACCGTGCTTGATTTACATATCAGAACAGCATCTTTGAATTGTTGTAGAAAATTCATAGATGCTGTTTTCCAATTCTCTCCATTCACTGATTTCAGGATCCAAAACACCATATCCGGTGCTGAGTACTCTCTGATTTGGTATGAAAATAGCAAATATCACTAAATTTAGAGTACAAATTTCGGTATCTCTCAGTCCAATTCATCTCAATTTTGTGTAATGTTGAAGTAATAAAAGATTTGAATTCTTCATTGAGGAAAAAAAGGCTAAAGTAATGTAGTGATAAGGAAGGTAATTCGAGTTTTAATTTATCTTCATTTACTAATACTACTTGCCAAAGTAGTGAGGTAACAAAGCAATGAAATCAATCTGGACTTAAAGAGAATGGAGCACTAAATGTCGTTACTGGTGTTATCGATTGCGCTCTGCCGTTCCTGTAAGTAAAATATTTGCTCTTGTTTTTATCGTATCGCTATTCGAATGATCATCATCCAAATCGTCTGCTGAACAATGTTTGGTACATGCTCAGTACCTTCATTCTGATTGCTATTGTGCTGGTTTTGCAAGAACATTTCAATTGCATGACGTTTCAAATGTAGCAATATTGGATGCATTGGAAAATTTCATCTCTTTGCCGAAATATTCTCGCTGAAATAGGTTTCAGATGATTGACTTTACTTTTTTTTCTCTTCAACTCTGATCACAGGTGTTGATGTTTTGTTTTGCGTTAGCACAGGGCTAACTTAATTTATGGACAGTAGAATTTTCGAAAATGCATGCAAGAGCCACTATATGAACACTTTTGAAAAAAAAATTTGAGCATGCATCAGCATGGTTTTATTCGAGGTAGATCTGAAACTAAAAATATGCTTTCCTTCCTGCAAAGGACTTACGAGGCAATGGACAAGAAAACAAGTAACAACATAGTTACCTTCTACTCTGTTTTCTCCAAAGCTTTCGACAAAGTACCGCATAAAAAAATTACTCATCGAATTAGGTCAAATTGTTGTGGGCGGATGCTTCCTCGACGTTTTGGTTGACAATTTCCACAATAGAAGACAATTCGTCAGAGCTGATAACACAAGCTTGATACTTGAAATCACAAGTGGTGTCCCCCATGGATCTCTTCTTTGACCCCTCCTGTTATGTATACTCATCAGCGACCTCTCATATGTCCTACGATTTATCGATTGATAGCTGTCTGCCGATTACCCGAAGATCCTCTCAATAGGATACACTGACATCGAATTCCAGGAGGACATTGATGCAGTACGAAAATGGGTAGCGACCAACAAAATGGAATTTGCGGTCGACAAGCGTGCAATACTTAACATAAAAGGACAAGAAAAGGATTTTGAACGCTTAAATCAAAATTTGAACTCTCTGCAAGCAGTCAAGGACCTTGGTATAAACGTCAGTCGGCTCATATAAATGCTAGATTCAATAAAGCAAACAGAGTCCTTTACTTGATAAGGAGGAATATCACCTAAGCCCTAAAACCCTTCATAAAATTGGGATTATACAAATCGTTGGTTCTGCCAGTCTTGTTATATGGAATCAATTGTACCACGCCCTCAAAATCTGATTGAGGCAATCTTGAAAAACTCCAGTGGGAAGCAGTTAGGTGGATAACAGGACGAAACGAGCCCCATGAGAATCAACCAAGGCTTTTGAACATCTTGCCATTACCAACGTACATGCAGATGAACGATATCCTCACTCTCGCAATGCTTACTTAAAATGAAGAGACGGTACTGAAATACTTGAAATGAACAAATTTCGAGGAAGATCCACAGAATTGTACACGCTCAAAAAAGTAAGGCTCAAAAAGGCGCGAAACGAATTCGTTTTCAAAAATTACAAACTAGCAAACTGAATCGATAATGAAATAAATTTTATGGAACCGCGAGGACTGAAAAACCGAATACTAAACTTGACGTGGAAGTTTGTTAATAAATCGTTCAACACTCAAAAAATCTGCACCTAGCAACTGTGTTGCGATTGTCACCAATGAAGAAAAATGCGGACAATTCCCAAAAAGCAAGACTCAAGGGTCAAAGCGACAAGCAGACGCAAAATTCCAACAACAACAACAATAAGTTATGCTATTGTATCTACTAACCTGTTGAGGTTACCAAATCGTTCCCAATGGATAACAGCGTTCTTTTCGTTAGCTTGTATCATGAAGACTGATGAGGGCGTGTCCTCTTCTTCTGAGAGAAGGCCTAGATTCACTTGATTTGGCCCCTTATTTTGTGATTGCATCAAAGAGTCCAGCCCATTGATTCACTTCTCTTGAGTTCCTCAAAGGTATTTGCTCTCGTGCCAATGTCCGCTGGGTTGTTGATACCCCTCACATGCTTCTACTATGATATATCAGTTGTATCAATTACCTCAGCTACTTGATTGGCAACACACATGTTAATTACGATGGGAGATATGTATCGACTGCGGTACTGTAACTCAGTTTGGCCAAAAACTGCAACCGTTAATGTTCAGTTTGCGTTCCTTGGCTATTTTTTTTTCAACAAGTTTTCATGACTGCTACTTGCAATTCCAGATTTTGTAGTGGAAAGTGTCTGATCGGTGTCACTCTCTCTATTCCAATTATGCTAAGGGAAACTCAATTTGTCCAATTAGAGAAAAAATTATAGAAAAGCTTAGTCAGATGAGTGTTTTTTGTTTGCAAGCAAAAAAAGTTCACTGCTCGCATTGTGTCTTCAGATGCGTCGGCAAACACAAGACGTTCAGTTTTGTCCCGTTCTGTTTTGAATTATCTACTGTCAGTTCCTGTTTAAGCTACATTTGGGAGTTTTCGTTTCCGCTTGAGAAAATCTACAATTTTGCCAGGCTCCTTGAGAAAATCTACAATCTACTTTTTGTCAACTGTTTTCCATTCTTAATCCAATTTCCTTTGAGCAGTTGTCTCTTGTGAACACTGAATGGAGCAAACAATCCTATTTCGTCGAATAGGGAGGAAACAAATGACAGAATCTTGCTCTGATTCATGCTTATTTCATTTTAACTGTTGGTAATCTCCGCACGCTTGGAGTCTATCACCAGAAAGACTCCATTGTTTTCGAAACACTGAAAAACACTCCAAGTTGGAATTGATTTTGATTTTCATCCAATGCATCTTATGCACTGCAGAACACTCTGTTTTTGTAGAAACTGCAATCCGCAGAACAAATTCATTGTCCACTGAATATACAAAAGGTGTACTAACAACAACCACGGCATGAAGCCGCAAACGTGACCTACTACTACTACTACTATAGCTGATTGAACGCCAGTGTCCCAGAACGGAAACGGAGACATTATATTTTTTGTTTTTCCACTTCTTCGACACAAATGCATATTACTAGTGAAAAGGTTTTAACTGACTGACGACTTCGGTTGCTTCTTGAGGGTCTTCTACCTATTTAATGAACGCGTTTCCGTCGAAGTTTTTTTTGTATTGCAGTTGCAGCAATGGGATACATACATGTCTTCGTTATCGAGTCCCACTCGCTTGAGAGCATAAATTGCGCTAGTTGGAGACATCTTTAATCCAAATAAATGACGCTTATATTTGTATATATGAACAAGCTCTTTAGTTCTTGAACTCCATAGAAACATCAATCAATTTTTATAAAGTTCGGAGTTTTGCACCTGCAGAAACCTTGATGCGATGACCACTATCAGGACAATTGGTCCATCAACAAATCTGAATATCGTTTCGGTCAATCAATGTACGAGAGCAAGTTCTGCTAGTAGTTTGTTGTTTAGGCATGCTTCTTTCTGGTTTTTGATGTGGTATTGCAAACACGTATTACATTGTCACACTTTTAAGTAATAAGCTCAGGATGAATTGGCAAACACCATTCCGTCACGAACAAGCCATTCACTTCTGACTCGTTATGTATCTTTACGAGTTCCTTCTCTGCATATGCATCTGTTTATTACTGGTAAAAAGTTTTCGTTCGGGTCGTTTTATAATCTCCGCTCCAATGAGTAATGCTGAGCCAAACCTGAGCTGTACTTGTTGGGCAGGTTTGGCTCTGGTTCACTCCACAGCATTCCTAATTCCTACCGCACGCCTAAGAACTTTGTCGAACTCTCTAGCAGCTTCTGTGACTTTAGTTCTTCTTTTGATTGACGAACAATATTGATTTTGGAAGCATAAACTTCTACGTCCCTCCAAATTTTGATATTCTAAGCCAATTACTCGTCTTTGTAGAGGGTGAAAGCACCATCATTTTGTCCTGTTTGGCCCGTCATTGGTCCAGTGACTACTCATAATAGTTCTGTTAGAACAACGAATTGTTCATTTTGTGATCCTGACTTGTAGTCCAATGGGCGTTGCAGCTCATATATATCTTGAACAAGGATCATTCCAACTTCCATCAATTTGCAGATCATGCAGTGTGGAACACCCAAATGAATGAATTATAGCTTCAGCTCGTTGTATTCGTAATTTGCTTCTCAAAGAGGCTGACCGGTGTAAAACCTCTCTGATTGAATTTATCTTCGAATTTAGTCCTTTTTTAGGTCTTTTATTTCATGTATGCAAGCAATGTTGTTTCTGACATCGGTGCCCTGGGCTCGTAACTTCTGTTACAAACTTTGGTCGATGAATGAGACTGTTGATCTACTACTGCAAAAACCACATCTTCGACCTATTGCAAACGTTCTGTATCGAGAAAATGACTATCTGAAGAAATCTCGTAACTTTGTTATTTTGGTTGATTGTTGATGCGCTTACGTTGACTGCATCATTGGCTTCGTCAACTTGTTTTCCGAGTGTAGCAATCGCTTGTGCTTCTTGGTACATCCGTTGATGCCGCACGCATGCATTGACTTTACAATCTTTGATTGCATGTCATTCCCAGAAATCCGTAACACAAGCTGTGCTTCCTTACTACTGCGTATACATCAATCTTATTATTGTTCCTGAATAATAGACAGTTCCCAAAATTGCGAGTGCCAACAGATAGTGGACAGTGAACGTTTTTTCTCCCTTTTTCTCACTTTCGGATTATGACTGAATTTTGATGTCTTTGGGAACCGTTTGTCTCTATTCGTGATTCTTTGGTCTTCTCTTTTCTATTTTCCCTTAAAAACTGAAAATCCTTCATGCAGATAAGCTATTATAGATAGCCACTTTCAAAACATGATCAGTTCAGGCCAGTCCTCATCTTTATTGTCGAAAAGGAACCACTTTTTCTCTTGGAGAACTTGGGGTGGATAACTTGTTGCCACATAGACCTTCGAGTTTGATTGCAGATCAGCCACTTGGCTGTACTCTTTCAGCACTTTCAGCACATAGACCTTCGAGTTTGATTGCAGATCAGCCACTTGGCTGTGCTCTTTCAGCAAATGATCAAAGCTGAGTGGTTGTGAGACTTCATTTAATTTGCTTTGTGGGGACTCCGCCTTCCAAATTTGCTCACCTGAGTGCTCCGAGCAGCACCACATTGTTTTATAGAGAATACCATTTCAAAGATTGCTGACTTTGCTCTGCCTGTAAGTAGGGTTCTCTTGTGGTTTCCTCTGAGTCTGGTATCGGTCATAAACTACAGCATAAATAAAAATACTAGCCAATTACAACCATTTGAAAGGGTTTCCTTCGAAGTTATTCAACTTCAGAGTTGGCAGGTTCCTAATACCTCAATAACCATTGTTGTATCGTTAATAAGCTCTAGAGGAAGTTTTCAGGTTGTCCAATCTCCAGGCACGATTGGGTGAAATGCAAGGTCATGAGAAAAGACTTGGTTTATTCAATAGAGGGTTTACTTCAATGGAAGCTGTTGATTGATCTTGTGTCAGGGTATTGATTCTACCAGCCCAATCCGAGAAATCCCTCTTCTTTGGGGATGGGCGGATGGATGATTTTTTGCGGGCACTGGTTGAGTGAGGGCAAATATCAACATTCTCTGACGCTGTTGCCCTCACTTTGCACCCTATCTCACGCTCCCTTCAAGTAGTTGATGCTTTGTCTCGATATCTTTTAAATGCGTTTCCTTCTCTAGTTTTCTTCTTTCGGACAGTGCCTGCTCTAGTTCCAACCTTGTTTCAAAATCGATATCGAACTTCTTCATCCGTTTGTTATGTTTTTGCTTCACAGAAGACGCTTTTGGAGATTTTTCGTGTTATGAGCGAGTGCTATCGCTCCGTTTGGTACCGTTTGATCAACTGGGTGGTCAGTTTTGTAGTTGTTCTGACTCTCTTTTAATTGAACAAAAGTTTTTGCCCATTGGCAGTACATTCAGAGATTTACCAAGCTTCATAACGTAAAGTTACGTCTTGAAATGATTGATTACGTCCTGAAACAACAGATTGATTACGTCTTCAGATTGATCACGTCCTGAAAAAAGTTGAACTTCGAAAAAATATGAACACGTAAAACCCGTACAAACCGTAAGCGATCATTTAGTCAGTCGCTAACCAGCCTTTCCAATCAAAAGAACTACACCGAAAAACCATGTGAAACCAGCTCGGTCATTTACTCTGACAACACTGCAAGGATAACAAAATTTTCCCTTTGAGTCAAAATACTTTTCATTAAATATCACTCTAATATTGTTTTTCTAATTTTCCGACTGACTTTTTCTAAATGACCGCTTTTTATTAAACTTTTCCAACTGAAAAAGACTAGATGGTTTTATATGAAACTGTTCGCGAGAACAACATCAGCTCTGTATAATAAATCTTAAGACCACAAATTTCAACAAAATAAATCAAATTTCTGAAAACCTCCAATAAATAACGAAAGCACAATTTTTGGCAGTCATTCAAAGAATAAAACCTTAGCGGAAAAGATTGCATATATCAAATTTGGCCTCATTTGAACATCAGTAGGGCGGGTTTTTAAAAAGGAAATTTTGAACACAAATCAAATGAACCACAAAAAAACTGACGAGTCTAGAAAACTCAAGAGAGATTGGTTTTTACGTAACAAAAAATGGATGGCAACTGTCACGAAAGACACTTAGTTGCAATTTGCTCAACAAAAATCTAAATTAAGTTCAACTACGTTTTTTTATCAGTAACGAAACCCTTCGCTCATTTGATAATTTGGCAGCAAAAAAGAAATTAACATATAATGCATGCAAAAATTTGAAAATCTATAAAATTTTTTAGTGATAACACGCGGAATCAGAGTCAAAAAACCATTAGCTAAACCATAAGTATGTTCGAAAGATAACACCGCTTAATTTTTTTCTTTTTTGAATTTTTCTGTTTGAACTTCAATTCTTTTCTTCAAGTTCCAGAGAAAAAAGGTAAAAAATCAACTTTTCCGAGAACAAAAACTGAAAGTCTTTTTCTCAGTCGCTTCTGGAAGATTTGATTTGACGATCAAATTTTCCAGAAGTGATAAGTAGTTATTCCATTTCAATTTATGGGACGTTAATGAAACAATTTTGATAATTGAAACGTCAATGAAACATCTTTTTTAATTGAAACTTTATTATAAGAGATTGAAGATAAAAAAAACAAAAACATCAAAGCTGTCAGAATTAAAAACTCACAAATATATGTTAGAAAAAATTCAGTGTCCAGTCATAGTAACCAATTGCTATGAATTGAAGTTATTAATTAGTTTCATCTGTTTCTTTACGGTACCAATGATACTCTACAATAGTCAGACTGTGATAAAACTTCATGAAAAGATCCAACGTCAAAACATCAAAATTCACAAAATTTTGGCTTAAACAAATAATTTCAAGGTGATCATTATAGATTTGAAAGCTATCCAAACTTGGTAGATTTTTTTATAAATTAACAAGATTAGTCAGAACTAGGAAACAGTAAAAATACAAAACAAAACAAAAACGAAAAAAAAACTTACAAAAAATCAATTATAAAAGAACACTAAATTTCAAATCAAAGCAAAGACTTTCAGTGTAATCAACTCTATAAATAACAACTTTCGAATAGTTTTACGTTGAGATTTTGGGAGGTGTGCAGTAGGACCTCTCAGTATTGGCACTCAGTAAAAACAGAAACCAAAGAACAAAAAAATTAGAAAAATTTGATGTAAAAACCACGATGACTCAGCCTTAATTTTGCTTTACGAATACTAAAAACCACGATGACACTGCTATAATATTGCTTCTGGAAAACTAAAAATAATAAGTTTCGAAAAAGGCAACTAAATCATCAAAAAATTTTGAAGGATTTTGTTTCACAAAGGTGCAAAATGTGAACAAAATTTGGGTAGAAAATGAAAACAAGATTTTTAGTGGTACCACTCACAACTCCTTCAGTAAGTATAACGATCGCCTATTATTGACTGAACAAAAAACCCGGTTGAGCATATAGTACTTTCCGCCTCAAGTGGCGTCTGAACAACAGCTTTAAGGTAATGATTAGAAAGTTGGAGTTGGAAAGCTGATTGGAAATTATTTTTCTTCGATTAATGTTGAAGGAATAATTGAGATTGACTGCTAGGATCCAATAGTAGAAGAGAGACTATGATTGCAAGAAATAATAACCAATATTCACATGCTGCAATCAAAACTGGGCTCATTTTGCTGAAATGAAAAACAAAAACTGGTTAAAACCAAGAGGGAACAAAGTGCAGTTAACAACAAAGTGATTGACAATGAATGAAACATCGGCGAAACTGTAGAGGTACATAATTTCTGGCGTTTTTCGAGAACTGCGGAAGGTTTCGACACCTTGAGCTAGAATTATGCAGTGACTTCCACAGAATCAAGTAACCTTGCATAAAACACAAAAGGCAAACGTTGTAAAAGTTCAAGCAAGTCAGCTTTTGGCTAAGTGTATAGGATCTTCTGGCATTTTAGTGTCTGACAATGTAGACTTTCGGGATTTTAAAATGTGCGCGTGAGTGTTTTAATTTTTTTTATCGAAACAAGCCGCTGGCGGCTCAAGTGTCCTGCTGAGAAGAAAGGGACGAATTCTGAGGTGCGTTGAGAAGCACTCCTGATAAAAAGATGCTACATTTGAAGTATAACATGAGGTTACCCAAATTATCATCTGGAGCATTTCCATGGCTTCAATCAATCTCCAATTTGGGCAGTAATGGTGTTACACTTTCACTGGAACTTGATCACTAGAAATTTCAAAGGCGCTATATTATTGCACCAAGAGCTTCGTTTGAGACAAAAATTACAAAGAAAATTAGTGATTCAGTGATGAGCCTGTTAATTCATCGTTTTTTTAAAAAAAAAACGACAACTGTCGTACTCTTCATCCCTTATACTATTTTTAATATAGAGAGTAGTGATATGGTATAATCGGTGCCACATTTCATGCTCAATGTTTTAAAAATTTAAATTTGTCGTTAATTAGATGCACTGTGAATCAAATTATCCCAATCCACTAGACCTTTCTTGACCACTTTCATCGCGTTTTCAATGAGCTAATTTGGCCGCTTCTCTGAATGGACGTTTTGGCCGGTACTTTTTGCCAAAAGTCTTCTCAGGTTGTTATTTTGCAGAGTGCTGCAATTGAGGGCAAAAGTCAAAACTATGTTGTTATCATTTTTGATTGTCTAATAACGTATTATTCATTCTTTATAATGTAAAAATAACCACCACAATATTAGAAACAAGATAAACGCTTTTACTTTTGCCCTAAATTGCAGCACTCTGCAAAATAACAACCTGAAATATCTTTTGACAAAAATTACCGGCCAAAACGTCCATTCAGAGCAACGGTAAAATTAACCCATTAAAAACGCGATGAAAGTGGTCAAGAAAGGTCTAGTGGATTGGGATAACTTTATTGACAGTGCATCTGATTAACGACAAAGTTAAATTTTTAAGCATTGAGCATAAAATGTGTCACCATTTATAGCAGATCACTACTCGTTTTTCCATGTGTCGGAGAACTATTGAACGTAGAATCTGTTTGAAAAAATCTTTGTGCAGCAAAAAAAGTAATTCCTGAAACCTAATATAACGCCTATTAGGAGTGCCATACAAAATTTTGGTTTTTATCTAATCAGTCACATGAACTGATAAGAAGGGACTAAAGAGTTCTTGAATTAGATCACTTTTCATTGATATGAAATGATTTTTGGAGAGCAGATTTAAACAGTCAGCAATTGCAACTTTGGTGTGGTGCCGTACCAAACTTTGCACGACTTTATTAAATTTTTTCATGGCATCAAAAAGTTGTGAGATAGTGTCCAAATCGTTTCTTAAATTTCCTACTATGCAAAAACTCTTTAGGATTATTGTAAAAGCTTGTAATTTGGTTCATGTAGACCAAATAAATTCAGCAGTACACTTTTATTCAGCTTTGCACTATAACTGTTAAGAATTGTGATTGACCTTACCCTTGACCTTACCCAGCCAGCCAAATCTCATTTTCTATCCAGCTACTCAAATCGATAGTTTTTAAGCGCCCCGCATTTAAGGAATCAATCGTTTTCAGTGTTTAAATTAACCTATAAAACCAAAATATTAAAAGGGGGACAAGATTTTTTGCACATGCATTACTCTAAGGTAGATCAAGAAAAACATCAATTTGCAAAACGAGAAGAAATTTTTTTTTCCACCTCTAGGTTTTTCTTTTCGATCACCTACTTCTGACTAAGTCTTTAGCTGAATTGGCTTTATCACTCATTTCAAAAAAAAACACTCTTAGGATCATGTTAAACATTTAGTGTCTGGTATATTTTTTGTCCCTACGGTGCTTGCAACTGCTATCTGCAGTTTATAAACAGTTTAATTTCGATACGTTTTGTTCTCATAACAAAAATAAATGAATTAGACAAAAATATTAAAATATTAAGATTAAAAAAGTAGACGAACAAAAAAAACAAATATATAAATATAAATAAAGAGCATAGAAAAAAAATAAATAAATAGAACAAAAGCAATCTAAATTAAAAAATATATATAAACCAAAAAATTAACAAACAAAAAAATTGATTTGATAAAAAAAATAAAAAATAAACATAACAGTTTACCTTCTAAAGTTTTTTTTGTTTTTGTCACTATTTCCCATGTTTCCTGCTTTTTGAAAAAATGTTTTGGACTTTTATCTCTGAAGATATGAAAATACACAAATATCATGCGTTTTTTAGCATGAAGAGATAGTTGGATATTTGATTTGGTTGTTTCTAATACTTTAGACAAAATATTAAATTTACTTTTGCAACTGTACTCTTTGAAAGTTTCTATTGTATATGCGAATTATTCATTTCTATTGTTTATTCTTTATGTCAATGACTATTATTATCATGCCCCGCTGTCTGTTCAGCATAACTGTGTTTGAATACGAAAATGTAGCAAGTATACCAAAGGAATATCGGTTTTCATTCCTCAAAAACGATCTCATTTTCCGATTTACTCAATTTAAACATTTCACACCTGCCAACTGAGGGTACCAAGACTCAGGGTACCCACTATTGCAGCCTAATTAGCGGTTTTGTTATTAATAGCATAGAAATTTATGTCAATCAATTTTCAGGATTGACTTGAAGATTTTCCTATAATTATTCGAAAATTACTGAATGTGTATCAACGTAAAGTTTAATCATGTCTTTTGAATAACAACGCTAACAGATCATATCTTTTCTTCTCTTATTCTGTTTAACATTTTTCGGGATGAAATAATAAAATTCAATGTTGCTTACTTTATGACACACTCTTTGTTTGTATTTATCATAATAAGCCTGAAGAGATTTTTCAGCAATAATCTTTTCGATGATTGTTTTAATAGAAAAAAATTGAAAAAATTTTCAAATTTTTTGATATTTTGAACAGAGATTTAAGAGATATTTTTTAAATTTTTGCTTACTTTTAATTTGAAATTACCTTATTTTTCAATATGAATGTATCCGGATTGATCAAATTATTCAACAAAAATGTGATATTTATTTTTCTGAATTGGTGTATGCAATACCTCGAAAAAGTAAAAAAAACTAAGAAAACTTGAGTTCTCATTTTTTCAAAGAATCTAACGATAAAGATTCTATGAGTGATGCAGGGAATGTAGGGGGAAAAGACACTATTACCATTCTATTCTTTTCGAAAGAAGTATTTTTACATGTCTTTTTTGGGAAAACCCGGATCAAATAGAAGATCTAATTAACGTTCGTCAAAAATATGTGTCATTATGCATTTTGTCTGCAGCTCACTGAAATTTTTTTGTTGGTTGCGGATCAACCCATGGCTGTTGTGACATCAGAATTTTTATTGGAAACGAAAAAAAAACAATAATTCGAAAATTTTGTATTTATATTTGAAATTGTTTGTTGACAAAGTTGATCATCTTGATAAGCAGAGAGTTAAAATTGATACTCTTGTTTTTTGACAAACGACCGAAAAACGTTTCATTTTTATCAGTTCTAGCGATATCTGAAATCATAGAGAAGAAAATTCCCATAAACTATTTCTATTATAAATGAGACTTTAGATTCTGAAGCTTCGTTTTTCCGGTCATCAAAAGCAAGGAAAATGAAAAGGCTACAAAAATGAAAAGTTTTGAAAATTTTCAGATGCATTTTTTGGTCAAAAAATCAAAAAATTTAAAATAAATTTACATTTGATTCAGTTTTCACAAAATTTCTAATTATAAAACTTTTGCATCTCTCCGTGATAGACATCGACGACTTAATAAAGAAACCAGGGTAGCAAAAAGTTCCCGAACCCCAGATAAATTTGGAGGTTGGAACAACTATTAGTTTAAAAAATGAGATTATTGAGATGACTAATTAGAGTTAATTTAAAAAAGACTATTGCCGATACTGTATCCTGCAAATGTGATCTAGACTAATCTTCACATTAAAAAATAAATTCCCAAAAATATGTAAAAACCACAGGGACCCACATTGCTATCAATAAGAACGATAAATCTGACTAATGATAATGATTCAATATAATTCATATCTTTGAATAATTGATCTTTTTTCCTTGGAAGGGAAGCTTATTCAAGCTGGCCAGAACTTCCGCTCAAATTTGGACCATTTCCGAATCATTTTCAAAAACAACTGAATTGTTTTTTTAGCTGTAATCAAATGAAATAGATTATCGTTTTTTTTCATGCGGCGGTCTCAAATTAAGCAGTTGTACGAGTTCGATGTATTATTCTTTCGTTATGGTAAATTTGATTTTGTTTGTATCAAATCAATGTCGAACTAAATTTACGCTAATCTAAAATTCGAATTAAATCAGTAAACAGTTGCCTCCATTGGTAATATGCCGTTTTTGTAATTCAAGGCTGTTGTTAATTAATGCCGTCGGAAACAATCAAAAAAGCTTGCAAAAATTAGCTGTTTTTTTAAACTTCAATGTCAAAATAGCGTCTGAAATCAACATCCAATATATTTTGGACAAAACCAAAAAACCTGACATGTTGAAGGGGTTGCTTATAGTTCTACTGCCGTTCCTAGTTTATTGTAAAATGAACTAATTGCTTATCCATTTTGAGTGCTTAAAAACAAACTGATTATGTTAACCGAAAGCTTTTTATTTCTTTCGTTACTGCCGACCGTTTTCATGTCTGAAATTCTTCACTACTCTATAACTTATACAAGCGAACCTATTTTCTCCCCCGAGTATCTTACGGAGGAGATAGTGGCTGATCTTGACTCCTCGGGGGGCACAGTTCATGGAAGTGGGGTGTCAGGTGTGACGTCATACAGGCTGTGCGGGTTGGCATGTGGGTTCAGAGGGGGACTGTGTCGGTCGTTCAATTTCCACGCCAAAACACGAACTTGTCAGTTTATTCTGACTGACTCTCGACTTCTGCTGCGGGAGGATGAACTAGGTTTGGGTTCCTGATTATAGTTGCCGTTTGATGTACAACAACTGTGCAATGTTATTGTTCGAAACGGACTCTGATTAGAACTTCTTACTAGGCCATCCCAGACCAAAGTGACATCTGATCAAACGACTTCCGGACCATTGTGCACTTGAAGACTTATTCAGACCATGTAATTCGATGCGCAGTTGTGCTCTCGAAGAGGGTCTGGTCAGAAGTCACTTTGGTCTGGACACATCGACCTGGGCAGTGAGCATGCCCAGGATGAGGTCAACGTCTGCTGACTGGAGGTTTCAATGGTAACGGACAAATGGTTTCGGTCGCGCCTTCCTTCTGCCCATGGCTGATTTTGGTCTGCTCGTTCTGGCTTAGGTAGTCAATTGGTTTGTGTGTTTTGACCCCTATATGTGACTCAAGTCCGTCTGGCCCGTAGTTGTTTTGGCTCGCTGACCTTTGTTCTGGGGCGATTGACCAGTTGCGTTCTAATTACAATCAATTAAACTTAAAGGTACGACGTAATCAGTCACTTTTTGAGGTTGTGTGTGCTAACATTGTTTCATTAGCAGTTTTTATGCAAACAGTGACGACTGATATTAAATGACGTTACAAAGCTTCGTTTGTCCTCAATGGAACATATACACATAGAATTTTCTGAAAGAATTCTTCCTCTCACAGGCATAATATTCTGGCTTCGACGGTTCTCCTACATCATAGCAAAAATTACTGTAACAAAAACAGAATAAAGTAGGCAGCACGATTAGTTTTAGTCGTGGCATATCATGCATAATTTATTTTGGGCACTATTCTGAAACTTTATGAATTTCTTCATCAATTTGCAATGCAATTGAAATTGTTCCAATAATCAACACAATTGATGGATCTGCAGTTGTTCATCGATTTTAGGTTCCAATTCTTTTTCTCCTGGTCTGGACTGGGTGCACGGGGAACCCCTTCACAACGTCCGTGGCTGTCCAGACGGATCTGGCAGTGACGTCAGTGGATCCAAGTGTGTCTGGATTGGACTTCAGTCCCACACCCGAGAAGGGGTGCACAATATTTCCTCAGAATGGAACCTGCCCACTGATGGACACCTGTTGTACCCTGTGGATCTCCATCTCAATATCTGGAGTGAGGAGACCCAGTGCGGTACTTACACACTCCCTGCTGAGTCGTACTCTTTCCAATTGCCCAATGACGTCAGAGCTTACAATATGGGAGGGTTGACGCCTGGCATCAAATACTTCTTCCAAATATCGTGAGTGGATTCTTTTCTTTTTTTTTTAATTTTCATATAACGAAGATTGAAAATAACCAATTGAAAGTTCACTTTATATCATTTCGTAGTCTAGAAGTTCTGCGTGTGTTTCGTGTCTGACTAATTATAGGCAGGTCATTATAAAATACACCGGTCATTATTGACGAGTCGTATGACAACGATTATTCGTTTTTACTCCGTCGATCTATCATCAAAAACGCATATATTACACAATCATTGTGGCATGCACTAACTAGTTAATGAATCGCAACTCCTGTAATTATGCGTAAATAATAAACAGCGCAAAACGTTGCCTTTTCCCACATTTTTAAATTTTGAAAAGAAAAAGAAACAATTTTAGTGAGAAAAGCAGAAATTTTTTGTTTCCTTTTGCAGGACTATGTTCAATGGGCATGCAACACAATTCAATGCTTCTTATTTTGCTGCAACATATCCAACTGCACCCCAGGAGAGGGAAGCGGAAAGAGTTGTCGACTCCCATTTGATCGAGATTTTTTGGGATGTCATCGGCTGTGCTCAGGTAAGCGAGACACTTTTTCATCAACTCCACGTTTTAAAATTTGCCTAGTTGTATACTAATTTCAGGGATTTCAAGGTCTGAACTTTTGTCGCAAGATACACAAAACAGCTTTTGCAGTGTTATAAGTGATATTATCATGATTCATAAAGAAATGGTTCATCCTAAAACGACTGAACAAGTCTCAAGTCTCAACGATTCCGATTTTTTTTTGAGAAAAACGAAATTCAGAGAACAACCCCGGAATAAGCAATTTTTTCATCAAACTCCAATATTTTATGCTCAATTCAAAACATTTATATCGAAAACCTTGATTAACGGCTACGCTCATGTCACCAGGTTTTGTCAGAAATATTTAAAGCAGAGCAGATAAAGAAAACTTGTTTGTAAGTTAATTCAATTTTTTGCTCGAATCTACATGTGTAGTCCAAAGTTTTTAGGGCGGGTAACTAAACCTGTTTTTTTTTTCATTTTTCAAACTATTTTACTTAATTTAATTCAAACTTCCTTTTCAGCGATTTGAGTAAAATTTTCTCCATAGCTGATGAACATTAAAAGCTTTGTGATACACAGCTTAGTTTTAACTTTGAATTTAATAGTGCAGGGTGTGCAAACGAATTGACAGAAACTGTTTGTTTTGACAGGTCTTTAAATCATCTTTAAGATATTTTCCATTTGTGCACCTTTTTCGTGTAATGCTAGTGACAGTCGTTTGATAACGCAAAGGCGCATAATGTGACTTTTGGAGGGGCATAAGAAATCACAATATCAATGATTTGACTATTTTTCAATTAAACGTAGCTATGAGCTCACATGTCGATGATGCTGGTTTCTTACATCTGGTTACACTTTTAGTTAATGTTGTAACTAAATTTGGAATTCAAATAAAAAGGTCGCAAAGTAATAAAAAACATTTTTGCACAGCGTACATAGGACTTACAAAAAGGAAGATATTATTCAGACTGATTAAAAATTTTTGGTCCGAAATCAAATGATGACGATGAAATTGTTCACAGTTGAGCTAATTAAAACTGCTATAAAAACATTAAAAAAACTATTAAAAAGATTTGTTGATGAACATTTATGCAGGAAACTTTTTCGCTACAAATCTTGTCTAATATTATAAAATTTAAGGACCTTTAGTTAGTTTCAAACTTTTCAAGCAGAAATTAAAAGCCACATTTCCTTTTTTTTCAAAATTGAGTATGCATTCAGTCCCAGCCTGAATGCAAGGGAGCAGTAGAATGCAACGAGATTTGTTTTCATTACTTGGCCGATGTCCCAAAAATCAAGTATACTTTTTCACGACTCAAGTTTCATGATCAGATTTCTATACGTGTGATAATACGAGTGACCCCAGGCTAATTTAGTTTAACTTTTGCTTTTAAATAGAATCTGCAAGCTATCGCTATTCACAAAGCGTGTTTCGTGGCTAGCTTTTTGGGATAAACTTTCGTCGCTTGTTTCCACCCCATAGGGCCCTAGTATCCGAAAGCAAATAACTCATTTACACGTCACCCTTTCCATCGGGCGCAGTGTCTAAGTACCGAAATGAAGGAAATCCAAATGGTTATTTTTTTAAAATAAATTGTCTATCTCGATACTATAAGTGGATTAAGAAGAAGTGGTTTTACATTTACCCATTTTACTAGTCAAAAGATCAGTTAAGTCTCTGAATTTCGTTTTAATTAATTACAAATAAAATTCAGACAATAATCTTTTAGGCTAATTACGTACCTAATATGATGGAACTGGTCACCTTCATTCGTGAATACTCTTGAAAAAGTGTAAGCCTTATGCACAATATAAGTACTTTATATCCACGTTTTGCGTAACTTAACTCCATATTCGAAAAAGTTATTCGAATTGAGAAAAGTGGGGACAGGTTTGATCAGTTAATTCAGCAAAACGCAAATATTATGGAAAATTGTTTTTTTTTGCACGGCGCTAGTGAAAATGGCAGACGTACCAAAATATAGAAATTTTATTGCTGGTCAATCACAATCAAGAAAATGGGAATAATGTTTTCTGATTGGCTGATTGCTCAACAAACTCTCTATGTTTTAAAATAAGATATGCGCGTTAACGTAAAATAGCTCAGAAATTGCGATAAGCCGAAAAGGTAAAATTATACTTTTTTGTGGGAAACTGGTCTCAAGTTCGGTTGTAATAGATTCATATCAAGTCCCACGGGCCGCTGAGGCATGGCCATGGCCCGCGAGCCATGGCCAGATGCGGTAAAAATTATAATCTAGCATTAGGCTATGTCCAATTTAGGCTAATTGAACGCATAAAGGTAGAGTGTTTTAAATTTCTCAACCAATCACATTCGTTGAAATTTCTACATTTTGGTACGTCTATTTGTTAAGACGTCACCTTTTTGGACATTGGCTACGTAATGTTGATGATCATTCTAGATGTTAAGTGTTTCTCATAAAATTTGTGTTTGTATTTTCTATCTAGCAAACAAGAATCCATGCTACTGACATAAATTTTTATAATCTACTTTGTTTTAGTTAAAATTGCCATAATTTCGAGGATAATTTTTTTTCAATTTTTGTACTTGCGCATCCATTAGAAGAGTAAGTATTTTCTGGAATTTTTTGTTGACTGGTTGCTTTTGATTGGTTGCAATTGTTGCTTTTTAAGTATCTGGACTTCTGGTACGTGCCAGAGGGTGCCTCATGCACCCCGTCTGCACCCTGCTCAGCTCCAGTAGGCGGATTACCCTCTCAATCAGACGAACTCTTAGTGGACCAATTGGTAGCAGGGGAGGACTACACCCTCACCCTAAGAGCCCATGCCTCCCTCGGCCACACCAGTTACCCCTCCCCTCTGGTGATAAACCAACCCACCTTGCCAGATGTTGTTACAGTTAGTCGTGTGGAGTCCTATGGTGAAAATGACATCACCTACTATGTTGAGTTCGAATCAGGTGTTGGCTCCACAGCGGAGTTCGCAAATGAAGGTGAAACTTCTGGTAGACCTCGTTCCGAGCAGAGATCTTTCACGTAAGTGAGGATTACGTAATCCCGGTTGACCTCGTAGTTTAAAAAGTTATATAATTACGACTTTCCTTTTAAGTCGTCAGTGGAAGGTTTTAGGAATCGAACTTTCATTTACGAAAAATTTGTTTAATTTTAAACCGTTTTTAATTTATGAAGCTATTGCTTTATAATATGAAATTTTGTGATTAAAACTTTTTGTCAACCCGGGAAGCGTATAAAGTTGTGAAGAATATTAAAAATTAATATAAAAGTTAATTAACAGTTTATAATCCCCCGTTCCTGTTGATTCTAGGAAAAAGAAGAATTCCAATTTGATACAATATTTTAAATCACTTATTTGTAGCTTGAGCTGCCCTCAACCGATGAGAAAAGGGCTAATGTACTACATATTTGGGTTCCTATTGAGCGACATATGATAGCAGGCGCTTCAGAACTGATGGCGTCTTTAGAAAATAAAGATTTTTTGATAAAGACTTTGCATGATTAGAAGAAGCTGTAAATTATTATTAGAGCTTTTCGGCAACTGCTACAGTTGCATCGAAATGAGACCCAAAAATTACCTTAGCTGAATAATTAATGTAGGTTTTTTTAATTGCGCAATTCTGTTTCAGACTATTCAATACAATCCATTTTGGAAGTCTCGTCCCAGGTGACAAATACACGCTATCAGTGCTCGCATACAGCAAAGGGGCTGTTCCCATGACGAGAGATTTTTCCATGGATGGGTTCACAAAGCCACCTGTGCCCACTTTGGCAGAAGGATCCATTTGGGCAGACAGTGTTGACTATTCTGTCAACTTCAGATGCTCCTTCTACTATGGATACACTAAGGTGACTTTCGTAACAATCCTAGCGTACCGTATCATTACTTGTGTCGAATTGGAAAACTTAAAAGGCGAGCAAATTAACTCAGGCTAATACGTGCATTTCGCTCCGCCATCTTATTACATAGGAGAGAAATTTTCAAGTTGTATTTCGCTTTCGCTTTTATCTTTGTCGTCATTGAGCAATTATTGATAGAAGGGAAACGAGAATGATCCTAGCAGGTAGTATTTAAATGAAATTCCCAATGTGGTGATTAAGCTAATTGAGAAGAAATTAAAAGCCCTGTTGGAAAGTAAGTTCCAATATCCTTATATGTGCCACTTTGACCCCGGTAACATTAGGTTACGTTCAAAAGTAGACTTAACACTCCATTCTTGGGCTTTCGAATAAAAACTTGAAGGCAAACATTCTCTGCACTTAAATTGCCCAGAAATAGTAGCCCGAAAATAGAGCCAAATGAATATTTTTGTCATCTATGTTTGGCCTATTACAGATCACACAATACGGGATCTTTTAATGCATTCCCGTCTAATTTGAATAAAGATATAATAAATAAAAGTCAAGATATATGTGTAAAACCTGTCTGTGCTTTGAGCCCCAATTTAAAGTTAAATCGGGGCTGAAAAAATGAATTAACAGAAATTGTAGTTTTAGTTTATACACTTCCTGACTACCAGTTTAAACGAAGTTAGCTGGGTGATTTTGTTCAATTTAGTTAGGCGTACACATTATAAAATCAGAGGTTAGGAAGATAGAACTGTAGTTTTTAACATACACTTCATACATTTTTCGTTTTGGAAAAAATATGGATGAAGAAATAGTAAAAAAATATTGTAAAAAGTAAAAACAATCAGAAAATTTTAGGAAAGAAATGAGTTGTTTTCTTCGGCAGTTATGAGTTTTACTAAACAATTTCATCGCGATTCATCGTTCAATTATATCAGTGTTGTTTCAGGCAGAGATGATGCCGAAAACTACGTTCACCTCCATAGTGAGATGGTTTCGTAATTATTGGACTCGAAAAAGTAGCTTTGTTTTTTGTTAATGGTATTTAAAAAGGGCAGCTTTGAATTTGATTCATCATCGTGTAGAGGCCTGATTTATTCTCCTTTCTGCTCTCAAAAACGAGATAGCCTCGATGTTTCTCTAACAAAATTTAATGCTTTTTTCCTAACTTACCTGTTTTGCTCATAATTATACCACGAGTTGAAATTTTCAAATACAGAACAAGGAGATTCAGCGTTCATAGTGGCGCCTACAAAATTTTTAGCTATCGTCTTATTTTAAAAGTGGTACTATAAATCTAAGACAAAAGTTAGGCTCGCTTATTATTAGGAAAATTAAAGGACCAAAGATCTAACGTTGTTGGACTATGCGTGCCCAGCATGCAGTCTTAAGACAATTAATTAGCATCTAGGTTCTTTCACTCCAAAGTGGGTTTGATTGCTGTTCATTTCTAACAACTCTGTTATACTAATGAATAAAGATAAAAGTTTTTCAAAGATTTTTTTCCTTGGGGATGTTAGTTTCCTATTAAATTAAATATCTGGTTTTTCCCAATTTGACTTTGTGCATTGTTAAGTCATGACTAATTATTGTCAGAACTTTGCAATTATTTTCCCAGTGCAATGTTTCCAGAAATTCTAATAAAACCCCGGAGTTTTTCCCACTAAGCTCCGTGATATTCACGGGGAAGATCCGGGGATTTTATTGGCAAGTTTACCGGGAATTTCAAGATTTGCAAAGATAGAGCAAGACCAGGCATTTCCGTCGGGAAATGCGGGAAACAAAAGGTTCCCGGCGAGAAATCCGGTTAAGATTTTAAAAAAATCATCGGGGTTTCAGGGATTATCTGCCGTTCTTTCCGGGAAAAACCAGCTCTTTAAGATCCCCCTCTTTAAGCTCTTTAAAATTCTCAAGCTGTTTACACCTGCCGTATTTAAAATTCGCAAACCAGTAGAGCGTAGTTCTCATCAAAGCACAAGACATTTAATTTGAATAGTTACAGCAGCCAAAGATTGCTGAATCAATCGTTAATAAATGAACTTCCGGACAAAAACAAAGTATTTTCTTGAATTAATTCAATGTTTTAATCATTTTTAGGTATGTCTGTAAAACATAACTCCCAATACAATTGAAGGAAATACAACTT
The DNA here is from genome assembly GCF_964194025.1 of Convolutriloba macropyga. Classification (NCBI taxonomy): domain Eukaryota; kingdom Metazoa; phylum Xenacoelomorpha; order Acoela; family Convolutidae; genus Convolutriloba; species Convolutriloba macropyga. The sequence continues at coordinate 71,172,766 of NC_134470.1, forward strand.
GGAACGCAAAACTCATTGAAGAAGACAATTTTTTTCATGTGTACCTGAAAAAACAAGATGACAGAACAACTTGAATTGAACAGAATGCTCTATGTAACATTTTCTTTGATCCAAGTTGAAAAGAGAAAACAACAATTTAGTAAATTACCTCAAATTTGTTGAAAGGTAAACACTAATTTCCAACTGACTCATTAATGCTTCTTGATAAACGTTGCTAAAATTGTTCTGCACATCTGAAAGGAGATTTCCAGATCTCAAAGTGCGCTAAAAGTTGAGTATGGACAGGTGAATACTCTTCAATTACACAAAAAAGCTGTATTCAGGAGATAATTTTTTTGTCCGTTGCGCTAATCTACCCAAAATTCCAAGGTTTTACCGGGAGAGGTCACGTTTCCGTGCTTACAGCTATATTAAAGAAAAAATTTACTGCAAAGAAATAAATTACTGCCAAAAAAGTTTCCTGCTAAGAATGCAGAGAAAATATAAGATTCCCGAGCTTCCCGGCAGGGTTTCCGGGATTGAATGTACTGGGTTATTTGGATGTTTAGCTATCCTGATTTGCATCAATTTTCATGGTGTAAATCAAGTAAAAAACTTGATGACAAACGTTACGTAATAATGGTGTTCGCAAATTTTTGCTGGCTTGATCCAAAAGGCTTTGCATCACTATCAGCGTCTGAGAAATAGCTATCAGTATCAGCTCTATCGGTGTCACTATCAGCGTCTTTAAAAAAAGAGAAAAGTTCTTGCGGTGGCTCAATTGATCTACTGATTAGCCCTGACTATATTCTCAAGTATCTCTGTCGTTGTATTTCAGGAGTTTCATGTCTACGAAGACGACGAGGTTTCATCGCCATGGGTATTGACCGTCAGCTCAATCGACCAGTGGTTCAAAGTGCCCCAGTTGACCCCAGGGGCAGTGTTCAGTGGACGAGTGGTTCCCTTCAGCCCCTACGGCATAGAGGGAGAATTCATTTGGGTTAATGAGTCTATGCACACTGCAAACTTTACCTACAATACACTCGTGGTCACCAATGACACCATTACTCTTGAGACCATATTCCCATCTGGGACAGGTGTACAGTTTAACATAACAGCCCATGGACTCTCCTCAGGGTCACCCGACGATATACAGTCACACAGGGTGTTCGATTTCTCACAGTAAGTAACCTGTGCAAAATGGATCCTTGGTAATTTATCATGGCTAAGCAGCACATTATGTGACAAGATCATTGATATCAGCAACATATCATCGAAAAGACCATGCGGATATCAACTCTAACCAGAGTCTTGGCGCTTCCAGTCCTGTAATTTGAGTGCCCCCAGATCTTGAGTCCTCAAAGTACATGGTCTGGAGTTGCTGACGTCGCGTAAAGCTCTGATTAGATTTGATAGCCCCGGATAAAATGGCTGATCACAAGTCCAAAAATTCGATCAAATCTAATTGTACGAACTCTTGATACGTTCGACGCGTCGCTGGCAAAAAATGGAAGATTTTCTATCAATACTGTAATATTTGAACATATAACGCCAGACATTAAAGTTTCCAAACATTTTAATTAGTATAACTAAAACGAAAAAAAAATCAATCTCACAGTGAGAAAAAATTGCGCAGAAATATTGACTCAAGTCTCAAAAGTAGCTAGAATAGGCTTTTATGCTACTGTGGTGCAGTACTGGATACCATTTTTAATGTTGTAATTCAATAAATCACTTCTAGTATTCCGTGGCGACCCAAACAATCAAATTTGATAAGCCTTGATAAATCATGTTTGATCTAGACATCTCATTCCAAATTTGAAACATCTAGCTAAGAACTTGAAAAATTAAGACTTCATGGTATCTCTTGACGACATCTTGGTAAGATCGCATCATTGTAATAAAAAAAAAATTGGCAGCTCTTGACAATCATCGATGGGATGATTTGACAAATCTTGTCTGATTTGATATAGCACCAAATAGACAGAAAAGTTACAAGTTTTAAATATCAATTTCATTTGGATATTGCAACAACACTATAACTCACCCTACCCTAGTTGAGAAGACCAAACAAACACGACCATAAAATTGTATGTAATCTTCGGTATATTCGGTCTGAAACGTATGAAAAACGTCGGTACGTCTGGTTCCTTCGGTATTGTCGTTTTCAAACATACGAAAAAATATATATGATTTTTGGACGTAAAAGAAATTTGGTATATTCTGTCGTATATTCAGTATGTTCGATATATAAAAAGATGAGATTGTCGATATGTTCGGTTTTAGAAGTAAGAAATTGCCGGTTTTTTCTTTATGAAATTCTGATTTTTCTGTTTATAATGTATTTGAACGTTATCATAGCTTTGTTTTTGCAGGAATTTTAATTCTGCTAAAGGAAAAATTGGAAGAATATGCTATGTCACGGAAAATTCTTCTTTAGCTCGCTCACAAAAATTAACGAACGAATATAAATTTCTTGGTTGTTTTTGAATTCATAAATGTAACATAATTTGGGCATGATTTTTTGCATTTTACAAGCAAAGTTTTTGACAGTTGGTCAGTTACGTTTAAAAACGAACATGCCCACAGTTTTTATTCGGTCAGCTGGACTAATCTGCTTTTAAAACACAGAAGATAAAATATATGGTTTATATCTCAACGGCAGGGAATTTCTTTTACGTTTGAAGAGCGACGATCCGAACCTCTCTCTTACGTCAAACAAACGACGTTACCGAATCTGTTTGGCGAGATGATGCCAAATTTGAAGAGCGATGATGCCAAATTTCTCTTATGTAGAATACCGAACAAAAATGATGATTGTGACTAAAAAAATCGTTGGAACTTTGGTCGTTTTTTGCCAGATAAAACGACGATGCCGACAATTTCTTGGGTTTAAAGATCAAATTTTTCTCGACTAGACCAAAATAACAAACAAACACGACGCAAGTTTTGTTCTGCATTTTTACAGTATCAACGATGCCGAAGAACAAACGTAGGGGCTTTCTTCGTTTCTGACTAACTAAAGTCAAACATACCGACAATTTTCTTGCGTTCAAAAACAACGATATCCGAACTAGGGTAGGTTATTTTTAGTTTCACAAAACAGTTATCCCGTATATTTAAATTGTCCGCTTGCAATATCAACCACGCAGTTAGCTTAACTTACATGATTCAGATTTTAAACAACTGTCTTTCGGAAAAACTAAATCAAAGTGTTTTTCTTTCAGACTAACTAGGCAGGTGACTTGGACCAATTTGTACCCTGGTGACATGTACAACTTCTCAGTAGTTGCCACTAGTCAGACAGACGAGTACACAGACATAAAGACACAAATGACAAGTGTGAACGATTCCACTTTGCCAGCCGACCCTGTCATTGTCCAGAATCTGGCACGGGAAAATGATTGTAATATTTCTTCCCTGGATTATGGAAATGCGTACAATTTAAGTTGGCATATAGTATACGGGACAAATTCTAATGTGAGTTTAAACCGTTTCAAAAAACCGACCGAAAAGAACCCAGTTTTTCAAATAGGAAAAAACCATGAAAAAATGCCCTAGTGTATATAACCCTATTTGACTGTTAAAAGGCGGGCTGTGCAATTCAAGCCATCCTCTGTAGAGAGTGGCAGAATTTTTGGAGGTTGTTCAATTGTCAGAACGAATATTTTCTACTTCATCTTGCTACTTTTTAAGCATCGTTTTTCTTGTTTCTCGGACAAAATTGTACGTTATGTCAATACTTTTTTGCACTTAATTTTATCGGCCTGTCCTTGTTCGGTTCTTTCCAAAAAGTGAGTTAAGAAATCTCATATTTGGCCAGCATTCACTTAAAGAAATGCTCATCTACATGTTGAAATCTTTTTCAGGCTACTCACAGCACAGAAGAGACCTGGATTATCGGAAATGTTGTTCAATTTGGAGTGTGGGATCAGATTAAGCTGGAGTTAGAAATCAACTCCATCTCTGCTGGAGTAATCTACCACGACTTGGACCAACTCAACTCATCAGACATCTACATTGACACCTCACCAGATGTACTTGAATGTCCCATATCAAACATTGATCACAAGTTTTAAGGATATATATATATATATATATATATACATAATATATATATATATATATATATATATATATATATATATATATACATATATATGTTCCGACCCCACTTGTGGGAGAGGAACTATAAACTCAAATGCTTTTTTTGTTCAGTCAATTTTGTCGATCGATATATTCATCGTAGAGAAATGTGAGTGGTACCATTTAAAAGCTCGTCCAGCGTAGAATTCAAAATTAAAAACCTTTTTTTGAAATTTGTTTTTTTTCGAGGAGTTATCGAGGTTTAAAAATTTGTGTGAACACGTGATATTTGGCCTGATTTTGTTCACTTTTATGGTAATTTATGTATGTCAACCTCAATACAGACAGGATCACTTTATCGTCTTCTAACCATTGGTATTATGAATTCGATGCCACGAGTTTTCATAATTGTTCCAACCCTTCTTGAGGGGGGAGGAACTACATACTCAAATGGTTTTTTTTGTTCAGATAATTTTCGCCGATTGATATATTCATCGTAGAGAGTTGAGACCAGTATCATTAGAAAACTCGTCCAGCATAGAATATGGAATTAAAAAGATTTTTTTTGATTTTGTTTTTTATAGGGAGTTATCGAGGTTTAAACATTGAGAAAAGTAGAGTGAATTCCGTTGTTTTTACAGAATTTTTGCCTAAAGTTATGACAATTTTGATAAAATTTGTCAGAATTTTTAAGAATGGTGTTGTTGATTTTATTTTTAAGGACAAAAAGTATTGTTCCTATTTTGATTTTATTTTATTGTCAAAAATTCGGGCTAAATATTTCTAAATTCAACCTTTTTCATCAAAAACAGCACGAAAAAAGCTTCTTTAGTCTTTTTTATTTAATTTGCCGGAGGTACACCCCCCAAAGAACACTAAAACAATCCTTGCAGACTCTAAGGGGGCTCCCGTTGATTTACTCGTTGATTATCAAAAACGCAGAATTTATTTTTGAGTTTTTAACTTACAAATTATCCATATTTATAATACTCGAAAAATTAGGTGTTTCAAATGGAGAATAAGCATTAGCAGGGCTAATTTGGACCAATCTTGGACTGTTACAATCCAAAATCAATACAGATTGTAATCAGTTGGACTTTTTTTAAAAAAATCATTTTTTTTATATTAACTAAAGAACAGAACATATCAAATCAAAATTCAGGAGTAATAGGTCCAATTGGCTTCCTAATCAGCTCCAATTTAATGCATTTAGTTTATTGCTTGAAAGCGTATGGTCGTTTTGTCTTTTAAATCCAATTGTTTTTTAAAAATTTTTGCTTAATGAACTTTTACTCTATTTTTTTCTTAGTTTTGTCAACTTTTAGCTAAATGTCAACGAAGAAAAATGCTTCCTCTTTCTACTCTACTGATTAAAAATTTAATCTGTATTGCGTTTTAGGCCTCAAAATATGGTTTTCTGGCTTTGGTATTACTACTAGATTTCAGATAATTTTTTTCATTTTGATATACTTGCCAGTTTTTCACGTTTACTAGTTTTGTCACATTGTCACAATATTGAGAGTTCTCATATCACATTTTTGGCGTTTAAAAATAAACACAAATGAAAATACTAAAATGCTGAAAGATTTAGATTATCGTTTTAACGGCTTCGACACTACTTTCCTGAAGAAATTAATTGAATTTTTTTTCTTCAATTGTCGTTTTTACTTTGCCGTTTTAATCGTATGCAATTTCTTGTATAATGACAGGTTTCACTGGTTTTTCATGGAAAACTAGTTGAGACAACTTTCTGATACTAGTAGATAGCTGTTGGCTTTCAAGACTTTGAAAACAATTTTTTTTCCAAAAGAAAAAGGAAAATTTTTAACTTCGCAATTTTGTTCTTCTTGTTGTGTTGTTTTTACCCTGCCTTTTTAAATACAGGACAAATATGACGTTATTGGTGTCAGGAGAGGGTCTCAAATGGGATTGGTGTCACAAAATCTAATTCATTTAAAGAATTCGTTATGACCTTACCGGCTTTGACACCGACCTTTTAGAAAAAAGTAAACTAATTTGACGCAAGACATATTCTGGATAATTGCAGTTCTCAATTTCTTCCTCTAGACGAATATATGAGCCTATTTAACTATTTCATTTTGTAATTAATGGCTTTCGTGACTTTGGAAGTCAGTTTGTTTCGAAAAAAAAACAAAACTTTTACTTACTTTTGCGCTTTTTTATTTTTTAGCTACAATTTACTTAGTCCCATTAATCAAAAACTACACACTACATTATCAGTTTTTGAAAAAATGGCAATCAAACATATTTTGAGGGCCAAAATATGGCTATACGGCTCCGACAGCGTCTTCTGAGAACTACTATTTGGATTTATGTTTATTGCCTTCTTGTTGTTCTTTTCATCCGAATAAAAATTGAATAAGGACATGTCTTAATGCCCTTCTATGGAAACATTGGTAATCGTAAACGTTTGGGATATTTTGATGATTTCTAATTGTTTTCATTACTTTGAATTTGATTTCTTTTTTTTAAAAAATAAGCCAATATTTTAACTTTACTGTTTTCGTTCTTTTTGTCTAATTGTTGCCAAAACTGTTTATGGACTAGTCCTATATCATTTCGGGCAATTTAAAGGTTATTGTGTTGAATTTCACTTTACCTGACTGTTTGTTGATTTTGTAATTAATTTTTGTGGTTTAAAACGGGCATAAAGATTTTGATAGGATTAATGCTTGTTGTTATTGTTTGATTTTTCTGATCGTCTTAACTCGCTTTCTTAAAATTTGCATATCTCATCAATCTAGTTCATCATTTTTTACTCCATTGACTTATTTTCTTTGGAGGCTTTTTTTCGCTAGTTCTCTATTTTTTGAAAATTACTTGTTTTTTTTGGGTTTTTTTGGGATTCCCACAGACAAATTTTGGATTTTTCTATCTGTTCCTCCTTTGGTAGACAATTATGCTAAAATTATGGATGAGCAGCGTCGGAACCTTAAAACTTATGTGCTTTTGCACATTAGCGAGCCTCCTTCTTTTTTTTTGAAGTTTTAAATTTTTTTTTTCATTTGGTTGGTTATATTTGAAATTTTATTATTCTAATTTTGACAGTTCACAATGGATAAAAAGAAGAGTTGAATTGATCATAAATAAAGACTTCAGAGAGAAAAATAAGCTTTTAACGGCTTCACACTTTCTTACCGCAATTTTCTAACGAATTTTGTGTTTTTGCCTGTTTTTGTTGTCGTTTTAACAGTCATAAAACTTATTGTGATGAATTATTGAAAATTTACGAGTGACAGAGATCGTTACCTTCTTATCGAGGCAAAACTTTGCGTATTTTTTGGATTCCGTTGAAAACTACTGGAAAAAATGGCTGAGAAACCACTGGTTTTCTCAAAAACTTGGTGGTTTTAATAGATTTGTTCATTTTTTTTAAAGATATTTGACAGTTTTCCACGTTTTATAGCTTTGCCACATTGTCACATTATTGAGAGTTCTCAATTCACATTATTAGCGTTAATAATAAGGCAAAATTGAAAATATTCAAAAGCTGAAAAATTTTGATTATCGCTTTAAAGGCTTCGACAATTCTTTCTTGAAGAATTTAATTGAATTTTTTATTTTTGCCTTTAACTGCCGTTTTAATCGTATGAAGTTTCTTTTATAATGACAGGTTTTATTGGTTTTTCATGGAAAAAAGTTGAGCCAATTTTCTGATACTAGTAGATAGCTGTTGATTACTTTCATGACTTTCAAACAATTTTTTTTCCAAAGTAAAAAAAAAACTTTTTAACTTGGCATTTTTGTTCTTTTATTGTCTTTCTGTTACCCAGTCTGGTTAATTACAGGTCAAAATATGACGTTATTGGTGTCAAGATAAGGTCTCAAAAGGGATTGGTGTCACAAAATCTAATATTTTTTAAAGATTTCGTCATTAACTTACTGGCTTCGACACCGGCCTTTTACAAAAAAAAGTAAATTAATTTGATTTTTTTTATATTTGACGTTCTTTTTGTAAACGCAAGACATTTTCCGGATAATTGCAGGTCTCACAGTCTTCCTCCAGACGAATAAACGAGACTATTTAATTATTTCATTTTGTATTTAATGGCTTTCATGACATTGGAAGTCATTTTGTTTCGAAAGAAAGCAAAAATTTTACTTACTTTTGCCCTTTTTTCTTTTTTATCTACATTTAATCTAGTCTCATTAATCAAAAACGACACACTACATTGTTGCCAAAACTGTTTATGGACTAGTCCTATATCATTTCGGGCGATTTAAATGTTATGGTGTTGAATTTCACTTTACCTGTCTGTTTGTTGATTTTGTAATTAATTTTTGTGGTTTAAAACGGGCATAAAGGTTTCGATAGGATTAATGCTTGTTGTTATTGTTTGATTTTGCTGTTCGTCTTAACTCGCTTTCTTAAAGTTAGCATATCTCGTCAATCTAGTTCATCATTTTTTACTCCATTGACTTATTTTCTTTGGAGGCTTTTTTTCGCTAGTTCTCTATTTTTTGAAAATTACTTGTTTTTTTTGGGTTTTTTTGGGATTCCCACAGACAAATTTTGGATTTTTCTATCTGTTCCTCCTTTGGTGGACAATTATGCTAAAATTATGGATGAGCAGCGTCGGAACCTTAAAACTTATGTGCTTTTGCACATTAGCGAGCCTCCTTCTTTTTTTGAAGTTTTTAATTTTTTTTCCATTTGGTTGGTTATATTTGAAATTTTATTATTCTAATTTTGACAGTTCACAATGGATAAAAAGAAGAGTTGAATTGATCATAAATAAAGACTTCAGAGAGAAAAATAAGCTTTTAACGGCTTCACACTTTCTTACCGCAATTTTCTAAAGAATTTTGTGTTTTTGCCTGTTTTTGTTGTCGTTTTAACAGTCATAAAACTTATTGTGATGAATTATTGAAAATTTACGAGTGACAGAGATCGCTACCTTCTCATCAAGGCAGAACTTTGCGTATTTTTTGGATTCCGTTAAAAACTACTGAAAAAAATGGCTTAGAAACCACTGGTTTTCTCAAAAACTTGGTGGTTTTAATAGATTTGTTCATTTTGTTTTTTAAGATATTTGCCAGTTTTCCACGTTTTATAGCTTTGCTACATTGTCACATTATTTAGAGTTCTCAATTCACATTATTAGCGTTAAAAATAAGGCAAAATTGAAAATATTCAAAAGCTGAACAATTTTGATTATCGCTTTAAAGGCTTCGACAATTCTTTCTTGAAGAATTTAATTAAATTTTTTATTTTTGCCTTTAACTGCCGTTTTAATCGTATGAAGTTTCTTTTATAATGACAGGTTTTATTGGTTTTTCATGGAAAAAAGTTGAGCCAATTTTCTGATACTAGTAGATAGCTGTTGATTACTTTCATGACTTTCAAACAATTTTTTTTCCAAAGTAAAAAAAAAACTTTTTAACTTGGCATTTTTGTTCTTTTATTGTCTTTCTGTTACCCAGTCTGGTTAATTACAGGTCAAAATATGACGTTATTGGTGTCAAGATAAGGTCTCAAAAGGGATTGGTGTTACAAAATCTAATATTTTTTAAAGATTTCGTCATTAACTTACTGGCTTCGACACCGGCCTTTTACAAAAAAAAGTAAATTTATTTGATTTTCATTATATTTGACGTTCTTTTTGTAAACGCAAGACATTTTCCGGATAATTGCAGGTCTCAAAGTCTTCCTCCAGACGAATAAACGAGACTATTTAATTATTTCATTTTGTAATTAATGGCTTTCATGACATTGGAAGTCATTTTATTTCGAAAGAAAGCAAAAATTTTACTTACTTTTGCACTTTTTTCTTTTTTATCTACACTTAATCTAGTCTCATTAGTCAAAAACGACACACTACATTATCAGTGTTTGGAAAAGGCGCAATCAGACGTATTTTGAGGGCCAAAATATGGTTTTACGGCTCCGACAGCTTCTTCTGAGAACTTTAAAATTGGATTTTTGATTGTTGCTTTTTTGTTGTTCTTTTCATCCGCTTAAAAATTGAATAAGGACAGGTCTTCATGCCCTTCTATGGAAGCATTGGTAATCGTAAAATTTTGGGATATTTTGCTTGATTTCTATTTTTTTGTTACTTTGAAGTTGATTGTTTTTTAAAAAAAATAAGCCAATATTTTAACTTAACTGTTTTTTTTCTTTTTGTCTAATTGTTGCCAAAACTGTTTATGGACTGGTCCCATATCATTTCTGGTGATTTAAGGGTTATTGTGTTGAATTTCAATTTTACCTGTATGTTGATTTTGTTATTAATTTTATGTTGTTTTAAATTTTTGATGGGGTTAATGTTTGTTGTTTTTGTTTGAGTTTGCTGTTCGTCCTGACTCGCTTTCTTAAAATTAGCATATCTCTTCAATCTAATGCAATCATTTTTACTCCACTGACTTAATTGCTTTGGAGGCTTTTTTCGTTCATACACTATTTTTCGAAAATTACTTGTTTTTTTTTGGGTTTCTTGGGATTCCCACAGAGAAATTTTGGATTTTTCTATCTGTTCCTCTTTTGGTAGACAATTATGCTAAAATTGTTGATGAGCAGGGTCGGAACCTTAAACCTTATGTGCGATCGCACATTAGCGAGCCTCCTTGTTTTTTTTAAGTATTTAATTTTCTTCCATTTGGTTGGTTATATTTGAAATTTTATTATTCTAATTTTGACAGTTCACAATGGATAAAAAGAAGAGTTCAATTAATCATAGCCAAAAACTTCAGAGAGAAAAATATGCTTTTAACGGCTTTTAACGGCTTTTAACAGCTTTCTTACCGCAGTTTTCTAAAGAATTTTGTGTTTTTGCCTGTTTTTGTTGTCGTTTTAACAGTCATAAATCTTATTGTGATGAATTATTGAAAACTTACGAGTGACAGAGATCGTTACCTTCTTATCGAGGCAGAACTTTGCCTATTTTTTGGATTCCGTTGAAAACTACTGAAAACTATGGCTTAGAAACCAGGGGTTTTCTCCAAAACTTCGTAGTTTTAATAGAATTGTTCATTTTGTATTTTAAGATATTTGCCAGTTTTCCACGTTTTTTAGTTTTGTTACATTGTTACATTATTGAGAGTTCTCGTATCACATTATAAGCGTTAAAAATAAGGCAAAATTGAAAATATTAAAAAACTGAAGAATTTGGATTATCGTTTTCAATGCTTCGACACTTCTTTCTTGAAGAAATTAAATGAATTTTTTAATTTTGTCTTTAACTGTCGTTTCTACTTTGCCGTTTTAATCTTATAAAGTTTCTTGTTAAGTGAAAAATTTCATTGGTTCTTCATGGAAAAAAGTTGAGCCAACTTTCTGATACTAGTAGATAGCTGTTGGCTTTCATGACTTTGAAAAAATTTTTTTTCCAAAATAAAAAGAAAACTTCGCAATTTTGTTCTTTTATTGTCTTTATGTTACCCAGTCTTGTTAATTACAAGTCAAATATGACGTTATTGGTGTCTGGAGAAGGTCTCAAATGGGATTGGTGTCACAAAAACTAATATTTTTAAAGAATTCGTAATGAGCTTACCGGCTTCGACACCGGCTTTTTACAAAAAAGTAAATTAATTGGACGCAAGGCATATTCTGGATAATTGCAGTTCTCAATTTCTCCCTGAAGACGAATATATGAGCGTATTTAACTATTTGTAATTAATAGCTTTCGTGACTTTGGAAGTCATTTTGTTTCGAAAAAAAGCAAAATTTTAATTACTTTTGCACTTTTTTGTTTTTTAGCTACATTTTACTTAGTCCCATTAATCAAAAACAACATACTACATTATCAGTGTTTGGAAAAGGCGCAATCAAACATATTTTGAGGGCCAAAATATGGCTTTACGTCTCCAATAGCGTCTTCTGAGAACTTTGAATTGGATTTATTTTTGTTGTCTTTTTGTTGTTCTTTTCATCCGCATAAACATTGAATAAGGACAGGTTTTAATGCCATTCTATGGAAGCATTGGTAATCCTAAACGTTTGGGATATTTTGCTTGATTTCTAATTGTTTTCATTATTTTGAAGTTAAATGTTTTTTTAAAAAAATAAGCCAATATTTTAACTTTACTGTTTTTTTCTTTTTGTCTAATTGTTGCCAAAACTGTTTATGGACTGGTCCCATATGATTTCGGGCGATTTAAAGGTTATTGTGTTGAATTTCACTTTACCTGACTGTTTGTTGATTTTGTTATTAATTTTGTTGTTTAACACAGGCAAGTTTTTTGGTGGGATTATTGTTTATTGTTATTGTTTGATTTTTCTGTTCGTCTTAACTCGCTTTCTTAAAATTAGCATATCTCATCAATCTAGTGCTTTTTTGGAGGCTTTTTTTCGTTCATACTCTGTTTTCTGAAAATTACTTGTTTTTTTGGGTTTCTTGGGATTCCCACATATAAATTTTGGGTTTTTCTATCTGTTCCTCCTTTGGTAGACAATTATACCAAAATTGTGGATGAGCAGGGTCGGAACCTTAAACCCTATGTGCGATCGCACATTAGCGAGCCTCCTTGTTTTTTTTAAGTTTTCAATTTTTTTCCATTTGGTTGGTTATAATAGAGATTTTATTATTCTAATTGTGACAGTTCACATTGGATAAAAAGAAGAGTTCAATTGATCGTAGATAAAACCTTCAAAGTGAAAAATATGCTTCTAACGGTTTCACACTTTCTTACCGCAATTTTTTAAAGAAATTTGTGTTTTTTCCTGTATTTGTTGTCGTTTTAATAGTCAAAAAAACTTATTGTGATGAATTATTGATAACTTAGGAGTGACAGAGATTGTTACCTTTCTATCGAGGCAGAACTTTGCGTATTTATTGGATTCCGTTGAAAGCTACTGAAAATAATGGCTTAGAAACTACGCGTTTTCTCAAAAATTTCGTTGTTTTAATAGATTTGTTCATTTTTTATTTTGAGATATTTGCAAGTTTTCCACGTTTTACAGTTTTTTCACATTATCACATTATTGAGAGTTCTCATATCACAATTTTATCGTTAAAAATAATGAAAAATTGAATATATTAAAAAGCTGAATGATTTGGATTATCGTTTTCAATGCTTCGACACTTCTTTCTTGAAGAATTTAATTGAATTTTTTAATTTTTGTCTTTGACTGTCGTTTTTACTTTGCCGTTTTAATCGTATAAAGTTCCTTGTTAAATGAATGGTTTCATTGGTTTTTCATGGAAAAAAGTTGAGCCAACTTTCTGATACTTGTAGATAGCTGTTGGCTTTTATGACTTTGAAAACAATTTTTTTCCCAAATAAAAAGAAAACTTTTTAATTTCGAAATTTTGTTCCTTTTTTGTCTTTCTGTTAGCCAGATTTGCTAATTACAGGTCAAAAATGACGTTAGTGGTGTCATGAGAAGATCTCAAATGAGATTGGTGTCACAAAAAATAATATTTTTTATAGATTTCGTCATGAACTTACTGGCTTCGACACCGGCTTTTTACAAAAAAAAACAAATTAATTTGAATTTCGTCATATTTGACGTTTTTTATGTACACGCAAGACATATTCTGGATAATTGCATGTCTCAAGGTCTTCCGCCAGACGATTAAACGAGACTATTTAATTATTTAATTTTGTAATTAATGTCTTTTGTGACTTTGGAAATCATTTTGTTTGGAAAAAAAGCAAAAATTTTACTTACTTTTGCCCTTTTTTCTTTTTTACCTACATTTAATCTAATCTCATTAATCAAAAACGACATACTACATTATCAGTGTTTGGAAAAGGCGCAATCAAACATAGTTTGAGGGCCAAAATATGGTTTTACGGCTCCGACAGCGTCTTCTGAGAACTTTTAGTTGGATTTATGTTTGTTGTCTTTTGTTGTTCTTTTCATCCGCAGAAAAATTGAATAAGGAACAGGTCTTAATTCTCTTTTATGGAAGCATTGGTAATAGTAAACATTGGGGACATTTTGCTTGATTTCTAATTGTTTTCATTACTTGGAAATTGATTGTTTTTTTTTAAAAATAAAACAATATTTTAACTTTACTGATTTTGTTCTTTTTTGTCTAATTGTCGCCAAACCTGTTTATGGACTGGTCCCATATCATTTCTGGTGATTTAAAGGTTATTGTGTTGAATTTCAGTTTTACCTGACTGTTTGTTGATTTCGTAATTAATTTTTGTGGTTTAAAACGGGCATAAAGTTTTTTATGGGATTAATGTTTGTTGTTATTGTTTGATTTTGCTTTTCGTCTTAACGCGCTTTCTTAAAATTAACATATCTCATCAATCTAGTGCATCAGTTTATACTCCACTGACCTATTTGCTTTGGAGGCTTTTTTTCATTCATACACTTTTTTTTGAAAATTACTTGGTTTTTTTGGTTGTTTTGGGATTCCCACAAATAGTTTTTGGGTTTTTCTAACTGTTCCTCATATGATAGACAATTATGCTAAAATTATGGATGAGCAGGGTCGGAACCTTAAACCTTATGTGCTTTTGCATGTTAGCGAGCCTCCTTGTTTTTTTAAGTATTTAATTTTCTTCCATTTGGTTGGTTATCTTTGAAATTTTATTATTCTAACTTTGACAGTTCACAATGGATAAAAAGAAGAATTCAATTAATCATAGCCAAAAACTTCAGAGAGAAAAATATGCTTTTAACGGCTTTTAACGGCTTTCGTACCACAATTTTCTAAAGAATTTTGTGTTTTTGCCTGTTTTTGTTGTCGTTTTAACAGTCATAAAACTTATTTTGATGAATTATTGAAAACCTACGAGTGAGAGATATCGTTACCTTCTTATTGAGGCAGAACTTTGCGTATTTTTTGGATTCCGTTGAAAGCTACTGAAAATAATGGCTTAGAAACCACGGGTTTTCTCAAAAACTTCGTGGTTTTAATAGAATTGTTCATTTTTCATTTTAAGATATTTGCCAGTTTTCCACGTTTTCTAGTTTTGCCACATTGTCACAATATTGAGAGTCCTCATATCACATTATTGGCGTTAAACATTAGGCAAACTTGAAAATATTAAAAAGCTGAAAGATTTGGATTAACGTTTTCAAGGCTTCGACACTTCTTTCTTGAAGAATTTAATTGAATTTTTTAATTTTGTCTTTAACTGTCGTTTTTACTTTGCCGTTTTAATCGTATAAAGTTCCTTGTTAAATGAAAGGTTTCATTGGTTTTTCATGGAAAAAAGTTGAGCCAACTTTCTGATACTAGTAGAGAGCTGTTGGCTTTCATGACTTTGAAAACAATTTTTTTCCATAATAAAAAGAAAACTTTTTAACTTCGCAATTTTGTTCTTTTTATTGTCTTTCTGTTACCCAGTCTTGTTAATTAAAGGTCAAATATGACGTTATTGGTGTCAAGAGAAGGTCTCAAATGGGATTGGTGTCACAAAATCTAAAATTTTTAAAGAATTCGTTATGAGCTTAACGGCTTCGACACCGGCTTTTTACAAAAAAGTAAATTAATTTGACGCAAGACATATTCTGGATAATTGCAGTTCTCAATTTCTTCCTCTAGACGAATAGATGAGCCTATTTATTATTTCATTTTGTAATTAATGGCTTTCGTGACTTTGGAAGTCATTTTGTTTCGAAAAAAGCAAAACTTTTACTTACTTTTCCATTTTTTCTTTTTTATCTACATTTAATCTAGTCTCAGTTATCAAAAACGAAAACGACATACTACATTATCAGTGCTAAAAAAAGGCGCAATCAAACATATTTTGAGGCCCAAAATATGGCTTCACGGCTCCGACAGCGTCTCCAGAGAACTTCTAATTGGATTTATATTTGTTGACTTTTTGTTGTTCTTTTCATGCGCATAAAAATTGAATAAGGACAGGTCTTAATGCCCCTCTATGGAAGCATTGGTAATCGTAAATATTTGGGATATTTTGCTTTGTTTCTAATTGTTTTCATTACTTTGAAATTGATTGTTTTTTTTTTTAGAAAAAATAAGCCAATATTTTAACTTTACTGTTTTTGTTCTTTTTGTCTAATTGTTGCCAAAACTGTTTATGGACTGGTCCCATATCAATTCTGGTGATTTAAAGGCTATTGTGTTGAATTTCAGTTTTACCTAACTGTTTGTTGATTTTGTAATTAATTTTTGGAGTTTAAAACGGGCATAAAGTTTTTGATGGGATTAATGTTTGTTGTTATTGTTTGATTTTGCTTTTCGTCATAACTCGCTTTCTTAAAATTAGCATATCTTATCAATCTAGTGCATCACTTTTTACTCCACTGACTTAATTGCTTTGGAGGCTTTTTGTTTCGTTCATACACATTTTTTAAAAAATTACTTGGTTTTTTTGGGTGTTTTGGGGTTCCCACAAATAATTTTTGGGTTTTTCTATCTGTTCCTCATTTGGTACACAATTATGCTAAAATTATGGATGAGCAGGGTCGGAACCTTAAACCTTATGTGCTTTTGCACATTAGCGAGCCTCCTTCTTTTTTTATGTATTTAATTTTCTTCCACTTGGTTGGTTATATTTGAAATTTTTTTATTCTAATTTTGACAGTTCACAATGGATAAAAAGAAGAGTTCAATTGATCATAGCTAAAAATATCAGAGAGAAAAATATGCTTTTTAACAGCTTCACTTTTTCTTACCGCAATTTTCTAATGAATTTTGTATTTTTGTCTGTATTTGTTGTCGTTTTAATAGTCATAAAACTTATTGTGATGAATTATTGATATCTTAGGAGTGACACAGATCGTTACCTTCCTATTGAGGCAGAAATTTGAGTAATTATTGGATTCCGTTGAAAGCCACTTAAAATTTTGGCTTCGAAACCACAGATTCCCCAAAAATTTCGTAGTTTTAATATATTTGTTCATATTTGTTGTTTTTATTTCAATTTGTTACAAAAAACAATCCCATTGTTGATAAAAAATTAATTGTGAATGAAATCGTTTTAACTTAAAAGTACTCTTTTTATTGGGTTCAACACTCTTTTCTCTTTTTTTTCGAATTTATGGTTTTTGCTTTTTTTTAAATTTTTTATGTAGTTATAAAGCTTTTCCTAAATGCAGAGTTCACATAAGCTTCCAATCGAGCGTTAATTTAAATTTTTCAATGCAGTCAGTATTTAACTAACGATCTTAAAATTTCTGATAGATGCTTTCAATTTTTTTAATTCTCACTTTTTTTTTTTAACTTTTTGTTAACTTTTAGCTTATTGAAAGATCCCGTCCACTTCGTTGTAAATCAAATAATAACGTATTTATTGATATTATTTTGTAACTCTTGTGTTGTTTTTTGGACTATATGCATTTATATAAAAATTTTGTGACCGTTCAACGGTTTTGTTTGTTTTTGTCTTCCTTCAGCCAATTTCTATAATAACATATCCCAATGATATTCAAAAATGTCCCAGATGAACATATTTAGTTTTTAGTATAATTTTAACTGAACTAGAAAAAATAACAACTGAAATAAAGGAAAACGTAATATTCAGATAATAGCTACTGAATTCAGTTATTTCAATAATTTGTGTTTTTGTTTTTTGTTTTTTTTAGTTATTCTGCATCTTTAGTCTTTTCCATGGCTTAGTCTAACCAAAGACAGTTCTTATTGGTTTTCTAATGACGTTTTAGTAATATAACTTATAAATTTTTGTTAAAAGGTACTGGTTTTTAAGATATTTGAAGTTATTTGGTTTTAAAAATATTTATTTGTTTTTAAGTAGCGACTTAAAATTTTTTTCTGTCGATTTGTTACGTAATCTCATTAAAGAAACGTCCCATCTCCTTTAAAGTTATCAAAAAATTAAATGTGAGTAGTAAGTGTCTTGTCTGACGTTGTAAATTGACGTTTTTAATAG